>NC_143058.1:62022045-62325075 GCF_052426305.1 Pelodiscus sinensis
CAATACTCAGGTTATTCCCAGTCTCAAAAGACCAGATATTGGATCTTGCTGCAACCACAACACTTGTAGACAATCCTGTATGAAATCAGATTTATACAGACTGATAAAATAGAAAAATGAAATAAGAGTTATTTACAAGGTTAAGGCAGGAAAACATAGATACACAAATGAGTTACAATCTTCAGTTTCAAAAGGTAAAAGAAGCTTCTGTAATCAAGATTCATATGCCCTTTAACGCTAACTCAAGCTAAGCAGTTGGGGATCCATTCCCAATGTCTGAAAATCTTGCCTTCAGTGTCCAAACAGCATAGACATACTGTTTATTCTTGTGAGGTATCTTTCCCCTCCTCCAAAGTGCTGTGAACTCAAGCAATGGTAGGAGTCTATTTGCATGATTCCTTCTGGGAGGAGGGAGAAATGTGGGAGGGGAGCGTTAAAAGGAGATCAGCCAAGTCTTTTGTCCTCTTTAAATTTCCACAATACTCCATCTGCTGTTAATGGACCTTTCCTGTTGGGCAGGATGTAAGACTTCTGATGGCAGATCGACACTTTGCACTAATGTATCGCTCTTGTTCAGTTGTTTACATGGTTACAGAGGCCAGATGCCATCCCATCCTTAGGATGGTTTGGGGTGGCTGCTCCAGGCCCTGCACTTTGGAGGCCCCCACCGCAGCTGCCCCAGCCGCCCCATGGGCAGGATGGTCCCCATTCTTGAATTTAGCCCACAGGGCCCAGAATAGCATGGGGAAATGACCCGGGGGGATTGGCACGGGGAAACAGCAGGGATCGCTCCCTTCCCCCACACTCACCTCAGGGGTGGGAGAAGCGGCATGACCCAGCAGCCTGCTCCACTCCCCTGCTGAGTTGCTCCACTTCAGTGTGACTATGGGAAGCAGAGCTGTCCAGTCCCAGCCTGCTCTGCAGGTTTGGGGGAGCGGACTGCAGTGGGTCGGTGCGATCTGGCTGGAAGATAGTGGGGAAGCATAGCAGGCTGCTCTGTTGCTCCGCTTCCTATGGCTCCTGCTGCCATGGTGAGAGGAGGACCAGAGCCATGCTACTGCACCATACCAGGCCCCTCAGTAATTCCCCAGGTTGCATAGCTCTGAGGAGGTGGCTTCATGGAAAGGAGAGGAGAAGAGGTGGGAAGAGGAAGGACTGGGACCAACTGAGTAGAGTGCAGTCTGAGGCGGGGGGGATACCCCTAGAAACAGCCCTAACAGAGTATCAATGTTCAAACATTACCTTACAGTATGGGTATGTCTAGACTGCATCCTTCTGTCAGCAGAGGGATGCAGATTAGGCAGGTTGACATTGCAAATGAAGCAGGGATTTAAATATCCCACACTTAATTTGCATACAAATGGCTGCCATTTTTGCAGACTCAGCACTTTGTCGGCAAAAAGTGGCCATCTAGAGGGGGATCTGTCGAGAAAGAAAGCCTTTTTCCTCAGAACCTGTAAACCTCCTTGCCCACAAAGTGCTGAGTCGGCAAAAACAGTGGCCATTTTTATGCACATTATAGGCGCGGGATATTTAAATCCCCGCCTCATTTGCAATGTCGACCTGCCTAATCTGCATCCCTCTGCTGACAGAGGGATGCAGTCTAGACATACCCTATGAGATGCCGAGACTATAAGAGAGATTAATACAGGGAGCAGGTCACAAGCATTTAACAAAGTCTAAACACTAAGTACATTCTCGAACCTATCATAACAATACTGAAAGTCAGCCACTGAGTCCAGCTGTGCTTTTTTCAGTGTTCAGCTGCGAAATGGGGAGCTGGCATGAGCCAGCCCCTGGCCTGCCAGCATTACAGATTTACCTTATAAAGCTACTGATGAAGGAACTTCCTTTTACTCCTGGAATTAAAATTAACATCTAACAACCTCTCTCTCTGCCCCTTTGGACATGTTTCTATGTGGTACAATACACAGAGTGAAGAGGCTTTAATGCATGAGGAGAGCAGTGGAAGAACTTTGTTCGGCCCACGAATGATTCTTTTAATTAAGGGCTTTGTTTAAAACATGGAGCATTTTTATGCAGATTCTTTTTTAAATCACAAGAATGAATTACAGAATGTGAATTTTCACGTTATATCGGATAGCGATCTTTTTAAGTCTAATTTGCACTCTCTATCATCTTGATAAAAGGAAAAGAACAATCTACCCTCTTCCAAAGATCCATCAATCTTGACTGCTATGCCTGGGCCATCCGTGACGTGCACATTAGAAACCATGTGCAGCCTCTTTAGTGTAGCACCCACTGCTGGCAGTCAAAACAAATAGGCCTGTTAAAAGAAGGACTCTATTAAAGAAGTGGGACCCGAGTGCTCAATGAAATATTTGATTGCTTGATAGCTCTTTCCTAAGCCTGTATTCACACAAAAGGCAATGAATTTGGTATTTTCCTACATTCCATTGTTGTATGATGTAAACGTGCCATAAACCGTCATTTCAGAAGATCAGTGTGTTCCCATCCCCCGTTTGTTGTCTGAGGGCACACTTTTAGGAGCTTGGAGGAGGAAGCTGTTTTACAGAGTTAATTTCCACCAAACTGCAGCTGTACTAGCTGCATGTTGGTTATCGAGTTCAGGGCTGTATGCTTAACACTGGATTTAAAGGGGTAACTTTTTCTGGCGATAGATGCACTTGTAACCCTTGGTAATAATGGACAACCAGTGAAGAACGGAGCTCTTGAACTTGCTCCAACAAGGATCCTTCTAGAAGGCTGATTCAAAACCCTGTGCAGTCCTGTGTACAAAGAAGGTTGTGTATCAGTGTATTAAATTCACATTATTTCTCACCTTTTCTGTATTCGTCTTAGGAGCATATTTCCCTCTTGCATGGGGCATCAGCTGTTCTGCACCAAGCACTGTTTACAGGAGTTGCATGACTATGGTGAGAACAGACTCATTCAGTGGTTTTTATTTGGATTTATCAGGGTTCTTAAGCTCTCTCTCTCCTACTCATTAAAGTCAAACTCTAAGTCGTAGTAGAATATGTTGTCATTTTGTGGAACTCAAAATTATTTACAAGTTTGACGCTAATTTGCGGAGTAGCTTTCTCTGTATATTTTAGGGCCTTTGTGTCATGCTGCAGCACTGAAGGAAGAATGTCCTTCTAATCCAGTATTTAGAGCACTTGCCTGCAGTATGGAAGACCCTATTTCATTTAAATCTCTTCACATTCACAAATCTCTCCACATTGAAATCTCTTCTGTTCAGCAGGAATGGCAGCGAGGGGAGAGGTGAATTGAACAAGATTTTCCCCACATCCCATGTCATCACTCTAACCCAAGGAAAAGCTTATACAGGAGGCCTTTACCACAGCCACCCAAATCAACACCTTTACAAGTGCCCCAAAATGATTTTTTTATTGGCTGAACCTTTCTATAGTTTTACGATTCAGTTGGACCAAATTCCACCCCCCACTTCTCCCCCGAACTACCATTGAAACTGTCAAATTACTTGCCCCGGTCTACAATAAGCTGTTCAGACATAAAAAACAGATAGAGACAAGGGAAATATTCTTTTGTTCACAGCCTGTCTTAGTCTAGTTTCTTGTCACATTCAATTACCATTACATACAATACCATAATGACATAACTTTGAAAACATATAAGAATCAAGCAGCTAGAGTAGGCACTCAGAAGCTCTTTTTACACATATTGAACAATATTTATGAGCAGTAGAAGAACAACTTCTCTACAAGACAAGGTCAGTTGACTGAAATGAAAATGCACAAGGACATTTCTAATCAGTGAAGGTCTAAAAGATCACAAGTTAAATGTTCAGAAGTGACTAATGATTCTGGTGCCTAATTTAAGACTTCTAAAAGGACCTAATTTTTAGAGGACATGTATTCAATGCTATATATATATATATATATATATATATATATATATATTCTAAATATCAGACCCCTTTAAAATATCGCAAATTGGACATTCAAAATCACTTTTGAATATTTAGGCTGGTAGCTACACACAGAACCGAAACCTTCAGTGACTTTATCCATTACTTTGAGGATCATAGAAATTCTTCACATGGGGGATTTGCAGCAGTGAGGCCAGAGCCTCAAGATCACAATAAATGAAAAGACTTTGACTGTAAGCTCAAGGACAAATTGTGATGTAGTGTCAGTACCTTGCTGGTTGCTTTGCTTGGGCTGCGGATAACCCCTACTGTGATCTCTGGGTATGTCTACACTACCCCGCTAGTTCGAACTAGCGGGGTAATGTATGCATACTGCACTTGCTAATGAAGCCCGGGATTTGAATTTCCCGGGCTTCATTAGCATAAGCGGGGAGCCGCCATTTTTAAATCCCCGCTGCTTCGAACCCCGTGCAGCGCGGCTACATGGGGCTCGAACTAGGTAGTTCGGCCTAGGGTGCCTATTCCGAACTACCGGTACACCTCGTTTCACTACCAGTTAAGGGAAGGGATGGAACAAAAGAAGTGAGTGTTGGGGGAAGGGGCAGTCTTGGGCTGGAACCATGAAGGAAACAGACTAAGGAGGGGGCTGGAATCTAGGGGCCCAGGGACCCCATCTCAAGGGGCTGAGGCATCCTGGCCCAGACTCCTGTAGACACATCACGTCTATGCTGGGCTGTATCCTGGAGAAGCAATAAAACCCCCTCTATTCTGCTAGCTGGTGGAGTCTGTTCTTGCTGCTACAGGGCTGCAAGATCGGAGGAACCCTGACTCGTCGTCACACAAAATCTCTGGTATTTTGAGGATCCCATGTTAGGAGAGCTGAATTTGCAAAAATAAGGGACCCAAATTTGGAAAAGTCAGTATCTTATTCAAATATTAAATAAAATCATTCTGAAAGTAAATAAATGTCTTATGGCATACGTGATGAGTTCCTGGCACCTTTTAAGTCAATAAGTGTTTTGCCATTGGTTTCAGTGAAGCCAGAATTTCACTCATGGTGTTTAAATAACCTCTAAATATATAACCTGTAAATATAGCCACTGTAATGCTATAGTATTTCTTTTCATATTTTGGAGCTAATAATATTGACAGCAGTTTCTTGTCCCGTTTCTCTATACCTTGTTGCTCATGTGACCCTTAGAGAATGGAGAGTTCAGTAGAGAAATGGAAAGATACATTGTTGTTGTTTCTTTACTGAAATGATATTTAAACTCAAAATTCTGAGTGAAGGTGATAGTGAAATGTATTTTCAGAGGTTCTAGAATTTAGGCACTGGTAAATTGTATCAGCTTGCCGTGAGAAAATAACCAATTAATTTTCTGATCTTTAAAGTCACAAAACATGTGTATCTTTATTCAGTAGATGGTAATAAATTAATCCATAAATCTCTTATATTTGCATATAAAGTTTTCTGGATATACAAAAAACCCAGTACGTTAAGACTATATTTTATTAACCATAAGTACCTTGTATTCAGATATCAGTTAACTCAAAGTTGACATCAGAGTAACCATTTTTTTTAAATATAGTAAAAATACTAGAAGTATTTTTTTAACTTGAGAAAAGAAGCTATAAAGTTCAATGTAGAGAATTATTTCAACTCTTTATAATCCTGCACTAAAATTGTAGTAGATTATGAAATCAATACCTCCGAGTAGAATTAAATTAGGCTATTAAAGATACTATATTAATAACACAACATTCTAAATAAAATGTATTTTATCTTGTTGTTGTAAGAACACAGTGTTGTTCTTCATTAGCCTGCATTGTTGTGGCAGTCTTGAAAGCAAAATTTTTAGTCCATTTCTTTTAGGGTCACAGAGTATAAAGCCAGAAGGCATCCCAAGCTAGTTTTACCTCTTGTATAGCCCAGACCACAAACATCACACAGCACCCTTACACAACAAATGAAATTAAACCAAAGTATTACAGCCCTATCATATGCCACAAGCAGAAATTAGGATGGACTAAGGTGCTTCAGTGCCGAAGGACCCCACAATGGCAGGGAAATGACTAAGTGAGACTTACCCAGATAATCCTGGCATGTGACCTACACCTACGCTCTGCCCAAGAAGGCAAAAACCTCCAAGATCACAGGAGGAAAAGTCCTTTCTGACCCCACATATGGCAGTAAGTTGGACCATGTGCATATGAGCAACAACCAGCCAGTCAAGACCCAAGAGAGAGAAAACACAGTGCCACCTCAGTCTTGGCCCTCTTGGCCCAGTATCCCATCTCGGACATAGTCATCCCAGATGCTTCATGAGAAGAGACCAAAAATTAAAAACAAAACAAAATCAAAGTAACAGAATACAGTGGAGAGGGGGAAATCCCTTTCTGATTCCAGCAAGCCCTGAAGCATGAGCTATTTGGAACATAAGACATAAACTGTCAATGAACCCTCAAGCAACTGAGGTATGTGCATGGACATCATAAATGGTCATAAACAATCCTAGCAGACATATGTACTCAAACTGGTTCTGCTCTCTTAAAGCCAATTAAGTTGTTTGCCCCAACCGCTACTACTGAGAGGCTGTTCCAGAACCTTATTCCTATAATGGTTAGAAACCACCTTCTACTGTCCAGCCTGAATCTGTTGTGGCTACTGCATGCCTATTTGTTCTTCAGCCAATGTTGTCCTTAAGCTTAAATAGCTCTTTACTCCCTCTGGTATTTACCCTCTAATATATTTAGAGATCAATCGTATATCCTCCAATTCATCTTTTTGATAGACTCATCATGCCAAGCTCTACCAGTTTCCTCTCATATTTTCCTGGTTATTTTAGTAGAATTTTTCAGTTCCCATTTAAATGAATCATGGGTGACCGGAGTTGTACACAGTATTCCATGTTAGGTCTTAATAATGTCGTCATACGTAGATACGACATTAGCTGTTCTCCGGTCATATGATACTATCTTCAAGTTGACGTGTTAAAAATCCTTGCTACCAGACTATTAATTTTATGTGCCATTTCTTTTATTATTTGGGGATAGAAGTCATCTGGTTTCTGCAATTTGAGTCCGTTAAGTTCTTTAAAGTAGTTTTTTTCCCCATTTCAGTGGTGGTAGTTCCTATTTCTAAACCCTCATTTCCATCAGCCATAATGTTATATGCACATTTTCCATATTATGATCATTATTGAAAGCCAAGAAAAAATATGTATTTAGTTTTTGCAATATTATCTTTGATCTCTATGCCGTCTTATTCTCGACCCTTTCTTAATCTCTTTAGCTATGTCTACACTACAGAGATTTTTTTGAAAAAGGGCTGTTTTTCTGAAAAAACTTCAGTTGAGTCAACACTACAATCATGTTCTTTCGAAAGAAAATAGAAAGATCAGAGGGTTTTTTCTGCCATTGGCAAACCTCTTTCTATGAGGAAGAAGCCTTTTTCCAAAAAAGCTCTCAAAAAGTATGTGGATGGGGAAGAGGGAGTTTTTTGGTGGAAAGAGGAAAAAGCACAGGTGCCCTGGTAGCCATTCCAACCATAGCAATCACAGCTTACATGCGAGAGAGCGTCCACGCTGAATGGACACTATCTTTTGAAAAAGCAGATCACTTTTTCGATGCGCTTTGGCAATGTGGACATTCTCTTTCAGGGGGGTGCGTCTAGACTGGCAAGTTTTTCCACAAAAGCAGCTGCTTTTGCGGAAAAACTTGCCAGCTGTCTACACTGGCTGCTGGAATTTCCACAAGAACACTGACAATCTCATGTAAGATTGTCAGTGTTCTTGCGGAAATACTATGTTGCTCCTGTTTGGGCAAAAGTCCTCTTGCACAAATGCTTTTGTGCAAGAGAGCCAGTGTAGACAACACAATATTGTTTTGCACAAAAAAGCCCTGATCACGAAAATGGCGATCGGGGCTTTCTTGTGCAAAATCGCGTCTAGATTGGCATGGACGCTTTTCCGCAAAAAGTGCTTTTGCAGAAAAGCATTTGTGCCAATCTAGACACTCTTTTCCGCAAGTGCTTTTAACGGAAAAACTTTTCCGTTAAAAGCATTTGTGAAAAATCATGCCGGTCTAGACATAGCCAACAAGTTTTTTTGCAAGATCTCTTCCGGAAAAGCTTCTTCCAAAAAAAAAAGCCTTCAGTCTAAACATAGCCTTTTATTTATATAATTTAAAAATATCTGTTTATTTCAGTGTAATTGGCAAGAACTAATTCAACTTAAGTTTTAGCAAGTCTCACTGGATTCCTACGTTTTCTATCCTCTGCAGTGTCACTTCTTTTTGATAGAAATGTAGCCGTGTTAGTCTGGGGTAGTTGAAGCAAAATGCAGGACAATGTAGCACTTTAAAGACTAACAAGATGGTTTATGAGATGAGCTTTCGTGGGCCAGACCCACTTCCTCAGGAAGTGGGTCTGGCCCACGAAAGCTCATCATCTAATAAACCATCTTGTTAGTCTTTAAAGTGCTACATTGTCCTGCATTTTACTTCTTTTTGAGTTCCTGATAGGCTTTCTGCTTACTCTTTCTACTAGCTTTGAGATGCTTCTTCATCTAGCTGGGTCTGAAGCTTTTCCCTACAAGTTTGTTGTTCTTATTGGGGATGCAAATTTCAGATGATTGTTGTATAGTTGATTTTGTTGTGAAGCAGCAAAAATCCACATCTTCTTCCTGAAACTCACATGAAGAGGGGAAAGTATCAGGAAATGAATTTGTGTTTTTTGTAATGGTTCCAGAATCCTTTTTAGCATGTGAAAAGGTAGATGATACAGCCTTTGCCCAGGACTGGGAATTGAAATTTTAATTCCCTCTTGACCATTCTTTCAGTTGTGCTGCTGTAGCCTCCGAATCTAGTTCCTGAGTCCTGGTTGGAACGTTACTCCTCTCCATGGAAATCACACTGTGGCCTATAGTTTCCATAAATCATTTTAATATGTCATAACGAATGAGTCACTTTTTGATACAAGTAGGTTTTGCGTCCTGTGCAAAGCTGTTGTCAGGTGTGGATTCAAAAATCAATTTAGAAACAACCATTTGAAAGCCAGGTGTCGTCAGAGTTTTTCCACAACTAGCTGTTCCTGGTAATTATTGTGTAGCATACATTGTAGGGGCAAGGAGGACTCCTGTCTATTCCCTTCTTATGTGATGCGGGACTTTCCTTCCCCATGTTTCAAATACTTGAACTCAGTTTACAAGAATTTTTTTCAATTGAGTATTGGCTACCCATGGACCAAGAAGCAATAGAGCAAGGGGAGGAAGTCTTTTAATTATGCGGGGTCTGGTAAATATTTGTAGAAGTGCCTTTCCAGTCTTGGTGAGGGGTGATATTGATGGAGGGGTGAAGAATCTCAGCCTATGAGAGAACATTTTCACTGACAACTCTAAGAGAAATAACGGGAGGAGGGAAGCACAAACGAGGCACATTTACCAGGCCCCTGACTCGGAGCTGGGCACCTTTAGGAACAGCTGGAAACGAGGAGGAGGAGTCAGTATCATGCAATCCAATATTTCTGGATCAGGGCTGCCAACAGAATTGCTGAGCCCCTGGGCAAGGTGGAGAGGTGGGGCTAAGGGCTAGTCTCCCATAGCCCGCTCTTCAGCCCTGCCTGGCTCATGTCGCCTGGGGCTTCAGATACGATTTAAAGGGGCCCAGGGCTCTGGCCACTGCTGTAGCAGCAGTGTCTGGGCCCCTTTAAATCACTGGGCCCTGGGGCAGCTGCCCCTTTTGCCCACCTTGTCCCATTCCCATTGGCAGCCCTGCTCTAGGCACACCATTAGCTTGTTTGCAAACAACCAGTGGATACTGGTTAAACTGAACCCACAAACAAGTATGGATTTGGTTTTGCATTTGCAAAAGCTAACCAGGGTTTTTGAAAACCCAAATTACCCCCACCTGTCCCATTTCTAAGAGAAAGATCCTAATATCTGATAATGGAAGACTTCATAATTTACAAGACACCACGGCCTTGCTTGTCTTGCTTGTGGCTTTGTTTGGCTTTAATAAAAAAAAAAAAAAAAAAAAGGAAGCTTAATGAAATGATGTTGTCTGCATATAATACAAAGTTTTATTCAAAAGTATTGGAGTGGTTTGTGCTGCATAAATATCAGGAGAAAATGCTCTTCTGAATGTTATAAACAGTGTTCATGTCCATGCAGACCCTCTAGTTTTTTTTAAAGCTGCTGGCACTATGGGATGAAATCCTTTTGTAAACTCAAACTTTCAGCAATGGAGATTATTTTTTCATAAATTCAGAGTAATTTTTGCTTTGTAATTCCTGTTAATGACTCACCTGTTCCCTACCTGAAGGAACAGTTACTTACCTTTCATTATTCCCAAGTACCCAGCAATGGAGAGGAGCTCTGGTGTGTCAGGGCTTTCTGTTTTTTGGAAACATTTCATAAAGGAGACCTTATCAAACAGACATGATTGCACAAACAACTGTGCTACAAACCGAACCACAAAAAATAGACCTTAATGAATGTGTCAAATTTTATGCTAGTACCAAAAATACTTCTCAAACTGAATGTATATCTATTTATGATTTCTCTTTAAGGATCATTGTTTTTTGACACTGTTGGCATTAACAGTTAATACTAAATGTGGCCAAAATGATATTTTGATGTTTTTTCCCAAGGAAAACGGGTTGCTCTATCTACTGACAGAGTTTAGCTGCTGATAATATGTAATCTTCCTCAAGGTGGCACCTGTCTGGCTTCTGTACATTCCCATTTGTGAGATGTGCATCTTGGTACACCCAAGTACCAAGAGTCTTCTAGAAAAGCAGTGCTTATAACAACTGAGCTGTAGCAAGTGAGAACCTCTTTTGGCACCAAATGATTGAGGTAATGATAAAAGTTCATGCCGTGCTCAGTTGTTTTAGTTCCTTCTTTTCCATCATGAGCTGCAGATGTAGACCCCTTCACTCTATGCTGAGACACCTTTTACCTGGCTTGTACCAAAAATTGATGTGTAGATTAGTTACCTTTACATGTTTTCGTTAGATTATCTAGGTGAGTGATGGAGTGACAGAGTTCATAGTTCTAAGTAATGGAAGGAGAGAAAACAGCACAATAAAGATAATGGATTTCAAGAAGGCAGATTTTGGCAGACTCAGGAAGTTGGTAGGTAAGATCCCCTGGGAAGCAAGCCAAAGGAAGGAAACAGTTCAACAGAATTGGCAGGTTTTCAAGGAGACATCATTAAAAGCAGGAGAGCCAACTGCCCCCCTGCGCTGGAGAAATAGGGAGGATGGCAAGAGACTACTCTGTCTTAACCAGTAGATCTTCAATTTTTTGAAACTCAATAAAGAGTCCTACAAAAAGTGGAAAATAGGTTGAAAATGAACATCACAAGTATGTAGGGACAAATTTGGAAAGGCAAAGGCAGAAAACAAAATTAAATTGGCTAAGGACATAAGTTGGAGACAGTTCAGAGAAGATCACCCAAAAATATTAAAGTTCTAGAAAACATGACCTCTGAGGCAAGATTTAAAAACAAAACAAAACCCTGGGTTACTTTAATCTGGAGGAAAGAAGAATGAGAAGGGACACAACTGTTTTCATGTACATAAAAGATTGTTATAAGGAGTGAGGAAAAATTGTTCTCTTGAACCTCTGATAATGAAACAAGAAACAGTTGGCTTATTGCAGCAAGGACTGTTTAGGTTGAACATTAGAAAATAACTTCCAACTGTCAGAATAGTTAAGCACCGGAATAAAATGCTTGTGAGGCTGTAGAATCTCCATCATTCAAGACTTTTAAGATCAGGTTAGACAAACAGGTGTCATTACCTAGACTATCTCTTAATCCTCCTTGAGTGCAGAAGACTGGAAGATCTCCCGAGGTACCAGTCTGACAGTTCTATGGTTCTATGTTACATGTACAGCTGGCTAAAAAATTTCAAGGGAATTTGTTCCGTTGAAATTCTGTGATGACTCTTGTAATTAAGCATGTTGGTAAAATGGAGTGGATCTCAAGGTATGTCCACACAACAGAGTTTTTTCGGAAAAACGGCCATTTTTCTGAAAAAAATTAAATTACGTCCACACTGCAATCGCGTTCTTCCGAAAGAAAATCAAAAGAACAGAGGGGTTTTTCTGACATTAGTAATCTTCTTTCTACGAGGAAGAAGCCTTTTTCTGAAAGAACTCTTTTGGAAACAGGAGTGTGTGGACGGCAAAGAAGACGAAAGAGGAAAAAGCACAGATGCCCTGGTGACCATTCCATCCATAGTTATCACAATTGAAATGCGGGCTAGCCATTCAGTGTGGACGCTATCTTTCAAAAAAGCAGATCGCTTTTTTGATGCACTTGTGTGTGGACGCTCTTTTGGAAGACGTTTTTTCTGAAGATTTCTATCGAAAAAAGTTCCTCCAAAAGAAGCCTGTAGTCAGTGCACATTCAGCATGAATTTTTGCTTTAGAATTGCTGCATATTGCACTAAATTGTAGAAGGGCTAATTCATACACAGAGCATCCGAATGCTGAAGATTTGAAACAGATTAGTGGATCTTCACTTGACATCAGTACTCTGTTCATCACATAATCCCATTTTTAAACAAATCTAAGGTTTTTTTTTTATCTCCAAGTATGTTGCCATAAAGAACTTTTTAACAGGGCATGGTAAGAAGATAGAGCTTTCCAGTGTGCTAATTCAATAATTTAATTGCAGAAAACATATCTACTATGTTTTGATTGACTATCAATTATGAAAAACCATAGTTTTATATGTTTACATATTGCAATATCAATGTTCCTGCTAACCTTCTCCAGCCATGTGCAGAATGCATTTTGTATGTGCACCGAGGCATGGGCAAATGTGCACCACCCGTAGAAACAAAAAATCCTCTGCTAATCACGAGGTGGCATTTGAATTTCTAAGGGTGTGTCTAGACTACAGTTTTTTTTGTAAAAAGTGGCCTTTTTCCGAAAAAACTTCCCCTACGTCTAGTCTGCTGCTGCCTTCTTTCTAAATTAAGTTGAAAGAACGCAGCAGTTTTTTCGACCATGGAAAACCTCATTTTATGAGGAATAATGCCTTTTTTTCAAAAGTGCTCTTTCGAAAAAATGCGCTATGTAATGCAAACTCTTTTTCGAAAGAGAGCATCCAGACTGCCTGCGTGCCCTCTTTCGAAAAAGCGGCTTGCTTCTTCAAAAGTACTGGTTGTAGTCTAGTTGCTCTTTTTCAAAAGAGACTTGCAGTCTAGACGTAGCCTCCGTGACCACACAAGCTTACAGGGAATACTGTTCGTCATCCATTTCTCTGATTTCATGAGACAAGTTTGAATGATTAGCATGCATCTCTTTTAATCCCTAACATATCACCAAGAGATAGTAACTGGGTCCTATTTTGAAAGCAGGATTTAGTTTTTCTTCCAGACATCTAACTTTATTCTTTTAGATGAATATTTTTTTTAAAAAGAAAAGGAAAAAAATATCGATGTAGTAGAGCCCAGAGGTAGGTGGTTGCTATTTAGATACTGACGCTATCTTGGGAATATATGGCTTTCTGTTTACATCACACACCTTGCGCCCTAAGAAACTGACTTGCAAAGCAAATAACATGGAATTATCTGTAGCTGTTACCATCTCTGTCTTTATAACTAGGAATTTCAGCTACTGCATTTTTGAATGGGAGATTGTTTTAGAAATATGGAGATATACCTATCTCATAGAACTGGAAGGGACCTTGAGAGGTCATCAAGTACAGTCCCCTGCCCTCACAGCAGGACCAAGTATCATCCCTGACAGATTTGCCCCACATCCCTAAATGGCCTCTCGAGGATTGAACTCTCAACCCTGGGTTTAGCAGGCCAATGTTTAAACCACTAGTGAAATCACCATTAAAGCAGTGGAACTTTGCTTTGCTCCCGAGGGGAGCAAATAACCCAACTGGCTTTGAGACTGAGCTTGATAAGTTTCTGGAGAGAAGAATATGATTAGATTGTTGACAATGGCGTGTGGCCCATCTGTGACTTGCTGGCACTAGGCCGCTCAATGGGAATGGCTCTGCATTATTACATTTAACGCTGTTCCCGGAGTCTGGCTGGTGCCTCTTGCTGACATGATCAGGGTCTAACAGATCACCCTGTCTGGCACGGCTGGGAAGGAATTTTCTGCCAGGTTCGATTGGCAGAGTGCCAGGTGGTTTTTGCCTTCCTCCGCAGCATGGGGAGGATCAGCTGCTGGTTTAAACTAGAGTAAATGTGGATTCTCTGTAAGCTTCTTTAAATAATTGCTGGGGGACTTCAGTAAATCAGCCAGAGGTTATGGGGCAGGGGGAAGCTGACCCCAAACAGCCCTGGTGCAGCCCCATCCACACTCTGCTTCAAAGGTTGCTGTGGGTTAAGTTCCTGCTCTTCCATACCCCAGCTGGGCAGACTTGGGCTGATGCTAGACTTGGGAATGCTAGGGCTGGTATTCTGCCTGGTACTCTGATTGGGGCTACTGGGTTGTGCTCCAGGGCCGGAGTCAGAGGAGCTACAGTGTCTGCACCACGCTCTGGGGCTGAGGTTGGGGAGTGGTGTTGGCCTAGGGCAGAGGGCCAGTAGCAGGAGGGAGGTGCTGGGCTCCAGCAGGGAGCAGAAACGGAATGGGAGGGATGATGCTTCAAGTGGGAAGGGAGGCCTGAGGAGAAGAGGAGCTGTGGGGAGAGCTGAGGAGAGAGAGAGAGAGCGCCTCCACTAACAGCTGGTTCATGGACCACCCATGATTCCAGGACTGGGTACAAGAAGTTCTGTGACTACAATGTGCCAGAGGCCAAATACAGGATCACAATGGTCCCTTCTGGCCGGAAAGTCCTAGTCTGAGTTGAACTGTATATTACGAGATATGCGCCTTAGTCTGAATGCTGTTGTGGGCTTCAGACACAGGATTGCCTGTGTGCTGTAATAATAATGAGATGATTGCCACCTAGGAAAAGCCTGGTTAATTTAAAATTCATTTCATAAAGCAGCATCATTTTGGTAATTAGAGGCATCACTGGTGAAAATTGGTCTATAATCAATTAATCAATCTCTTCAACTCGTAAATTGAGGCTCTTTTGAATTCCAAAGTTGTATGCTAATCAAGGCACTGAGGGCGGTGCAGAGTTCCAAGAATAGTTCTGGTTTCCAAGAACTCTTTGTATATGTTTCTAAACGGTTGGGTTGCTTTTAGAATCAGACAGGCGGAATGATTTCATATTCTTCCTTTGAAAAATCTCCCTTGGACGTACCTGGCTAGCTTGGCTCCAGCTTAAGGGTACAGCAACACAGCAAAAGGGGGGCCCAGGTTAGCCTACCTGAGCTAGCTTGACTCCAACTAGCATGGCTCACAGGAGCACTGACCCGAGAACACCACAGAAAATACAGGCCCAGTGTGGGCCCTGCTCTGAAACCTGCACTGCACTCGTTTCACTGCTGTTGTTATCCTGACCACAACTCCTCTGCCTACATCTGGTTGCTGTGCTGTTGTAGTGTGTAACACTTGCACAGCTGCCACGGACATAGGTTAGTGAGTGGCTAGTCATGTTCCACACAGGTAGGCCTTTTCAGTACACATTGGGGGTCCTGAACTGCACTGAGATTCCTTGCTGAATTTGATTAGGTGTACAAGGCCCTTGTTAGTGGTTGGTACCACTTGGGAGGCATTGCAGGGTGGAGATGCTATGTACCAGCAGGGAGGACTTAATAATGGACGAATGGAATGATTTCACACTGACCGCCATAAACTGCTCCCAAGCACCAGCCAATCACTTTGTGAATGCATGCCATTGGAGCACAGGCGTGTGGGTGAGAGTGTGTGAATGATGTGACGCGAGCCACCACCACTTAAAACAATTAATTCATAGGGTGGAAGTCTTGCAGCAATGGGTAAGGGGTGAAACAAGGTTATTTTAATTGGTTCAGGTGTGTTGTAGCAGAGCAGTGCTAGCAATAGGGGAAAATGTTATTTAGATTATCAATGTTGTGGAAAGGAAAATGCACTTTTTCTTGTAGTGTTCCCAGTATAGATTCCTTCAGAAGGGTTTGCATAAACTACGAGTAAATAGTGACCATTTGCTTGCTTACCCATCAAAAGGAAGGTTTTTTCTGAAGTTGTATAAGGGAATTGCAATCTTACTCCTTTATTTCCTTTTAACTGTTGCAGACGATGTCAGAACTCTATCTGACATTCACCATTGTTTCACGGGCTTTAGTAGCCGGGTGTTATTGGAAATGCTTCGTTTCTTGATTCATTTATCATTTTTGTTAAATTCGGAAGTTTGTGGCTAGATTCATGATACTGAGTGAGTTTGTTTCATCACGTTTGTTTCATGAGCCAACAAAGTTGATTTCATCAGTCTGAATCAGGGCCAAATACACTATAGGGTTGTATCTATAAACTACTAAATCCCGGTGTCATGTGCAGTGTTGCCAACTCTTGTGATTTCCTCAAAAGAGGAATTCCTACTTTGCTACCTGATTGTACTTTCTTGGGAGTACAGTTTAGCTCTTATCAGTTCCATAGAGCCTCTCCTAAAGGTGTGTCCTAGGGAGCCATATATATAAAAGGTTGGCCTCCCCTATTCCGGTAGTTTTCCATAAAGAGAAGATAGCTTTGTGCTCCTCGATCACCTTGCCTTACTTTTTCTCTGAATGACATTCTTTATGTGGGGGAGTACAGGCTATATACAGTAGACTTCCGATAATCCAGAACCTATGGGATTTAAGTGGTGCCAGATTATCAGATATACCGGACTATCAGGAGGTACTATAAGATGGTTATATATATACTGTATACATTATATACTATATAAAGTGTTCTTAACCCTTTTTATTGTACATACTGTATACAGTATACTGTACGGTTTTAGGTTTTTTAAGCCTTTTTTACCCTTTTTGCTCAGATCAGCTGCTGCCACTGTTACCTTGTGACTCATTTTTTACCGAAGCTCACTCACTAGGCTCTTGCCATTTTGATGCCGGACTATCAGAAGTGCTGGACTATTGGATGCCGGACTATTGGAATTTTACTGTAGTTTAGATGATTAAAAAGATATTTGGCTATAGTTGAAATAAAAATAAAAACAATTTGCAAATTGTGTAGATTATTTTTAGCATATGGAGGTAAATCCAAAGGAGCAGATCTGCTCTGATTGTCTATGATGAGCAAGCTTTGCAAATTGTTACGACTGTGAATTTGGTACAGTTCCAGGGTCTGAGAATACATTCAAGAAAGCCCAACACAGCCTTCTACACTGTGTTCATTGGGTGGTGTTATCGCTATGGATTAATACTGTGGATTAGTAAAACTGGTATCTGAGTACTAGTCAAATCTTTATGCATGTTCAATTTTGCAGCCAGATATCATGCCCAGTTTGGACAGCAATCCTGCTATTGTTATTAAACTCATGTGTTTACGTTCAGCTTCTTTGGCTGTTAGTGCTCCAAAGTGTGAGGCTCATGCTCAGAGGAGAAAGCGAGATTATTTTTCAGCAATACTGCTGTTCTTCCAGTACATATTTTTGTATACAGCCTTGCTTCCTATTCCCCATCTCTAATTCTCTAGAGCCTTTATTAGGGATTTTGATAAAAAGGGAAGGATGTTTGGGGCCTCCAGCATTTTATACAGGTTGAACTTCTCTAATCCAGTATTCTGGTCTGGCGACATCCATGATCCGGCATGATTTCAGTTAGCTGGATGTCCACTTACCATGGGTGTGACCAACTTTCCCACAGTTGCATAAAGTTTGTTTACAGCCATTAATCCCGACTCTCAGTGTTCTGTGCTGTTCTTTAGTTCTAATTTATCCCTCCATATCTTCTAAGAACCCATTAAGTGCAGGTAATGCTGCTAGACAATATTGACCTCCTATGGTCTGGCAAATTCTCTGGTTCGGGACCGGTCAAGTCCTGGGGAATACTGGACTAAAGAGGTTCTACCTGTACAGGGTCACTTTTATCTGTCCTTGCAATGGGGTGGGTACAGGTGAGGCCATTGAAACCCACCTCCCAGTATAACCTATGTAAGGTCCAGCCGCTCTATGGCTACGTCTAGACTACAAGCCTCTTTTGAAAGAGGCTTTTTAGAAAGAATCTTTCAAAACAAGCCTCTTTCGAAAGAGAGCGTCTAGACTGAAACCACTTCTTTCGAAAAGGTGAGCTGCTTTTCGAAAGAGAGCACCCAGGCAATCTGAATGCTCTCTTTCGAAAAAGCCCTGTTTGCATTCAAGAATGCCTTTTTTCGAAAGAGCACTTTTGAAAAAAGGCGTTCTTCCTCGTAAAATGAGGTTTACCGTGGTCGGAAAAACCGCCGCGTTCTTTTGATTTAATTTCAAAAGAATGTGGCGGCAGTCTACATGCAGGGAAAGTTTTTTTTAAAAAAAGCCACTTTTTTTTTTCAAAAAAACCTTATAGTCTAGACATAGCCTATGTGCGCACATTCCTGTCGATAACCTTTTCCAAAATATTTGGTTTCATGAGAGCGTGTCTGTGCATCACCTAAAACCACTGTTTTCCAGAGGGTCTTACCTGAACTCTGAGAACATAGTCACATAGTGGAGATGCGTATCTATTCACAAAGGGTCCAGTCTTTATGTTAACGAGCACTTACATGCATAGTCCCATTGACCTCAAAAGGCCTGTTCATGCAAGTACTCCAATAGTTACAGTGGAACCCACAATCTATACTCAGAGGAACTCAGTTATTGGTATGGAGTTGTTCTCTCCTTCTAGCTTGTAGGAGTTTTGTAAGTCAGTTGCTGCTCATCATAACACTCAAAAATTGAGATGATCTCCATGTTTCTTAATTGTTTGTCAGTTGTTTGCATATGATATAAGGGAGTGATTACTTTCATGGTCTGGAGTAGGTGTACTGTTTAAGCATCCTGACTACGTAGAACTCATGGAACTCTGCCATTATACCTTAATCCTGACCAGCGGCTTCCCCTATTCCCCTTGTCAAGGGCCACTATTATTTATAGATTTCTAGTCACAGTGTATTGTCATGAAAAAGTGGTTTGTGCAAGGAGAATAAATGTCTGTGTGATCGATTAGGAAGAGATCGCTGAACTCGCTTCCATTTTTAACCTTACTGGAAGCTACATAAAAGGCTAATGCACCAATAGCATATATGTAGATCACATATTGTGATAATTTACGTGCATCCTAGACTTAATTTGCAATGGAAAATTGGAACTAGCACTACAGTATTCATATGACTAATCTCCATTTGCACTGAAAAGTATAAACAACATTTGCAGAACTGAATGAGGCACTTTTATAATTGGGCATTATATATGTCAGGGTTGCTACTGAAATTGTTCAAACTCCATTTTAATAGAGTGGAGTAATTGTCCATTTTTTCCATTATGAACTTGCTTTCTTCTTCTTGGCTGTCCTTTTATATGTTTGTTTCCCATTGCTGCAGCAATAGGCGAGGGCAGTAGTATAGTGGTAATTATTTATTCCCAATGTCAGAAAAACCTGGCAGAGATCATCTCTAGAAACTGCAAATTTGAACTGTTGCGTTTTCTTTATTTTTTTTAAAAAAGTTTCTCTTTTCCAATCTTGGAGGCTAAAAATTGTACTCTCTCCCCTGGTCACCTATGCTTTTGTGTAGCTTGTTAGTATTCCATTGTGATAATGCTCAGTCTCTAACAAGGATACTGTGAACAGTATGCACCACAGCAAACTAATCAGCCTATGGGGAAGTCATTCTTGCTCCCTGAAGCAGCCTGTTGTGCTTTTGAAAATAGTTGAGAATGATCTCCAGCATATATAAAAGAAGAAACAAAACCACTTCAGAATAAGGCACATGGGGTTGGTTCCTGCTCTCGTAGCAAAGTGTTAGTTGATTTTTTTTCCATTTTGCTCATATTTTATTATACTTGATTTATGGATGTGATGGTAACTGTGTTTAGCTATCTTGTCTGTTTGTGTAATCAAAATTGTTCTCCATTGTTTCTTTTCATTATATTGCTCGTGTTACTGTATTTTGTGATGTTTTTGAATGAAGTATGATCTGTTTTCCTTGTAATTATATCTCTAGCATTCATACAGGTATGCTAATTATAAAGATAAAAGTAGGAAAATCTACAGAACTCCCTAACATTTACCAGAGTCCCAGAGATGCTAAACAAAAGCCTTCACAGATGTTAATGAACAATGCTCCTCTGCTTTCTCTTGACCCTGTAGATTGCTTTACCTCCCAACAGAATATTTTGAAAACTCTAAACTGTGCAAGTGTTGACTACCTTATCTTTCTTTGTTCCTGAAAGAATATTAGATTGGAATTAAGGTCTTGTATGTTTGCGTGCAATGAAAAATAAGAGTTCTGGCAAAAATCAAACCAATTAACCAGCTAAACATAAAACCAGATGTTTATATTTTGAATAATTTGTTTTAAAAATAATCTTCTGTTAAGCTTTTTCTGACAAATGAAGTCCTATCATTAAATTTCAAGCATGTGATGTTTTGGATTGTCACTGAAAAAAGTCACAAACCCTATGGAAATTTTAAGAAGTGGGTCATAAAATGTTTTAGAACTCTCAAAGGAGGACTGAAGATTAAGTGTGCCAAACATTTGAAAACTGTACTTCCCTGAGCTTCAGTAAAATGAAACCAATTGCTCTGCCCTTTAACTCCACCATGTGTTGTTAAAGGCCAAGGGGTCAATCAGAATAGATTGATCTAGTAGATCTACAAAGCATGGCGCTTTCTTTCCTTTCTTTTCTGTGTAGATACGCAGTGAAACAGTTTATAGTACTGACATTTAAAATGTCATTATTGGCAGCTGAATCAATACCCATGTAATGACTGCAGCCAGTTTGTTTCAGGTTCCCTACAAACTTACACGGACATTGCTATCAGTTGCATCAGCGTCAGTTGCATCACAGTTTCTTGGCCCTCATAACAACTGGAGACTTAGATTTAAAAATCTTTGAAATCATGACACTGTAGAACAGGTGTGAGTCAGGTCTTAGCCTAATCCTTTGTGCCCACCTGCCTACCCAAGTTCACAATTAGGGAAAAGATGCCCTCAAGAGTAAAAATCCCCTAAACATTGTTTCTTTTTTCCCCAAAAATAGTCCATGATTGTGACTGATGTTGGTGACTGGCTATGCTTATAAAAGCTATATGCACCCCATTTCATGTAGAATACTAAATGCAGCCCTAACCATGGAGCTCCTCCATAATGCACTAAGGACACATTATAAGATGTTTGCTTTGCAGATAAGTGGAGAGTCTTATGCATCAACTCTCAGCTTTTCTCTGCTCCTAGAATCTTAGGTCTGGAAGAGATCTTAGAAGGTTATCGAGTTCAGCCCCCTGCTCGAATCAGGGCCAACCCTAACTAAATCATCCCAGCCAGGGCTTTGTCAAGCCGGGACTTAAAAACCTTTAGGGATGGAGAGTCCACCATCTCCCTAGGGAACCCATCCCAGTGGGTTCACCACCTTCCTAGTCTGTGGCAGGGCTAGAAATAGAACAAAGAGCTCCCAAGTCCCAATCCCGTTCTTTAGCCATACTAACATTACCTCAGTGTAACCAACAAAGCAACATTTACTTGAGTTTGCCGAGCATTTGAAACAGTAGGTGTGAACTATCCCCAGTAAAGTAAATGGCTGCTAACTCAACTGGCAGTTCTGAGACTTTAAATGCCAGCACTGTTGTGATTTCACTGCTCATCCAAGCATGTAAGTGTGTAATTATGGATTTAGGTCAGGGGTCACAAATTCCCAGCCCACAGGTCATTGTCAGCTGGATACATAACCATTCCCCAAGCCCCACCCCTTCCCAACATCACCTTCCTTCCATAACCCCCCTGTCTTCCAAGGATACAGCTTCATGGATCACCGGGGAAGTTTGGTGTACTCTTCAGGTAGATGGTGGAATCTTGTTTTGTAGAATGGGAGAAGAAGTAGGAGCCTACCAAACACAGTGGCCTTGAAACGTTTTTCTCATACCCTCTCTTAAGGTCAGCTCCATTGGAGGGCAAGCATGGGCACTAATCTGATTCCATGTGGTAGAAGGCAGTGGCATATGTAAAACCAGTACATCATGGTGTTAACAATCTTGCACTACCACTGTTTATCCTGGATGTCCCATGAATTCGTTGAGGACTTTATTTTCCAGTATGATGACTTTATGTGCTAACTTCATGAAAATAGGCCCGAGATGAGCCCTATTTGCTCCACTGCAGCTTTTTGGCAACCATTTCAACATAAACATTTGTCACGATCTAGCTATCATTAGTGAGATAGCGCTATGGTTGTTTCTACGATTGTTTCATTAACTGCTGTTGAACATACTTCAACTATAGCACCAACTAGCAAGCAACTATCCTCAAGAATACCTTTATGGTGCTCTCTTCCTAAATGGTACATAGGAGAACGATACTGCAAGACCTGTAGAATCAGAGGCTTCACCCTCTCTTCACATAGACCACATTTTCAGTATAGAATTTAGGCAGTGCTACAACTAGTCGAATAGAAAGGGCTACAGAATGCCTATGACAGCAATATTCCTGACAGAGTTTGAGAAAGGGACTCTAACTTTTAGTTTGCTAATGTTCCCTGTTTAGATTTGACGAAGAAGAGGTTCACATCTCCACCTTTTTTCCATAGATAGAAGACATTTATTTTATTCATACACTGTTGTCTTTGGGGACACTAGCACAAATGCTAAACTCTGTTAAAAAGTAATTCAAGGGTTCACCCACGCATGCAGTAATTACAATTGTGAGCATCCAAGGAAAATTAGTGTATAATGTCTTAATTAAAGCGGGGTAATATAATTTTAGTTATAAAGTGGATTATATTAGGTTTTTAGAATAGTGAGTTTTCCTTTTACTTTCGTGCAATTAATTTTAGTTTAGTTGTTTTGATAGTACATTGCATTATTAATGAATATTTTGCCAGGAAGAGTAAGAAAATACAAAAAATAATCTCCCGGAAAGTCTAATCGATTATAGTACTGTAGGATTGAAAAATTCCTGTTGTTTACTTTGGTAGACTACAGATACTTACTTGGAAGTTATTTTCTTAATTACTTGTTCAAAAAATGTGCTTGCATCAGTAAAACAGAAGGAAATTGTTTCTATAATACACTATATAACCCAGGGTTCATCTTTCCCATTAACTTCTGAAGCTGGCACACTGTAAAGTGTTCTTGTCTTGTTTGTCTGAATATTTATTTTATTTGTCTATAGCAAGTTGCGGTTTACACAAATCGTGGTGTGATGTTGGGTTCAGCTTTAGGACCGAATCATTAAGAACCACAGATGAGCTGCTTACAAAGGATGAAATCCTTACTCTGTGGAAGCAAATGGAAATGTTGGCATTGACTTTCATGTGTGTGTGGGGCGGGGGGTTCACCCAAAGTATTTTCTAATTCAGGGCGAAGCAGTCTTACAAATACCAGACAGTTTATAACAACAATATATTAACTCATAGCTATTGCTGATTAAAGTTTGCATATTAAATAATCAGGCAAAACAAAGCAAGGCAGCCACTTGCCAAATAGAAAGACTAAAACTGGGTCAATGTAGTATAAGAAAACAGAAAACTGAAGATGCTCTCTACAATGGAAGCTTCAAATCAAATTAAGTGTACCAGGATACTTAAGAAATATTGTACACTCATTCACTCACTGTATCTATTATTTCCAGCACTTCTGTGATAAATCAGAGACACAAGTTCGGGGAGGTAATAACTTTAACTGGATTAATTTCTGTTGGTGAGAGAAACAAGCTGTTGAGCTACATAAGAACGGCCAGACTGGGTCAGACCAAAGGTCCATCTAGCCCAGTGTCCTGTCTGCCGACAGTGGCCAATGCCAGATGCCCCAGAGGGAGTGAACAGAACAGGGAAGCACCAAGTGATCCCTCTCCTATCACCCATTTCCAGCTCCTGACAAACAGCCAGGATATGGGTAGGAATGGTGTCCCTAGCCTCTAACAGCCATTGCTGGATCTAACCTCCATGAATTTATCTAGCTCTTTTTTTTAACACAAAGCTCTTCTGTAGCTCAAAAGCTTCTTTTTCACCAACAGAAGCTGGTCCAGTAAAGACTATTATCTTACCCACGTTATCTCTCTAATAGCCTGGAACCAACCCAATTACAAAAACACTCCAGATAAGATTCTTATGGGCCTTCTCCTTTCCTTATATGAAATTCACAGCTAATTACTGGAATTCACAGCTAATAATATTAAGAATGTGTGCACTATCAAGCTCACCTAATCAGCATAGCAGAAACATTCAGACCAGGCCGTTGGATGACTCCATAAAATGCTGCTGATAGTCTCCTGAATGTCAAGATTTCGGGATCCTTTTGCCTAATGGTGAGTAAAAGCCAGTGAAGGCTTTTTACCATCCTACAAGGCCTCCAGACTGTTTTAATCTAACTATTGGTCCATTTAGATGTTTACAGAGTTCTGGTCACTGTAATGTCTGAGTTGTTTTGATTTTACTTTTGGTCCCAACAATATTCTTTCCATTCTTTTTATAAAATTATATAAACATGAAGATTTTACAGATATATGCGCAGAATTTCAGGGTAATGATGTTGAGAAAATCCCTGTTAGGTGGCATTTGAAGGACATGGCTGTGTATTCTTTGCTTTGTGGCTCAAGTAGTCTGTTCTCAAATACCTGCTTTTTGTTGGCGATGAGGTGACTTCAAAAGCAGAAACTGATTTATCACAGAAGTACTGGGAATAATAGATACCAGTAAGTGAACGGCTGTGCAATATTTCTTCAGTATCCTGGTACAGTACATTGTTAATTTGATTTGAAGCTCCATTTGTAGAGAGCACCTTCAGTTTTCTATTTTCTTATACTATGTTGACCCAGTTTTATTCTTTCCACTTGGCACGTGCGTGCCCTCCTTTGTTTCACCTGACTATTTAATATTTTTTAAGCACCAAAAATGTCCATGATGCTCTACAAGATATAGGAGTAAGGCCCCAATTTGACAGTCCATTCCTATTCAGCGAAGCCCTTCAACATGCACTTCACTTTAAGCACACGCTGAAGTCTAAATGATATCAAGTTAAGCAGGGCTGAAGTATTATGCTGAATAGGAATGGACTTAAACACCTGCTCAAATTCTCGGCTGAGTAAGTTTCTATGAGTGTATAATAGCCCCCAAAAAGGGATGAATTTGCTTTCTGTTCAGTTTCTGACCTGAAAAATTATACCTCTTGCATTGTCTTTTCTCCTTTAGTTGAAGGAAGTGTGAATTGTATTTCTCTGTACTTAGAACATCTTATTGCGGTTTTACTTATTACATCCTTTATTTTTATGGGGTTTTGTTATTTCCTGGCTCTTCAGATTCATCTAGCTCAGTTTGAAAACCTCTTTTTTAGAACTGTGAAGATTTCAGATGTGTTCTCTTTGATTCCTCTGACCTAATTTTTTTCAGGAGGGAAGATTATTCAGTCAAGGGATTTTGCCCTATCAGAACTCTGCATTTCAGATATCCTTTGGTAGTCAAGAGAGGCATTTTCCTACAATAGAAATTTTGAAATAGGAGCCATTGAGGGAAGTCATCCCATTATGGCCTGTTGCTTCTCAATGTTTCAAACTCTGATGACCAGCGCAGGGGCAGATGACTGTTTTGCGAGGCCCCGGGCAGCATAACTCCGTGGGGCCCCCCCTTTGCCATGACGCATGCGCCGTGACGCCATGCGCATGCGTGATGGCGCCACGGCGCATACGCGGGGCTTTTTTAAGCACGGGGCCCAGGGCGGCCGCCCCGTTTGCCCTGCCCTATATCCGCCCCGGACCAGCGGACGGAGCACTCTGACATCACCTGTTCTTCAGGCTGACCATTCTGCCTTCTTGCATGTGGCCTGCTTGTGAATTCTCTGTTGACAGAGAAGTACGTGGGGTAGTGGACACTGGAGAATGGCAGCTTGAATTAGGTCCAGACACTCTGAGACATGCTGTCTATTCAATGTACCAGAGTCTTAGATGCCTGCGGAGATCGGTGTATGGTGTTTTCAGCAAGCAAGCAACCCCCATAGTAAAAATAGCAAAACCAAACCACCTCAAAAAATATACTAACCTAAATTGACTTCTCAAGCTCAGAAGTACAAAAGAAAGAGGGTACTAACTTGATAGTATTGAATTTAAGGATCTTAACTGGGAAATGTATTACAAAGGCAATTTCCCCCTCTCTTGATATCCACATTTCCACATCAATTGCTGTGAACGAACCACTTCCACCATGACTTCATTAGCCTCATTTACACAAGTAACCTCTTTTTTTTGTTGTCCTTATATCTACCCATGTCTCTGTAAACTCCACTCCAATTCATCTGATAAAGTGGGTTTTACCCACAAAAGCTTGTGCCCTAATAAATCTGTTAGTTTCTAAGATGCCACAGGACTCCTTGTTGTTTTTGCAGGTACAGACTAACATGATGACCCCTCTGAGACTACTTGTGAGAAGTTTGTGCTGCTGCCATGCACAAACATGTGCCTTATTCCCCCAACCGATTAATCCATTTTCTTACTTCATTTAACACATTCATCCTATGGTCACAATAACTCTAGATATACAAAAGCTATTAATCAGAAAAATCAATAAGTTTCTGTATTAGATCTTGCTCAGAAAAGGTCATCTTTAATTGATCATAGATGATGCACTACAAGTTATGGTGCTGCAACTAAAATTCAGCTCTATACTCTAGATGTATTTTACAATACTTCATTGTTTCAGTGATTTATGAACTTGCCATTTCAGCATGTATGAGGAATTGGTTAAGGTGACCTTGAAAGGCATAGGGGAATATTTTCATTTTTTGTTGTTGGCTTTAGTGCATGAACAAAAGAACCAAAAGTATTTATTCAAAACCTGACAGTATAGAAATGGTAATGAAAAACTATAACAATGTTATTACACATCGGCAGTGTGTACAAGATTTAAACAGATATATGATACTTAGAGAGATTTCATTTTTTGAAATCTTTGAATGTTTATAGCAAGAGCTTTTTGAGTCTATTCACAAATTTAAATAACTAATAATTCATTTAGACACTTGTACATACGTGCTTTCTCTGGCTATGGTGTTTAAGCAGACCTTATCAGGTATGGATTTTTTTTTTAAAATCCTGCATAAAGTTTACATATAGGCATGGAAGGATTAGCTTATGAGGCGGGAATGGTGATAAACACTGATTTCACCATACATGCACAGAAGAAAAAGAGATTCCCATCTGGAATCAAAATTTTCAGAGAGGAAAAGCAAGAAAACTGATGCTTGAGAAACTATTGCAGTTCGTTTTAAGGTTATTTATTTGGTGTATTTTGATGTGATTTTTTGTTTTTGGGCTTTTTTTTGTTTTCACCATTTTAAAACTTTAGCTTTTTTCTCAACACCTGCTGTCTCTTAATTTATTGTTTCATCCCCCCCATTTCCTCACAACTGTGAACATTTAAGTTGATTCAAAATTAAGAAATGCTTAAAACTTTTTTGTGAATGTGATAATTTAATTAAGTTTTAAAATGAGAATTGGTGTAATCCCTCAGAATTGCCAATATATAAAAATTGAATTATTTCACCTCCTGAGACATACTATACATTCAGATTTACAGTGCATAGCTAATTTATGGTATATAAGTAAAAAAGATGGGTGGATGCCTGGAAAAGTGTCATTTTTGCGATTGCCACCTATTTATCCCTTACTCGGAACACACTAGCGGCTCTACGTGTGGCAATTGTAGAAAATTCAGTTGTCACTAGTCTCACGGCTGCCTTTACCACCGTTTTCTGCATACATGTACATTATATATGTGCAGTAAGGCTGCTATTTACTAACCTTCACATATTCGTTTGCTGCTCTTTGTTGCAGGCTTGGTGTCTGAGAACTGTAAAAGCTCTTGAAAATACCATTTCTTAAAAAAAAAAACCCAAACAATTACAACTACCTGCCCCCACATTTATTTTATTCTTTGTTTTGTTAGTTCCATACTAGATTACTTCTCTTGAAACGTTCTTGAAAACAAAATGTGTTGTGGTCTCACAGAAAAAAATGATTTAACATTAATTTAATTTACTGTGTTATCCCTCCGTGCAAACAGTGTCTTCTGTAGTTTGTCTTTATTCCTTGTTTTATTTTTTCATTGTGTCTTTTTAGATGAATATTGTCACTACTTTTCCCCTTAAATACATTTTTAAAATGCCCTTTTTAATCCACAGTAGCCAGTAAGTAGGTTTTAAAAAAAATTCCTTCTTATTCATTAGTACGTGAACTACATTTTATGAGCAAAATTGTTGGCTGAAGAAAGGTGCCATTTCTAAAGGAGCAGCTGAGGTGGTCCAGTCTCTGAGAAGTAGCTGTTAACCTGTAACTTTAAAAACAAGTAGTGCTGTGGCACTTGAGGGCATATCTACACTACGACATTATTTTGAAAAATTAAAGCCAAAATAATAACTCCTGAAATAATTATTTTGAAATAAGCTTATTTTCTGAGGAAAGCAGGAATACAGATTTCAGAATAATCAGCCCCTTATTTTGAGATAACGGGTGTGGTAGAGTGGATGCCTCACATATTTTCAAATAAGGAGGTTATTTTGAAAGAACTCCCTAATGTAGACCAGGGCTTAGAGACAAACATGAGTAAAACCCACATATTCAGGTGAGCAGAGAGGAGAGAAAGGGGACACCCTCACAATTTATAACAGAAAAAGAATGGGGGAGGGGAAATACTTGTCAATTGTAGTGCTGGTCTCTGCTCATCTGAAGTGGGTTTTGCCCATGAAACTCATGTGTCTGTCTTGTCTGTCTGTCCTCTCTCTCCCTCTCTCTCTCCTCCTATGCTAGCCTAGCCTAGCCTAGCCTATCCGTCACAGGACCTGTTTCTGATCATTCTGGAACATTGTAATAGTCCTTAGTAGGTTGTCCTAGCACCCATAAATTAGAACTTGCCCTGTGCTAACTGGGGAAAGGGAGCTTAGCCACCTTTATCTCTCTTGCCTCTTGGCTGTGCTAAATAGTGCAGGTAGGCATGGGGCTGTGAGAATCACTGGCCATGTTAACTTTCAATTAATGTTCACTTTTAGCGAATGTGAATGTGGCTTAGGAAAATATTAATTGCCATCAGATTTCTTCTTACAATCTAGACAGGCGGGTCCACACTCTCCTCTTACTTGTTCCCATGTATGTATTACTGATCGCTATTCTGAAAATGTCAGGGGGACGGTGGCTTCAAACCCAGGTAGAGGAAATGTGAACCTGTCTCTCCAGAAGTTTGAGTCTGTAATCTAATGACTAACAGGGAATTCCCTCGGTGTCAGGCTGATAATCTTTGGCAGCTGAAAACAAGAGTTCTGTCAGGGTTGCCTGTCAAAATGCCAGCTACCAAACCACAAGACACAGACTTTGAAGAGCTTTATTTGTCCTATCAATACATACATTTTAGGAGCTGTTAATTAAATCTGATTCTGCTGTGCTCATTAAATCTGTTTCCTAGACCAATCAATATATTCCTCTGCTTATTATATCTAAGTATGTGTCCGTACCTAGAAAATGTGTCTGCTGCTCTTGTTTTGCTGTGTTCAAAATGTGCTGTATTGTGTGCTTTACAAATCAAATCAAAGGCGCACACACTGCTCAAAGGAGTTGACAGTGTAATTTCAGACATGATGCAGTGAATCAGAATGCAAACAGTGGGAGGAACAGGAAAAAGTGAGGATTGGGGATACAATAATAGGATTGTATGATTACTTAGCCATTATGTACATGTCTTGTTAGTTCTGCTAGAATATATTTTCAACAAGGATGATTATTTGAGGAAAGGAGAGTCTACACTGGAACTGATGTGTAGCAGAGTAAATCCAGCGTTGGAAAGCATAACTCTCCTGACTTCCTGCAAGAATCCATAGCTACTCTTTTCCTGTTGGAACAATGGTCCATCTACACTGCACACTTATTTCAAAATAAGCTATTCCAGAAGAAATACTCTGAAATAGCTTATTTTGAAATGGCACGTCTACACTATAGGGGAGCCTCAAAATTAGTCCGAGACAGACTTCTCTAATGTGGATGTGCTACCTCGATTTAGAGTCCCAGGAGGCACTGGGAAGTAATTACTTTCAATAGCCTTGGGAAGGCACTATTTTGAAATAGCAGCAGTGGAGTGTCCTGCTACTGCTACTGCTATTATGAAAAAGCTATTTTGGAAGAGGCACTATTCCTCATGGAATGAGGTTTACAGAAGTCAGACTAAGCCGGCTGTTATTTCGAATTTGCCGAAATAATGGAATTGCTGTGTGGACACTTGCATTGTTATTTTGGAATAATGGCCATTATTCCGAAATAACGCTGTTGTGTAGACAAACCCAAAGCGATCTACTAGTTGCCTTACCAGTAAAATGAGGAAAAGCAATACGTATCCTGAGGTGGCTAAATCCATCAAGACCCAAACTCCTAGACCCCAGTACCATGTTGTTCTGCAGAAAATGCAGGGGGTGGGGAAGAGAAGGCCTTAAAATGAAAGATTTCAAATGATGTTTTATGTCAAGACTTTGTGTTATGTGGAAGTAATGATCTCAGAAATGTTTTGTTGTTTGGACTTGAGTTACTGGGGCTGAACCATGTGCGAGCCATGTGGAGACTAAGGTTAAGGCTTTAAAAGAATTGATGGAAGAAACACCTACATTTGTGAAATCGCTCCTCAAAAACGACAAGAAAAATACTAAAACCTTGAAAGAACCGAGGAGTCAAATGTTTAGTTGCTAGATATTCTGGGTGTTTTTGATGCTGTATATTATAGACAAGTTTCTCTCAGATTTACTGAACTAGATCTAGTAGAGGAAGTTTTGTTCGGGTGGGTTCTAATGCATGGACTTTAAGAAGGGCTCAATATTAGAAGCATCAGCGTAGTGGGTCTATCTGAATTTTGTGTCGAGTAATGAATCCCGAAGGCAGCTGTAGCTACAAGAGACATCACTTACAAGGACAAAAAGATTGTATTGTGTTGTGACCTAATATCCTTGGCACAAGACGTTTATATTTCTTCACATTGTATTTGGAAAAACAGGAGAGAAATCATATTATTTTCTGTTGATGGAGGGAAGGACTGAATCGTTTGAGGAGCTAATTCTAATACGGCCCCATCAGAAAAAGCTCAAAGCTAATTGGACACATTAAAGTCCCACACAGATTCATAGCAACCGAGAATAAGTCTGATTGCTCCTTTGACAGATAATCTGTATGCATAGTCCACGTGTGCATGTGCCCAAGCTGAAAGTCTTCTGGTCAGGCATGCTGATTGTGGTCACACAGGGCATACATGGATGGGCTCCTCCCTTGCAGGAGCTTGCCTGTGGGATCCCCTTAGCATGCAGTGCCAGGCCTTCCCTAGGGACAGACTTTTCTTTTTTTCCCCTCTCACCTGGGGCAGTCCTTCCTAGCTGAGCAGCTTCCTACCAAACTGTGCAGGCAGTTCTCTTATGGAACTCAGCTGCTGCTCCCAGGTACAATTTTTGGGGTTGTCAGAGGCCAGTGAGTCCTTGATTCTCCCTCAAGAGCACACTGGCCCCGTGGGATTTCCTTGCATTCTAGGGGTCATCAAGAGAACAGGGCCCTCTTTGATTCAGGCTCCATATACCAGGGAACCAAATCCTAGTCCCCCTGGGATTAAGATTTAAAATCCTAATTATAAAGCTATTGGCTTCAAGAGAAGCAAGATTTGGCCCCAGGCCAGGCCTTTGTCATGTAAACATACAACTGATTAAGTAAATGTTACCTCAACTCTGTGGTCAGCCTAACTAATCTGCCTGCAAGGGATTGCAAATGAATATATCTCAAGTTGCTGACAAGGTCTAGGAGGTAGCCCAAGAGACAAGAATTGCAACAGTCTGTACTACTGATGAACCAGACCATGGGAAAATACTGTCTGCACAAACCCTTTATTCTTTGAATTCTGAGATGAGAAGTGGGGATAAGGAAGGCATACCAATTTCAGTTCTACTTGAGATTAAAAGGGTGAATCAAATATTAAAGGGTTCTGTTTGCTACTGGAACGCCTACGTTTCTGCAATATCTCAAAAAATGGTGAGCATGTTTAATAGGAGGACTGGCATCTACCGCTTAACTACTGCGGCAGGAAATTTTTCCCATTGTCTAACCTGCATCCCCCTCTCCCTCCAACTGCAATTTAAGCCCATTGCTTCTTGTCCTAGCCTCAAATTAAAGAGAACCCTGTTTCTCTTCCTTGTAACAACCTGTACTTGAAAACTCTGCTGCCATGGCCCTGCTGCCTCATTCACCATGCCGGACTGTCAGAGCAGTCCCCAGGCAGATAAGCAGTGGGAGGACCTCCCTCTCAGCTCTTCCTTGCGATCTGGGCCTGGGGTCTCTGCAGCCTCCCCTACATCTTGCGCCCTGGTGTCTTGGCCCTTTGTAGGAGGCCCCCTACAGTCCCACTGTCAGAACCAGCCTTACCTGCTAGAGACCTGCTGTGGCCTCACCAAGCCCTGGGTACCACAGCACCACCCACTGAAAGTGGTAATGTTTCTATGGTAACAAGACAGCTACTCTTTCCTATGCCAGGATTAGAGCCTCCCCCACATCACAACATGTTAGGCATTGCCTGTCGACACAGAGCCAGAGTGAGTAACATGACAGACTTTAATCAAACTACAAGCACATCTTGTGGACTTGCATCACTTTATTTGTAATGTTCAGGAGCTTCAGGAGGTAGCCGAGTAAGTCTGTTAGGGTCTGTCTACACTGCCACCCTAGTTCCAACTAGGGTGGCTAATGTAGGCATTCGAACTTGCAAATGAAGCCCAGGATTTAAATATCCTGGGCTTTATTTGCATGTTCCTGGGCGCCGCCATTTTTAAATACCCCATAGTTCAAACTACCTGCCCATGGCTACACGTGGCACGGACTAGGTAGTTTGAATTAAAGCTCCTAATTCGAACTACCGTTATTCTTCCTGCAAGGAGGTTTAACGGTAGTTCGAATTAGGAGCTTTAATTCAAACTACCTAGTCCGTGCCGCGTGTAGCTGCGGGAGGGAGTTCAAACTATGGGGCATTTAAAAATGGCGGCACCCGGGAACATGCAAATAAAGCCCGGGATATTTAAATCCCAGGCTTCATTTGCAAGTTCGAATGCCTACATTAGCCACCCTAGTTCAAACTAGGGTGGCAGCGTAGACATACTCTTACAGAAAAAAGCAACAAATGGTCTGGTAGCACTTTATAGACTTACAAAACATGTAGATAGTCTCATGAGTTTTCGTGGGGACAGTCCACTTCTTCAAATGACCGGAGTTACCTATGGAGTTAACTCCAGTCATCTGAAGAAGTGGGCTGTGCCCTCGAAAGCTCATGATACCATCTACATGTTTTGTAAGTCTATAAAGTGCTACCAGACCATTTGTTGTTTATTTATAATGTGATTTCTTAACTACATATAAAAATCCGTATATATACAAACATAGCTCTTGGAAATTAGCTTTTCAGTTCCTTAGTGAACTGCAGCGGCGGATTTGGGGCAGGGCGAGCAGAGCAGCTGCCCCAGGCCCTGCACTTGCAGAAGCCCCGCGCATGAGCTGTGGTGCCACAGTGCATGCGCCATGTCAAAGTGGGGGGGGGGGGCACGAAATTGTGCTGCCCAGGGCCCCGCAGCGCTGCCCGGGGCCCCACGGCACTCTTATCCGCCCCTGTAGGGCTGCTCCTTACTTGCTTAGTGCTGTAACTGCCTGTTGTGGAGAATGCCAGAGCAAGAGAGAGAAATATGGGGCAAACTGGTCACTAGTTGAGACTAAGTAAAAGCAAACCTCTCGCCATAGGTATAGGAGCACGAGCAAATGATAAGAGTATCCACTCTCGACTCATAGCACTGCTTCAGCAACACAAGCTTCTTATTTCTATTTAATCACTTTCCCTATTGGGCACCTTCGCAAGGTGTTTTTCCAGGGGGCATGTCAGCTGCTTTTCTTTGGTGTTGCTGAGAGTCTTCATATTGAGGGGTGAATCTCTTGACATTTCAGTGTGCTGATGTGAGAAGCATAAATACATATTTTCCTGTGCTTTTACATAAAACACCTGGGATGTGGACTGTAACTCTGACAAGTTGCCAACCTGAATCTGTGGGGTGATGGGAGATATATCCTCCAGGGAGTGTCCATTTGAAGTTCTTCATTGCTAATGCCTGCTTTGTGACCTTTCCAGGAGTAGATGTGTGTGGCTATAAATATGTATCTGTCCCTCCATCTCCTGCATGGCTCTACCTCTGCAGTAAATGTGTCACAACTGTTATTCATTTTCAGAGGTGGAATGCACAATGACTAGATATGGGGCGGAAGAATTCAGAACCAAGGGTGTGTGGAGAGCAAAACTTTTCTATTTGGCTAAGCCACAGACGTATCTTTTTTTCAGAAACCTATGCCTCCTGTGAGTGAGTTGCATGCTAGACAGCAACTGCTATTAAACCATAGCACAGTGGTTTTCAACGTAAAATTAGCCGCACCAAATCGGGCCAGTGGTCCAGCAAGCTCAGTGCCTGCCTCCCGCATTAGCTAGTGACTGATGTATTCATAAGCACACAAAGCTCAAACTCCACAATATACTTAATCACGTACAACACTCTGCATTACAATGGAGTTAAGCCTGAAGGAGCTCAGCGGCGGTCCCAGTGAGTGAGATTACACTGTATAAACTAACCAATATTATTATTAATGGACGTAAAATTATCCAATGCTTTTAGAAACTACATCTTTGCAGCTGGTAACATCACGAGTCAGTGACAGGACTACATCATGTGAAGTGCTATTTTCTGTCATTGATTTTACTTTTACCCGCTATTACTTTCATTGTGAGTCTGTCCCCCTTCTCATATTTTTGGGAAGGAGCAGAAAAGGCAGGGCTGTCCATTTAGCCCAGGTACAATATTTTTAAAATACCGAAAAACGTGTGTGTCATCAGATCTGCATTACAGGCTGTGAAGAAATCTTGTATTACAGGTGTAACACTTGTGTTTCCTGCCCATTCTCAGGATGAGGACATATTTTAGTACTAGGTCTGCCACTGTATTATTCCCAGGTATGAAACCCCCTCAGATACATCATAGAGCAGGACTGAGGAACTTTTTTTGGGTTGAAGGCCTCAGACCCACATAAAAATCAGTGGGGGGGGGGGCACGCACAGACGTGAGAGGCTCCTGACTGAGAAGGAGAAAGACACTCCCCTTGCACACCAGAGGCTGGGGGGGCCAGACTAGTAGGTACACCTGCAAGTGTGTAGCGAGGGGGGGGGAGGGCAGGGGCTGGAATGCCAGTGAAGGCTCTCCAATGCTGAGCATCGGGGGACATATGAAGGCAAGCTGGGGGCCACATCCGGCCTCTGGGCCTGAGGTTCCCCATCCCTGTCACAGAGTAACTGAAACCATCAGAAATCTATGGGTTTTTTAAATGGTTGATACATTATTCAGATGATTGTTTGCCAGTTGCATATCTGTAATCTAATTCCTTTCGATGTAGCTGTTTCATTCAGATAAGTTTATTTTCATGGAAGACGTAGACAGGTTGGAGAGCTTAACTAGAGAACCAAGTATAGGAGAATAAGGCACCTGAAATACAACTCCTGTGATTCACCATGGTTTTGGTTTTGAGATAATATGTTGAGCCTTGATTCTTGGCTAAAAAATATTGATTTTATTGTTTGTTTTAGAAACTGCTGAGGGCAGAGACCATGTTTTCCCCTTGCATCATTCTCAGGGCAAAATAAACTGTGAGCACTTAGCAAGTAATTACAACAGTAGGAATTAATAATCTCTCTAGTTTAGTTCCTTATCTCTAAAATGAAGATATGTCCTTTTCTTTGTAGAGGCATTGACAAGATTAATGTTTGCCCAGCGCTTTGAAGATGTAAAGCACTGAGTGCCAAATATTATTGCTACTTAGATTCTCATAGAAAAAAAGAGGAGGTATTCATCAACCCCTCTTGCTGCATGATGATGTTACACCACTGTGTGCTTGATGCCTTGCACATTGTCATTTATATCCTTGAAGTAACTATGATGGCCCAGAACAGATGATCTTTAGCTGAGTGAATAACTTGAGAATTCCACCCCTCCCAACTTCATGGCCATGCTCGACTTAGTCCCAGCTTTGACACGCATATTTATGCTTGATCTGAGCTATGCACTGTCAGCTGTATTTCTGACAGGACACCCTGTTCCCCAGGGGAACATTTTAATTGATAAAACGAAGCCTATTTCTACTTTTCAGTGAAGACAGAATTCTTTGCTGCTAGCCTGTGTCATTGCACTAGTTCTGGGATCTGCGTTTGTGCACTGGGCAGATTTTGATCAGAGTATGCTAGAAGCATGCAATTCTTATGTGTGCTCCCGGAGTTAAAAGAAAGGGTCTATTTGTGATGAGACTAGGTTCATCTTTCCTGGTCCTTGTTTAATAGCTTTGTCCTTAGCAATGCAGGTCTGAACCACACTTACATTAGAGTTTATTGGGCAGCTTTACTGTTCACCATAATTCCTTGGATGGCAGGCTGTTCCTCCTCCTTCCATGCATGATGCATTTTTTCTCTTCAAGAAGTCCTCCTCGTGATTCACCTTAGACATCAAATATTTTACCCCATCCTTTTCGTCCTTCTTTCAAGGATATTTTCCATGCATGGAATATTATAAAAAATGTCAGAAGATTACAGAATATTACAGAAAATGTCATTATAATTATCAGTGTCTGGAAATAGACATAGTTACTGGGGGGGAAAAAACCCTCTTCAACTGAATTTTGACAGGTGGATTTATAGGCAAGCTTCTTTGCAAGCAATGCTTTTTTAAAGGGACATGTCTTTGTTCTGCGTATTTTGTTTTCTTGTCTGTAGCTGCACCTTACTATACACATGGATTTACCCCACCACAGCTGTCTTAATACAGTTAATACAGCCTCGGGAGTGGGATCCATGTAGCAACTTCTATAAAACTTTCTGCTGATTTCCAATGGTTTGGAAAGTGAGTTTTAAACTGCTGGGTGGGGGAGTGTTTCAGTTTCTTCTCCTTTTAATAGGAAGATTCCCCAGTTCTGCTCCTGGGACTTTTCTGTTTGCTGTTTCCAAGAGTGGGAATCTGACCTGGCAAAAAAGTTATTTCCCATCACCTGAGTTCTCTAATAATATTGCCTCCACGGATGCACACTTCCTCCCACCTTCCACACTAATATGCGGATCACTCTGTGACAAATTAATTAGCAGGTTTTGGAAACCACTAGTGGCTTGTTTGGAGACACTGCACCCCAAAAATCCATGATTTTAATGTCCTCATGAGATCATGCATATTCCAGGAGTGGAGGCAATATATTCAAGAGAACAGCAGTTACACAAAAATAACCTAATGTACTCGTTTCTAATGGTACAGAATGCATATAGTAAAGTGATTCTATATTGGATTGAGACATTCTTGATTTCATGTGGTGTGTTTCTTTTTTTTTCCCCTGAGAGGTAATTGAATTTATTATTTTGAGTGCTCATATTTTTTTCCAGATGCAAAAGAGGAAGTTTGTAAGACATATGCTCAATAAAGTAACATTAGATTGTATAAAATAACAAATACAAAGTTTAAGCAGTATACAGTTTTTGCTGTATAATGAAACTCTCACAAATAAGAGTAGTGTTAGCTGCAGTGTGAATTCCAGGATACTAGAAAGACAAAATGGATAAGGTGATATATTTTATTGGACCTCAAAATCCTGGCTCTTACCAAGAGGAGGTAGTCCCAATGAAAGATATTATGTCACCCAATTTGTGTCTCTTCCCCCACCCCCACCCCCCAAAAAAGGTTGAGTGAAAGTCTTATTTCAGTGTAGTGAGATGTGTAAGCTTCATTCTTGGGTAGTGTGAGCTTCCTATTTAGATCAAATCTGGCCACTTCCTCTGGAAATTCAGCAAGCATATGGTGGAGCCAGTGTGTTTTTTTTCTGCAGTGGGTTAGGATTAGGGAAGCATGTGCCAGGTATGTGCACACTTATGTAGTGCAAAGACCAGCTCTGGAGCTCCGCAAAAGCCGTCGCTCCAGGGGAAGAGGATGGAATGGAAATTACACCTCATGGGACCCTATCCCCACACCCTCTTTGTGGAGATCACCAGTCACTCAGGCAAAATCCTCCCTCCCTCAAAAGGTATCCCACGAAGCACATTATTTCAAGTACAGTGGATTTCCATTCCAGTAAAATGTAGGGCTTCCCCCATAACAATGTATTGAAATAATGCCTTTATTTTAAAAAATCGCCATTCTCTGTATTTCTTCTTCTGTGGTATCTCGTTGCCATTGACTGAGGGCAGAATGAGATAATCAGTTGTTTGAAGCATAGGCATGACTTTGAGGAGATGAAGGTAACAATCCCAGAAATAATAATCTGGCCGATTCAGTGAGTTAAAGAACCTCAAAAATTAACTGTGAAAGTGTCACACAGGTAATGCCCCTTGGTTTACAAAGATTTAAGTAAAGGCATGGAAATATGAAAAAAGCTCAGCAGGGATGATTATTGCTCTTGTCATAGCTGCTTAGATTTAAGGAGGACCTTTAGTTTGGCTTTACTGGCCTCATCTCGGGGCCAACTGGGAGCCATGATTCAGCTCCTGCTATAATTCTGTGTACCGAGAGGCCTATATATTACACTGGTAATAGTCTGTCAGGCATGCCCCTGCGTAGGACAACAGAACAAAAAGGGGGTGTACAGATGGTTTGACAGCTTGAGAAATCCCCTAGGCTAGGGATATAGCTGGTGAAAGGATCTGGCCCTACATTTACAGACATGTAAGCATATATCAGGGTAATCATTTAATTAAAAGTCATTCTAGACATACTGTGTTTTTAAGACTCAATCTTACTTAAAATCTGTCATTCTTTATTTTAGCAGGCTTGTACTTTAATATTATGTTGGTACCCAGAACATCCATGTTATCTAAATTGAATTAATGATGTATAAAATACAGAGACTTTTCATCAGTTGTTACTCTTTTTAGGCAAAACTCCGGACAAAGTCAGTGTGAATAAATTTGTCAGGTGTGTGTGGGGGAGAAATAAGGTCCCTTGGATTTAGCCTTTGTAAGTATTTGTATTGTTTATTAAGCAGAAAAACCAGGCAAGGTGTAAATCACTTTTGTTTATCTTAGCCTGTTGTGTTATTTGACATAAGGTCACAAAACACAGTACTGTCAACACAACTAAGTGCAAATCAGCATTGCAGTTCTCACACTGGAGTCCTACTGTGTTAATAAAAGGGTTGAATCTCATTAGCATCAATTCCAAACTGGGAGTGTAACATTTCCAGCCTTACACTCGATTTCCTTTTCTCATTTTATAATAAAGTATCATCACAATAGATGTTTTACTTAATATATTAAGAACAGGCTAGACAAACATCTGGCATAGATTATCTCAGTATATTTAATTCTGCCTCAGCAGGGAGGGGTGGACTAGATGTTCTCTTGATGTTCCTTCCAACCCTACGTTTCTATGATTCTTTTGTTAGTTAGGACCAGATTCTAGTCTGTATCATAATACTCTTTTGGCACAGAGCAGAACTACAACTTGTCTTAGTGGCCATCTGAGGATTTCTGGGGGGGGAGGGGGGGAAGAAGAGGTATCCCCAAGTAGAATAGTGTCTGCAGCCATAAGGGATGTAGCAAGGCCATGACTGGAGAACTGCCATTGCAACTGGTTATAAATTTACCTTCTGTGGTGGGACAAACCGGCCTCCAACTGGCCACAGGATTCATAGAATCATAGGACACTAAAACTGGAAGGGACCTCAACAGGTCATTGAGTCCAGTCCCCTGCCCTGACAGCAGGACCAAATGGTGACTATAAGTGATATGTAGCCATTTTCTATCATAAATCTCCCGAGATTCTGGATGGGAATTATGAAGGGTCCCTTAAAGTAAGTTGTCAGAATTTGAATTCAGTTTGTTGATCAAATAGTATGTTTTTGTCACTATTCCATTTTCTTTCCTGTGAATCAGTAATACATAAATTATTATAATTAATATTTACTCATTGTTTACCAACTGTTGATTGACTTTCCTTCTCTGAACTAAAATGTGTGAGTGCAAATTTGCAAGTGTTTAAACCACACTGTCATAGTCCCATAATGCTCTTTATTAATTAATGTAATTGTTGTTATTATTCTTCCTTTCTACTATGATAGCGTCCAAAGACCTATGAGGACTAAACCTGGGTGACATTTCTGGCTACAAGATTGTGTGTGGGTGTGGGTGTGGGTGTTGGTTTTGGTGTTGCCAAACTGTTCAGATTTGGATGTACTGAAACATTTTTCAAATTGATGTCAATTTCAGTGACTTGTTTTCAGTCAAAAAGGAAAACAGATTGTTGGGGTTGTTTTCCCCTTTTTCGAAAAGTCAAAATTAACCATTGTGACATTTATCAAAATGAAGGGTTTTAAGTCTTCAGGCTACATTCATGAAAGAATTTAGGAACCATTCATGAGAAAGAAGGAATTGAAGGAGCTAGTGTGCACCCTGGCCCAGTGATTAGGGAAATCATGAGAGATATGAGACCCAGATTTCAACCCTGCACTGTAGCAAGGACTTGAAAATGCGGTCTCTTTTCCTCCCACCATGCTAGTGGCTAGTTCGGCATTTTGCACACTCAATCTCTGCCATTGAATTTGTATGTTAGATGGTGAACAGAGAACAGCGATACCTGAAGTCCAGAGGTGCAAAGAATTCAGTATTTATTGAGGTGAGCTTCTAGCAAGTATGAATCCTGTAGTGGGGTCACCTATGTAATAGGTCAGGATTTACTGTCGTGTCCTGACAGGTCCCCTGTTCCGTCAGTTATGATAGCCAAAAGACTGCCTGTGTGTCTGCTCAATGTATGCTGTGTTGACTTGTGCAATTAGTCAACCTAGCAGACTCCGAGAGAGCTCCCAAAGACCACAAATTAGATAAGGATCGACAGTGCCCGGCCAGGTTTATTGTTAAGTGAGGTACAGTCATAGTTGTCAGTAGGCTCTACCGAACCACTACACAAGTGTTCTCCGTGACAGTGGACCTAGCTCAATCAGTGGGAGACCCCACTGCCCCCTGTCTGAACAAAGACTGTCCTCCGCCCCCCAAGACACCACTTTATATACAGGTACAAATAAGTTACGCATCATTCCTGACGTGTCAGGTTGCTACCCTCTGACGTTGTCAGGTTACACCCTCTGACACTACTTAGATACCACCCATCGGTCTTGTACCTCGTGGCTTGATTAGATCATCTCTATCCATCCTGTTGTCATTTTAGACCCTTTCCTGAACCTGGGTCTGTATCTGTGGGGACCCAGTCTTTTTTTAACAAACACATGGTACCATCCTTTTGGAATGTGCTTTCAACTTATGGCCAGTACCAATGACTGTTCTACACGTGGGCCTATTACTAATTAGTATTTTACACACTCAGCCCTGTTCATGCCAAGATCTTTGAGCAGGGCCTGCTTCTTGCTCACAGCTTAGCTTTGCTTTATATTAGCTAAGTGTTGTCCATTGTTAGCTAGGCCTCAAGCCTCAAACCAGGCCTGTGCTACATGGGCTTATGTTTCAGGCCCTCATCTTACTACAAATCCAATTTCCTTTTTCCCCTGTTCCCTATTTTTTCCCACTTCCTGTTTGCCCCCAATATAAATAGCAATATTTTCAGGTATATCTTAAACTTAAACTGCAGCAAGGGAGGCTTAGGTTGGACATTAAGAAAAACTTCTTAACTGTCAGGGTGGTTAAACACTGGAATAAATTGCTTAGGGAGGTTGTGGAATCTCCATCACTGGAGATATTGAAGAGCAGGTTAGACAGACACCTGTCAGGAATGATATAGACTATGCTTGGTCCTGCCATGAGGGCAGGGGACTGGACTTGATGATCTCTCGAGGTCCCTTCCATTTCTAGTATTCTATGATTCTATGATCTTAACCAATCATTCTACTGAAACTTAACTGATTCTACTGAAACTTAACTAACTAGTCTTAACATATTGTAACTTGATCATCTAACCAATTATATCCCACCAGCTAACTGGTTTATACCCAGCAAAATTAATTATACAGCAGACAGAAACAATCAAAGAACCAGGCAGAGGCAAAACAGATAAACAATAGGGAGATGAAGAGTTCTTAGAGCATAATAACAAAACAGAGAAATGAGGACTTCGCAGCCCTAACTAATGATAAGTGGCCTCTGCCAGACAGAACGCTGTTAACCTAAGCGTCCTTTAAATCTTCTTGGCGCTTCTCTTGATCCGGGGGCAATAGATTGGATCATTTTTCTGACAGCCCCAAATAGCCTTATTTTAATGTAACTGGTTTGGAATGTGTCAAGATGTGATTGTACGTTTCCCAACTTATGGATGCTGCTGCTTAGCCAAAAGCTTGAGCCCAAGGCCTCAGATCATCACTCACAGACTGATTGTAATTTTGACTCTCTTCTTCTATACCCCTGCAATTAGAAAAAATAGACAGAATATACCTAAACTCATGGGCTGTGTCTACATTGGCACCCTTTTCCGGAAAAGGGATGCTAATGAGACAAGTTGGAATTGCAAATACCGCGGGGGATTTAAATGTCCCCCGCGGCCTTTGCATGAACATGGCTGCCGCTTTTTTCCGGCTCGGGGCATTGCTGGAGAAAAGCGCCAGTCTAGACGGGATCTTTCAGAAAATAAAGCCTTTTCCGGAAGATCCCTTTTTCCTCTTAAAATCAGGAATAAGGGATCTTCCGGAAAAGGCTTTATTTTCCGAAAGATCCTGTCTAGACTGGTGCTTTTCTCCGGCAAAGTCCCGAGCCAGAAAAAAGCGGCAGCCATGTTCCGGAAAAGGGTGCCAATGTAGACACAGCCATGGGGTATATCTACACTCAAAATCAGTGATGCAATTGGAGCTAAGCAAATTGCGTAGCTTATTTTGAGTTACTAGGGAAGGGATAGCTCAGTGGTTTGAGCATTGGCTCGCTAAACCCAGCGTTGTGAATTCAATCCTTGTGGAGGCCATTTGGGGCAAAAATTTGTCAGGGATGGTACTTGGTCCTGCTGTGAAGGCAGGGGACTGGACTCGATGACCTTTCAAGGTACCTTCTAGTTCTAGGAGATAGGCAATCTCCATTAATTTTAAAAAAATAATTTAATTCGGAAATAACTGATTTCAAAATTTGGTGCTATCCATACGGCACTTACTTTGAAATAAATCACTATCCCCAAACATCCCTTACTCCTCGTGGAATGAGGTTTACAGGGATGTCGGAATAGTGAGCCAGTTATATTTCAAAATAAGGGGTGCACTCCAAAGACATGTACTAGCTATTCTTGGATATCTCCAGTATCTCAAAATAGCGCTGCTTCATAGGCGTAAAAGAACAGGCCTTAATAGGCGGGCCTGAATATGTATAGCCTAACACTATTCTATTCTACGTAAATCTTTTTGCTTTCTCTGGTTTTCTGACTATTCAACCTGGTGGTGGTGACTTCATGGTTGTGTGGTCTGCTGGGACTTGATGTCCTCAGGCCACCCGCATGATAGAGTCTGTAGTTATTGTCTGTGTTTATAAAATACGTAGTAAGGTGAATGGCTAGCTAAACCTCTGGATAATTTAAAAAGTGTCATCACTTGGAAATAGCGGTAGATATTCTGGAAAAAGTTGTAGGAGTTTTTGGTATCTTGTGGGATTCTTTCATGAGAAAAAAGATGATCCTTACTGGTTTGGTTTGCATTTTAAAACACCGTGGAATATAAGTAGTGTTCAAATATATTTAAACATATAAATGTGAGTGGAAAAAAAGATTTGTTAGTTTAAAAGAGCATTTTTTCATTACTATTTATTTACATTTTCTCACTTTGTGTTTAAGCATGTTTAGCGGTATCAATTTAAATTTGCACGGTTTGGGGGAATGATGGGGCGAGTCAGACGTTATTTAATGAAAGTGGACACAAATATCAAAGTTACAAAGCTTTTTAAATGTTACAGCAAAAAATGTCAACATCATGTTAATATATGCAAAGGACATATACTTACATTAAATTTCAATAAGGTCTCAAGCAGGGTTTTACGTTCTCTGCCTCTCTGTAAATGTAGATTATTTCCAACATGGTGGGGGCGTGTACAGTGAACAGATGTGCTGACGGGGGCAGTTGTCCGGGGGCCCAGAGATTCAAAGGGGTCCCAGCTGAATCAGTGTTGGAGTGCTACGCCGGGCTCTCCATGTGACTCTAAGGCCTGGTGGGGTGAGGTTGCATCACAGGCCAGGTGGCACTGAAGGCTGGCTGCCCCTGGATCCTGCCCCTACCCCTTCTGGGCACGCCTTGCCTCAGTCCTGTCTAGTAATGCCTGTTTTGTACAGTGTTGGGAGAGGCAGCATTTCACCCCTGCAGTGAGAACTCCAGGAGACCATAAGCAATATATACTGCTTTCCTGGCCAAGCCCAGTGCCTTCTCAGCCTTCTTTGTGGTGCTTTGTATCCATGGTTAATAGTCCATGTTCAAGTGTTGTGGCACAAACCTTGAAAAGTTCTCTCTCTGAACCCCCAAAAGAAGCCAGCCACGGCTTTTCCAATACTGTTAAGAGGTTTTGCCTCGTTTTGCATAAAAGCAGTGTTACCAAAGCACAGTTAAGAAAGCACAGAGGTGAGAGTGATTCCAAATACTTTATAGGATTGCCAGGTGTCTGGTATTGAACCAGAAAGTCGGTTATTTTCACCTCCTGTCGAGTAAAAAAAATCAGAAAATTCCAGACACCTAAAATGTCCGGTACTTTCTGTTTTTTTTTTCCCCGGCCAAGAGGTGAAAATCCCAGGCTGTCCGGCTCAATTCGGAGGCTTACTGGGGAGCTGTCTGGCCTGGCGCAGGGAGGGAAGATGCTGGGTGGCCACCAGTACCCTGTTAGGGCCAAAAAGCCTCACCATGTGATTTTTAAGGGGCCACGGTGGATTTTTTTTTTTTTTTTTTGCTCAACAAACTTTTGCCTGGCGTGTTTTTTTTGTTGTTGAGTATTTTTCCTGAAACCATTTGGCAACCCTAAATACCTACAATATCTATCCTCCTTCTTAAAAATGTATTCAGAGCTCTTTGCATTTTTTTGCTCAGAGCCAAGCAATCATGGAGGAACAACTTCCCTGCTAGAGCTCAAATATCTGTAGGCACTGATCTTAACATTTAAGGCACCTCATCTGAGAAGCAAACCACAGGCTGTGTTATTTATGAAAGATAACACACATAAAGGCTATGTCTAGACTGCAGGCTTCTTTCGAAAGAGGCTCTTTCGAAAGCATCTTTCGAAAGAGCCTCTTTCGAAAGATCGCGTCTAGACTGCAGGCGGATCTTTCGAAAGAGAAATCCGCTTTTTCGAAAGAGAGCACCCAGCGAGTCTGGATGCTCTCTTTTGAAGACGGCCTCTTTACATTGAAGAACGCCTTCTTTCGAAAGAGGAACTTTCGAAAGAAGGCGTTCTTCCTCGTAAATTGAGGTTTACCGCCATCGAAAGAAAAGCCGCGTTCTTTCGAAATAATTTCGAAAGAACGTGGCTTGAGTCTGGACGCAGGGGAAGTTTTTTCGGGAAAAGGCTACTTTTCCCGAAAAAACCCCTGAGTCTGGACACGGCCAAAATGTTCTTGACTGACTCTTACTTCTCATAGCTGTCTTCTTGTTCACTGCTCAGGCCACATGGAAGCAACATTCCTCCTAACATGAGATGCTTTCCAGGATGATATAATTCTTGTAGACAGCTAGGCCATCATGTAAAGACAATATTTTTATGAACATTTGGCCTTTCATGTTGTGTTGCCTCCCTGTGTAAAAAATATTACTAAGCCAGTGACTTTGCAGCGTGAGAGCTAGTTATTAATGAGGAGAGGCAGTAACACTTTGATTAAAGGGCTTGTATCAATGGCGATTACAAAATATGCAGGTGTTATTTTGTTGTTAAGAGTTTGCTAGTCAAATTATTTTCATTTGTGCCTCAAGTACAAGGGAGAAATCTGCAGCAATATAAATCTTATTTTTACAAACCTCATTGTCAATAGTTGCAGACAATTATTTTGCAGTGCAACATACATTGCTGATTATATCTCATGATCTGTACCTCAGGCCCGATCTTTTTGCTGTGTCCGTAAATGATGAAAAATGCTTTGTGACTTGTCAATTATTACTTCTGTAGTAACTGCTCTAGGAGCAGCATCTTGTTTTGTGGTCTAGAGCTGCTAGAGTTTAATGGTCTTCAGAACAGTGGTCAGTGCCGTGTCTGTTTGCACTGCAAGTGTTTTTGAAGGGGGAAAGCACGGTGTATGGAACAAACTGAGCACAGGACCGGTTGGTTTTTATTACATGAGGAACCTGTGGAACTCTTTGCCAGAGGATTTTGTGACTATGACAGAGTTTAAAAAAAAGAACAAGATAAGTTCATGGAGGATAGGTCCATCGATGGGATTAACACTTAACCAATTCCCTACCATTGTAGGGGCATTGGTGCAACTCAGTACTCCCTAGTCTCTGCTGGTGGCACATCATAGTTTAATCTCCTCAGGGTTGTAGTACTTTAGTCTAATTTGTATCGTTAAGTTTGGTATGTGGATACTGGGTGGTGTGGTGGCCTGTGATGTAAAGGTGACAGTTTAGAAGATCTGGGGTTCATTCGAGTCTTAACTGCTCTGTACCTGTGATTGTAGGATGAGGCAATTTTCACTCCAATTTGGAGTGAAAATGAACAGTTTCAAACATCTTCATAAAAGGGCCAAATCTACCGGGTCCCTCTGCTGTTTGCCAGCTGCTGCCTTATTTAAAACCATGGGCCCTGGAATCCTTCGGGCCTTACACTCCCAGGCATCCTTGGCAGGCAGGCTGTGTTGGAGTGGGATAGGAGATCTGTAGAAAACCAGGTGCTGACCAAGACCTGCCTGGCATTGAAATTTCCACAGAACATTACACGAAACATCCCCACCAAACGTTGTTTCAATAAATTGGCTCATTCTGATCCCCTCTTCTCTCCCCCCCCCCCCCAAAAAAAACCTTCATAAGAATCTTTTTTGTAATATTTTTATTCTTTTCAACAGAATTCACAACTCCTCCTCTTTCTCCTTCTTCCTGGAGGCAAGTGCATTTAAGCAAATAGTGGTCATTCATGTAGCAAGTTGATCCTACTGTTTATTATGCATACCATGTCTGTCTTATTCTTATCTCTTTCATTTGTCCATTATTCTATCTGTTATACCTTGTTGCGGTTCTAAGCTGTAAGCTCTCTGATGCCGGGTCTTTCCTATTTATACATTTACGTAGTGCCTAGCACAATGTAATGCCTCAAATTTTGACTGGGGTTTCAAAGGAGCGAGCACAGTACAAATAATACATCATAAAACAAATCTAGCACCTTGAATATTTTGCCATCTGGTATGAGCATAAACCAATTAAAGTTGCATGATTTCTCTGAGTAGCATAATTTGGCTCTTTGACTTTTAAAATTTTTGTTCTGTCTTTGTTCAGGAAATTATAGGCATAGGGAAACTCAGTGTTGAATGTTATGTAATCATTTCAAAATGCCAGATCAAAGTAAATCACAAACTCAAATTTAGTCTACAACCTGATTAATCTAAAATGTATTTATTTGTACTAAAACATTGAGCTTATTGGCAGATACACAGATATCTTTCAGGTCTGATGCCTCCACAAATAATAGTTTAGAAAGTATGATTATGTTTGTCAATATCTGCACCAGCACAGACAATACGCTAGTTTTAGTTTATGGTACCAATGGTTCTAGGAATTTCAGACACTTAAACTATTATTTACAGGTTAAAAACCCGAGTCCATATTTTAATGTTATAATTTGCTTATAGCTCTTTTGAGATTTTCTAATTGTGCCAAGACCAGCTGCTGCTGGAAGCCTGCATGAATCATTTACGAGTGATTTTTGGCTTTGAAATATGAAAGGACGCTCCTGACATTGTTAACTCGCGAGTCTTTTTATGGCACCAAGTGTTTTCTCAATGTGCCTTGCTGTTACTGGGAAGATGGAGAAATTGCGGAGGACTTAATGCAGCCCCAGGCTACATGAATTTTCCATTAGTATTGCCAAAGGGCATGCGGAGAGAAATACAGTACGTGCCCTAGCTCCACCCCCATCTCCTCCCACTTTGCCATCAAGCTGTGTCCCAAATTACAAATCCTTTGTACACAAAGAGGACGCAAGGGTGCGTCTACATCGTGCCATAGCTTGAAATAAGATATGCAATTTGAGCTATGCAAGTTGTATATCTTATTTCGATCTTAATTCAAAATAGCTTATTTTGTAATTAATTTTGAAATAACCCGCTATTCTGAAACGTCCCTTACTCTCCGTGGAAATGAGGTTTGCAGGGACGTCGCAATAGCATGCCTGTTACATTTCGAAATGATGGTCTTGCAGTGAAGATGCAGGATAGCTATGCTCCAGTATCCTGAAGTAGTGTTGCAGTATAGATGTAGCTAGTGGGAGCAGGACAATATTGTTGTGATGGCTGTTTCCCCTTCTCTTCTACATAGAATGGACCGTCTACAATCTTCTTACTGACCAGTTAATCTGGTATCTGGTCTTTTGTGCAGATTAGCAAGATCGTCCAGAAGATGTAAACACTTGTCCAGCCTTGTGTTTATTAAGTAATGTCCCAAATACTGAATGCATCCCGAGATCACCACAATTTATGAGGAGTAGCATTAGCAAGAGTAAGATAAATGATATTGTGACAGTGCTTTGTTTTGCCTCCAGCAGAAGCACAATGGATCGCTTCACTTAGACAAACCGCAAGTAACAAGAGGGTGATATCAGCATATAAAATAGGATTGATGCATTGAATCAGATATTAAAAATGCTTTATTGATTACATGGCAACAAGTGAAATATAATTGTAATCGCTTTCCCTCATTTATATGACAGCATGAGAAACACCTTTGTGGGAGGTGTTTTCGTCTGTCTTTGTTTCAACCTATTTGAGTCATATTTTACATCTGTATGCACCGTAGTATTCCAACACAGTGAGTTTGAATGTGCAAAGCAATGTGCCATCTGTATTGGGCACATTTGGGCCTGTAATGGTTCTCCGCTTCCCCCAATGGCTTGATGCAGATGTTAGAGATAGGGAAGAGAAGCAAGTTGTATGAAATTCCCTCATTCTGGGTCGCTGTTGCTGATTGTATCCCACAGTGGGGCTGTAGACAGGTTGATAGACAGTGGGTAGGCACTGCTCCCTTTCGAACCAGCAATAAGGAGCAGGTCAGAGCATGTTTGCTCTGCTTCACGCTGTCCTGCAGCGTCTTGACATGAACCTTATGCACAGTGAGAACCATCTGCTCCTTCTGCTGTGTGGTTCGTAGGCATAAAGGCAGGAATTTTATGGAATAATGGCAATTAACGATCAACGTGTATAGTATCAAAAGCTTCTCTTGCGAACTCTGGGGAACAATCATGCAAATAAAATTTTTAGAAGCTTTTATGCATGACCTTAAATATCGGAAAAATATCTTCCTTTTTAGACTCTAACAGACTGACAGATCCCTGCCCTAAAAAGCGTAGGAAAGAATTAATGGCCTGTCCTGGAGGTAGGGACAGAAGCTACCCTTGCTATATGACTCCCAACAGCAGCAGCAAGTGTAGTGGGACTAAATAGGGAGGAAACAGAGCTGGCTTGCCCAGGAAAAGTGATTTGGGATATGGAGCATTGGAGTCATAGAGTGGGTTGAGTAGCTAACCTGGAGGGAAATGCTTTGATCATTTTTATGGCCTTGTTCATTGGAGAAGAAAGTCAAAATACAGGCATGGATTTTGAGCTTACACGGGATCGGTGCTTTAACGTTGGTGGGGAAGTCACATGTTTACATGTTCACAATCTATACAGGCATTCCCCGGGTTACGTACAAGATAGGGACTGTAGGTTTGTTCTTAAGTTGAATTTGTATGTAAGTTGGAACTGGTACATATTGTAGGGGAAACTCTAGCCAAACATTTCTCCAGAGCTCAGTTTTATTCTCCCACACCTCACTTCCCTCAGTCCTTTATTCTCAAGGTGAGGTGTCTGCTGAGAAAAGCCGCTCCGCGTCTCCCTGGTCTGCTGCGGGGGGGGAGGGGGAGTGGGGTGATAGCTTCGCATCTCCCTGGTCTGCTGGGGGGAAGCAGCTAGTGCGGGGTTGCCTCACCCCGTTTGTAAGTAGGGATCCGATGTAAGTCGGATCCATGTAACCCGGGGACTGCCTGTATACAGTATATTCCAAAGCAGGCATTCCTTATTACGGAAGACATTTTTTTCTGCACCTTTATGGTGGGAAAAAAAACATCTCACCTTTATTTAGCAAACTTTCCTGCAGATTTTGTTGGTCCTGTAGCCATGTAGCAAATGTCAAGCAAAAATGGATATAGTTCAGTAGAAAATGAATTGCACTGTATGTGAAGCATTAACATAGGGTTCTGCAGAAATAGGAAACAAATCCCATTGTCTTTCAAAAAATTTTATATTGCCTCTGGTTGGTAGGACTGGGGGAGGAAGGTATTCTTGCCTGTCTCAAAGATTTCACATCATATTTCATGCAAAACAATACTCATGCTTTAATAATGAAAAGTTGTACGGAAAAGGCTCTCCATCACTCTGTTTTTGTGATAGAAAGTAGCTAAATTTGTAGGAGTAATGAAATGGTGCCCTGTGCAAGAAAAGCATTCTGTCTGTTTCATATATGTTCATGATTTAATCAAGTGCCACTGTACAGATTTCTGCTAGCAAGATGTTTCATCTGTGCACCTTCTCATAGCTGATGAGGAGGCTTAAATATTCGCTGTCAAAACACCCTGCTGATCTCCCTGCAGTTTCAGGTAATGGGGAAAAATACACAGCTTCATGGTACAAGTGCATTTTAGCTAGTGCCGTACCTGCCATCCCATTTATTCTGTAATTTGATACAAATATGCATCACAAAAACAACCCTTAGAAAATACATAGAAGTCCAGAATTAATCTTCAGCTCCACTGAGCCTCACAATGGATTCTGTGTCCATGGATGTTGGGGGGAGGGTGGGACCCAGATCTTGAGTATCATTTCCTGAGCTGTATGCCACTGCCTCCTTCCCTGCAAAGTTTCACATAGTTTTGGTAGCTCAAAAAGCATCTGTACCTCCTTGTGATGGGGTGTCTACCCTGCACTGGCTCTTCAAGGGTTAAAAGCCAGGAATGGAGCCAGTAGCTGAGGCAGAGACAACCAATTAGGGCCCAGCTGGGGCTGTATAAATAGGGCACCTAGAGAGGTGGAGACAGACTCACTCTTGCTCTAGCTGTGGAGCAGAAGGGACCTGGCTGTGCCAGGGAAGCTGGAGGCTTCCTGACTTAGACCAGGGCTGGGGAAAGGCAGTCAGAGCTGGCAAACTCTGGCCAGGCAACCGCCCAGGCTGCAGGGCCTGAAGCAAGGCCTGAGGGTACTAAGCGACACAGCCAGGTTAGCGAAGGCAGCAGGTCCGCACTCCCTGCCAATGATGAGATGGCAGTTTGCCCCTGGGGTAAAGGAGTAGATGACAACTGGCAGTGGGTCACTGAGGCCAGGTAGGCATAAGGGGTGAGGGGGGTTCTCTAAGAGGGAGGACCCCAGAGTGTGGGGCCACTGTGGCAGGGCAGTACTCAGATGGGAGGATGCCACAATGTGGGAGTCGCCGGTCCTATACACAGCAGTTGAGACTAAAAGGTAACAGCAGGCATGGCACCAGCCAAAAGGGGGTGCTCCAGGACTGAAGAGCCCATTTCCAGAGTCCCCAGCAGGCGGCGCTGTGGCAGAGAGCCCATCGTGTTACATTCCTCTTCACAGCTGCTGGTTTCTCAGCCTCTCTTCAGACACCCTGGAAATGGAAGCTCCTGCTTTTCAGTGCGTCACAAATGCAATACTTTGTCTGTCACTGGACCTCTGTGAACTCCAACTCCACTTCCTCTGAGGCAGCCCAGCAATCACCTCCACAGAGGAAAGGGATCTAAGACTGGCAAAGCCCAAGGAACCCTCCTCAAATCAAGCCAATAAAGCCCTCTGCTCTAAAGGAAATGTGATACAAATTTAATACTCTGCCCTTCGGGTCACTCGGGATAAATCCTGATCCACGTTGTCCATTTCCCTCAGTCACTCAGATCACACAGTCAAGAGCAAAATAAAATCTTTGCCTGATCTATTTGTTCCAAAGAGAAATTGCACATCTAGCCCTGGTTTTTAGACTTCTCAAAACCAGATGTTCTGCCTCTGAGATGTTTCATCCTAATCTGTTTTGCTTCCACCTCAGAAGACGACATGTAGGGTGCCGATGTGCAATGCTTTGCTCCCATGCTCCGCTGAATGCCAGCCATAGGAGAGAGGCAGTCTCTCAGATGTAGCTCATGAGCTCAAAGGAAAATGTTCCTGATCTTCGTGCGTGTGACAAAGGAAGGAGCAGTGCTCCGCAGCCAGAGGGGAATGAGTTGAACTTGGCTGCTACAAAGCTACTTCCTCTCAGCCACATTGTTACCCTGGGGTTTCAGAATCCAAGGCAGCGGTAACTTAACTGGTTCCCATGCAGGTACAAACAGGAATAAAGTACTGGGGCCACAGCCCCTCTGTCTGGGACCCGGTTGGCCCAAATAAGAGGGCTTTTAGTACAACTACATTTTATTAGGTCTGAAGCACACACGCACACATATGATGTCACATTTGGTTCAGAGCATCCCAAACACTTCAATTAATGCAAAGTGTCTTTTTGTATCTGCACAGGTGCCGGTGAATGCCTGTTTGTGCTGAGAGATGCTTCTCTCCATTCCCTTAATCTCCCTATCCCCACGCCTTTTTGTCGGTATTATAGATTGACAACACTTGGTTGTCTTGCTAGTGGAACAGACAGGTGGCATGGTCTCCCTCGAGGAACCTGCAAGGCATTTGATTCACACCAGGCTTAAAACAGCTCTCTATCGATCCAAACACCATCTGCCTGAGCACTGTGCATTGTCTGGCCTTCCTTAATGTCTGATGTCTAGGATACACCCTTCAAGATAGTGGTGTGGTGGATTTTGGGGTTATTTTACCTCCAGCCATGAAGAAGAACCATAGTGTCAAGAGGAATATATGCAGAGTGAAGACGTGTACAACAGTTAGATCAGGGGTGGATAATGATTTTTGATGCTAGCCACTCCAAGAATTTGGAAACTGGTCAAGAGACGCACTCCTTCATGACAATATTTGAGGAAGTGTGGGGTCTGGGGAGGAGATTGGGTGCAAAAGGGAGCTTGGGGTAAGGGAGTAGAGTGCGGGAGGGAGTGTGGGGTCTGGGAAGGAGATTGGGTGCAGAAGGAAGCTTGGGGTAAGGGAGTAGGGTGCGGGAGGGAGTGTGGGGTCTGGAAGCAAGTTTGGGTGAAGGAGGTGGTTGTGACCTGGGGCACTGCTATGGGGTGCAGGGTGTTGGTCATGACCTAGGACATGAAGGGGTTATAACCTGGCATGTGGGGGCTTGGGTTGTGATTTGGGGCAAGGGATTAGGATACAGGAAGGGGGCAGGAGCTTGGGTTATGTAGGATAAGGAGGCAAGGGTGGGGGACAGAGGGTTGGGGACTGAAGAACTTGGGTGATTCCCAGTCAGCAGCCCAGCATGTTTCTGAGGCAGCCTCTCTGCCCGCCCCACCCCCGCATAGTCTGCGGGGGACTTGTGCGTGTGTGAATAACCAACAGGTAAAGGGGAGGGGAGGTAGTGCTTTTCAAACAGGCAGCTCCCAGTGGTCAAAAATTGGTCAATAGGATGGTTCTGGAGGTGGAGGCAGCTCGTGAAGCCTGTCCCCCCTCCTCTCCAGGTTCATAGTTGTGAAAAAGAAGCAGCTGCGGCAGCCGCTTTTCTGAGTGGTATACAAGTGAGGCCAGGCAAGCAGGGAGCGTACTTAGGACTCCCCACTGCGTTCGTGAGCCAGATTCGGTGACTTGGTGGGCCAGATATGGCCCGCGGGCTGTATTTTGTCCAGGCCTGATTTAGATGCAAGGCTGCAGTCCAGCACCCCGCTTCGCTACCTGGGCCGGGTGATGGGCTGTTGTGTGGTGGGAAAAGGAATAATCTCTTTCCAGCCATGAAGTACGTTCTGTGGGACTCTACAGGGTGGAGAGGTTTCCTGGATGGATTGGTTTCCTACGGTTGCTTCCACAGAGCTTTACATAAGCAGAGGTTAGCTGGTAGAAGTGCAACCTCAAGACAAGCTCCTCCTTTGTCTTGCCCATGCTATGCCACAACGCAGGAGGGCAGGGGAGAGGTATGCACCCTTGGTATGCTTTACTCCCAATCCTCTACTCCCAATCCCCTTCATCTTGTGCGGCAGAAGCACGCCAGGTACAGTGTTCTTCCCGGGCGGGAAGGAGGAAACTACTTGCTTGGCACAATGAGTGGGTGACTGTCAATTATATAACACCGTGGGGAAAAAAATTAAACATAGAATCATTTAGTCAGCCTTGTAAAACTCCAATGGCATGATTTTATTTTGACAGTTTGATACTTCTGTAGACCTGGAGGGGCCTATCTCCTTTTTGACTGTGTGCTGTCAACTCTGTGGAATTATCCTGACATTGCTGTACTTCATCTCGATGCCATCAACTTGATTTGACATTGCAATGCCACTTCCACACATTCATATGAGCGGTCCTAGCCTGTTATCTTGCTATTGATCAGCGTGGAAGACAGGGTCTGCAAGGTTAGCGATTGGAGGTCGATGCAAAGGTGAGGTATCTAAGAGGGGTGCACACGCAGATACTGGCAAATGATGGGGGAGAGGTTGTGCGAAGTGACTGATATTCACTGGTAGGCCTTGTGGGGACACAATGACAGCATATAACAACCTCGTAAGAGGGGGGTCCTTAGGAGACACACACACTCAGCCAGTCTGCTGTCAGTTTTACTTTCCCTTTATCAGCCTCTAACCAGGGCCTTCAATGTGGGTAGGTGGTGGTGGTGGCAATGGGAGGCGTGCCAGAAAGCGAAATTCAATAGACAAGGCACCAGAATCTGTTCTGAAAACACACTGGAACAAATTTTACTATATCACAGATCACAGTGGGGTTAAAAAAATTGTGAGGGCAAAAGGAATGGCAGCTCTAATAACATGAAGACTTTTGCAAGCATACTTGCTCAAAAACAGGAGCCCTACCAATTTTATAGTCAGTAGGATTCCAATCGCTCAGTGAAGGATTTACAATGGGGGAAAAGAAGGGATAGAAATAAAATGCATTGTGCAATTGAGACGAACCCGTTAGAAGGCTTTCCTTTCACCCTCTTCCCTGGTTCTTGTCACACAGACAGAAAGCAGACCATCAGAGGTCCGAAGTGCAGGCAATGTAACATTGACTGGGGTCCATTTCCAGCAAGCACGTCTATAGCTCGGATGCCACAGAGCTTTGTTCCCCAGTGTCCCATTCTCCCCCATCTTTACCGTCGGGTTGCCAGGTGTCCGGTATTCTACCGGACAGTCCGGTATTTGCACTCTTTGTCTGGGAAAAAATATCAGAGAATACTGGATATGCGCAATGTCCAGTATTCTCTGATTTTTCCAGCTGTGCACTGGACGGAAGCCTGTCATGGGCAGGGGGAGTGGCTGGAAGGTGGGGCCATGATCAGCGCTAGGAGCCTGTGTTTGTGCAGAATCGTGGCAGAGGTGGGGGGAGTTGCTGGGAGTCCGCCTCCATAAGGCTTCTGCGCTATCACAGGCTACCAGCACCAATAGTGGCCTCGCCTCCCAGCCTGGGAGTCCCAGCTGGGAGGAAGGTTTGCAATCAATGCTTATCCCGCGTTCCTTTTTTTGTTTTGTTTTTGTTTTTTTGCTCGACCAAAAAATACCAGGTGTCCGGTATTTTTTGGGAGACCATCTGGCAACCCTGCTTTAGCATTCAGTTAGACCTGACAGTCCCATCCCTTCCAATGGATAGCTGTGTTTTATTTTGGGGGGTTGTGAGTCTGGGGTCGTTGTGAGTTAGGGGTCTTTGTCCCACCCCTTATATATCGTATGGGAGACTTAAAGAGTAAAGTTGTGCCACAGTCAAGGAGAGGTATTTCTTTGGCCTTTTAGCCCGGGTCTACACTAGGGAGTTATTTTGAAATAATGCCCTTTATTTCAAAATAATAAGTGGAGCATCCGCACAACCAAGCCCATTATTTCAAAATAACAGGCTGGTTATTTTGAAATCTGTACTCCTGCTTTCCACAGGGAACAACGCTTATTTTGAAATAGTTATTTCAGAATAACACTAACGTGAATGGTCTGCTGCTGCTATTTCAAAATAACTGCTCCCCAGAGCCATTCAAAGTAATTACTCCCCAGTGCTTCCTGGGGTTCTAAGTCGAGGTAATGTGTCCGCATTCAGATATCCTGCCTCAGACTAATTTCAAGGCTCTCCCATAGTGGGGACATGCTATTTTGATTTTGTTATTCTCCGAGTTATTATTTCAAATGTAAGTTATTTTGAAATAGAGCAGTTCTACACTAAGAAATTAAGTGTTTTATACTCTCCCCCACCCTCTTCCCAACTGGTTGCTTGACGTGGCTTGAGATAGGATGTGAGTCAGATTTCCAAGTGTGCACTCATATATAATATTCCCACTATGTACCTCTTCTGTGGCTGCTCCGGGGCTGGAAATTCCACAGGGAAAAATTAGTAGGTGCTGAGCACACACTGGCAGCCTGGCTTCCCCACTTTGCCTTCGTCCCCACCCACACCTCTTGCCTGCTGACGGCCCCATGCACCAGCTCCACCCTAGCCTTTCCTGTGCTTCTGGAGTGCCACTAAGAGATGATTTGCTGAGTCCAGGAAGCGCCAGGAGGGAGGGGGAGAAGCCAGCAAAGAGATGGATTGGGGGCGGGATGGATGGGGCGGGGCAAGAGTACACCAAAGGTGGGGCTTGAGGAAAGGGGTGGAATGGGAGCAGGGCAGGAGCTTGAAGTGAGGTGAAGTGGGGGCAGGGCCAGAGATGGAGGGAGGAGCTTGCGCACCCGTGACCTAGAGGGAAATTTGGTGCCTATGCCTTTGTTTACACACAGTACTCAGAATATATCAAGATTCAAATAGGCAAACAAGACCCCACATTCTATTTCAGGCCAAAAAAATGCCCCGACAGTGTCCCTCTTCCCCCAACAGTACCTTCTGTTACAAATAATGGAAATTTACCACGGGATTCCTGCACATCCTACATCCATGAGCATCTCTGTTCCCAAGCGTCAGTAATCCCCAATCCTCCAGACGCATCCATACAGACACACTGCATGTAAGTCATTAGGGCTCCAGATGGGCACAGACCTGCCTGTACGCTGTCTTAGGACCATATCATGCCATCAATTTTTAAGCAGAATGCAACGTTCAAATAAAAAATGGAATCTCCTTAAAAATTGATGGCAGAATGAGCTGTGGTTCCTTATGTTTTAGTAACTTATTGTTAAATGGAGCATGGGCTATTTTTTTCTGACAAAACTATTTCCAAATCATTGAAATCAGTAGTACAAAAAAGCACTTTTTATCAAACAGGGGATTATTTAAAACTAGTATAATTTAGTAGAGTATAATTAGCTTTTAATACTTTGTCTCCCTGTGCTTCCGTCAGATGTTGGCTATGCCACAGTGTTTGTGGAAAGAGAATGGATCTGCTGCTTATAAAATTCAAATTCGATAACCTCTCCCTAGAGGAGGAAACAAAATTGATTCAAAATAGCCTTTTAATTGCTGCAGAGAATTAAAAACAACAGAAAGGAAGTCACAGAATTATCCCTTCTAATAGCTACTTTACAGATTCTCCATCAATGTCTAATACGAAACAGATGCCAAAGGGCCATGTGATAGAATGATAAAATCAGCTGGATTTTTTCCTCTCCTCTGTGGAATGAGTTGAACTAAAGGATTTAATATTGTTATGCAGCTGCTGTAAAGACTACACAATTGCTTTTAAGAGAGGCAGTAACTGTCTAAAGGAAAATAAAATAGATTTTCATGCCTGGCCGATACAGAGATCTCTGTCAGTGCATACCAGCGTCTATAGTAACATTAATAGATATTTGCTTTTCACCTTGCACTTGGCCATCCAAGGTGGGGATTCTGCCATCCCTTTTGTGATCACTCAGGCCCATAACAAAGTTTTATCGCCCAAGTTGCAGACCAAACAGGGGCTGTGAAGAGATACTCTGTACCCCTTTGTGTGCCAGAGAGAAACTTGTGATCTTACAATTCATCTGTAAAGGAGGCATTTGTAGGCGGGAAGGATTCATACTCAAATGACCAAATCTCTGCCTTGGCGAGGGGAGTATATAGTGACGATAGACTGGCTACTGAGGGGTTGGAGGTGCTGGGTGTCCTCTTTATCCTCTCTCCAGGGAGCTTACCCTTGCAAACTAGTTTACACAAGCTTTGTGAAACGGATCAGGGTTTTCCATAAACACTCTGATCGAGCTCTGCTCTTACTTCCACACAGAGTTCTGCTCAAGATCTGTGTGAATTTGCACATAGGGGCTGGTGTTGCTAGACCCGTTGCAGGATCGTCAGTAAGGAACTGAAAATGTAACTGTACAATTAGTAAACAACATCTGTATAGCCTGGCAAAACGCCTTTGACATAGAACGACTCCTCAGATTAACTTCACTTTCCTGGCCTACACAAGAATTGCAAAATCTCCTTTGGAAATATTGAAGAGCTGGGACAAAGATGGAGGGAACAAAGAACAAGCAAACAAACAAACGAAAAAAAGGGCTGCTTGTTAAATATGTCAAACATGTTGTTTCTTTGAGTTTAGGAAATGATCATTTTATTTGCATACACATACGCATAGTCAAAGCTGGGGTTTGTTAACCTTCTAAACATGCCCCAAGACCACAGTTTTTCTTGGGCATTTTGGAAGGAGGTGGACAAAAGATAGAACTGTAGGACATTTTAAAAACATTTTCTTGATCTGTGAGTATTTGTGAAAGTTGTGTAGGCAGTGGGTTGTTATATTGCAGTTGCGACTTTTTTAAAGAACTGGATGTTAACTTGAATGAAACCTTTCAAGTGGGAAGTGATAATGACTCCAAATTGAAATGAAGAAATTTCAAACAGTGAAGCAACATAATCCTAGAATTGTTGGGCTGGAAGGGATCTTGAGAGATCTTTTAATCCAGTCCCCTGTATGCATGGCAGGACTAAGTGTTATCATTGTAGACCATCTCTGACAGGAGTTTCTCTAAGCTTCTCTTCTAAAATATCCAGTGACACAGATTCTACAGCCTCCCTAGGCAATGTATTCCAGTGTTGCACTACCCTGGCAGTGCATTTTTTCTAATGTCCTATCTAAATTGCTCTTAAGCCCGTTGCTTTTGCCCCATCCTCAAAGGTTAAAGAGAACAAATTTTCTTCCTCCTCCTTGTAACACTCTTTTGTGTACTTGAAAACTGGTGTGTTCTCTCCCGTCAGACTTCTGTTCTCCAGAATAAGCATACCAATTTTTTTCAGTATTCCTCATAGATCATGTTTTCTAAACCTTTAATAATTTTTGTTAATCTTCTCTGGACTTTCTCCAATTTGTCTCTCTTTCCAGAAATGTGGTGCCCAGAACTGGGCATAATATTCTGCTGCATGCTGATCAGACCACAAGTATAGAGGCAGAATTACCTCACATGTCTTGCTTACAACCTTCACGCTATATATCCCAGAAAGATGTTTGGTGGGGTTTTTTTTTCCAGCAGTGTTTCATTGTTGACTCATATTTAGCTTGTGGTCTGCTATGACCACCGCTCCCTCTCCAGATTCCTTTCTGTAGTACTCCTTCTTATGTAGAAATTTATCAGTTTGTATGTCTCAATCTAGGTTATATTTTTCTACTTTGTTTATGAGAACATCATGTGAGACCATATCAAAACCCTTCCTAAAGTCAAGATATACTACATTTATCATTTCTCCCATCCACAAGGCTTGTTAACCCATCAAAGAAAGCTGTTCAGTTAAAGATGATTTGTTCTTGACAGATTTAAGATGCCTATTACTTATCAGATTATCTTCTAGGTGTTTGCAAGTTGATTGCTTAGTTATTTACTCCATTATCTTTCTGGGTACTGAAATTAAGATGACCCATCTGTAATTCCCTGCATTGTCCTTAATCCCTCTTTATAGATGGGCACTATATTTGCTTCTTTTCTCTCTTCTAGAATCTCTCTCATCTTCCACGACTTTTTGAAGATGGCTCACATATCTCCTCAGTCAGCAGTCTGGGTATTCCAGGATCATAGAATCATAGAACTGGAAGAGACCTCAGAAGGTCATCAAGTCCAGCCCCCTGCTCTAGGAAGGACCAAATCCAACTAAATCAACCCGGCCAGGGCTTTGTCAAGCCGAGACTTAAACACCTCTAGGGATGGAGACTCCACTACTTCCCTAGGTAACCCATTCCAGTGCTTCACCACCCTCCTAGTGAAATAGTTTTTCCTAATATCCAACCTGGACCTCTCCCACCACAACTTGAGACCATTGCTCCTTGTTCTGCCATCTGTCACTACTGAGAACAGCCTCTCTCCATCCTCTTTGGAACCTCCCTTCAGGAAGTTGAAGGCTGCTATCAAATCCCCCCTCACTCTTCGCTTCTGCAGACTAAACAGACCCAAGTCTCTCAGCATCTCCTAATAAGTCATATGCTCCAGCCCCCTAATCATTTTGGTTGCCCTCCGCTGGACCCTCTCCAAAGCATCCACATCCTTTTTGTAGTGGGGGGCCCAGAACTGGACACAATACTCCAGATGCGGCCTCACCAAAGCCGAATAAAGGGGAATGATGACATCTCTGGATCTGCTGGCAATGCTCCTCTTAATGCAACCTAATATGCCATTAGCCTTCTTGGCTACAAGGGCACACTGTTGACTCATATCTAGCTTCTCATCCACTGTAACCCCCAGGTCCTTTTCTGCAGAACTACTACTTAACCGGTTGGTCCCCAGCTTGTAACTATGCTTGGGATTCTTCCGTCCCAAGTGCAGGACTCCTCACTTGTCCTTGTTGAACCTCATCAGATTTCTTGTGGCCCAATCCTCCAATTTGTCTAAGTCATTCTGTACCCTATCTCTGCCCTTAAGGGTATCTACCTCTCCCCCCAGCTTAGTGTCATAAGAATGTATTTCATACATACATTAGGATGTATTTCATCAGGCCCTAATGAGTTGAAGGCCTCTAACTTGTCCACTATATTTTAAACTCGTTCTTTCCCTATTTTAGATTCTGATCCTACCTCATTTTCACTGCTATTTACTATTCTAGAGGTTCAGTCACTACTAAAAAGTTTGACAAAAATTGAAACAAAGAAATAATTTAGCATTTGTACCATTTCCATATTTTTTGTTGTTGTTCCTCCTCTCATGGAGTAACAGGCCTACATTGTCATCTGATTGCTTCTAATATATTTGTAGAATGTTTTCTTGTTCCCTTTTATGTCTCTAGTTTGTTTTATCTTGTTTTGTGCTTTGGCCTTTCCAATTTTGTCCCTACATACTTTTTTTATATTCATCCTATGTAATTTGACCTAGTTTCTAATTTTTGTATTATTCTTTACAGTTACAGATAATTGAAGATCACCGGGGTAAACCAGAGGGGTCTCCTGCAATACTTTTTGTCTTTCCTATGCAGTGAGAGAGTTTGCTCTCATGCCCTTAATAATGTCTGTTCAAAAATTTGCCAACTCTTTTGAACTGTTTTTGCTCTTAGAGTTGCCTCCCAGGGGATCTTGTTTACCAGCTCTCTGAGTTTGCTAAAGTCTGCCTTTTTGAAATCCATTATCTTTATTGTGCTGTGCACCCTCTTACAATTCATTAGAATTATGAATTCATCATTTCATGATCACTTTCACCGGAGCTGCCTTTCACTTTCAAATTCTCAACCAGTTTTTCCCTGTTTATCAAAATCAAATCTAGAACAGCATCTCCCCTAGTAGCTTTCTCCATCTCCTGAAATAAAAACAACTTGTCTGCAATACATTCCAAGTATTTATTGGATAATCTGTGCCCTGCTGTGCTATTTTCCCAACAGATGTCTGGGGAGTTGAAGTCCCACATCACCACCTAATCTTGTACTTTTGATGATTTTGTTAGCTGTTTAAACAAACTTCTCATCTGCCTCTTCTTCCTGGTTAGGTGATGTGTATTAGACACCCTACTGTGACATCACCTTGGTTTTTACCTCTTTTATCCTTATCCATAAACTTAGTCTGTCTTGTCTCCTATTTCCATCTCTGCTTCAGTCCAAGTATATACATTTTTTTATATATAAGGCATCACCTCCTTGTCTGTGTGTAACTTTACCCATGGTGAGTATTCCCAATTAGAAATGAGCAAATAACAAAGATTTTGGTTTACTGGCAATTCCAAAAATAAAAATAAAATACTGTTTCAGGTCAAACCGAAAACAAAATTTTTCATCGTCTTTGATGAATCAGAAAGTTACAAAATGGTTTAACAAAGTGGAAGTGTCAAACTTATTTTGATGATTTTAAAATTTTACTTTAAAAATGAAAAGATGTTTTGACCCCCAAGTCACTTCAAACCAAAAAAGCATTTGGTTTTGGAGTTTTGAGGGAGGGATTAAAAAAAACAACAAAATAATTCAATAAAGCTCATCGAAATTTTTGAAATGTATTTAATTCAGTGTCTCTGTATTTTTCACCTACAAAGTTTAGTTTGAAATATAAGAACGGCCGTACCGGGTCAGACCAATGGTCCATCCAGCCCAGTTTCCTGTCTGCCGACAGCGGCCAATACCAAGTGCCTCAGAGGGGGTGGACCGAAGACAATGATCAAGCAATTTGTCTTCTGCCATCCTTCTCCAACCTTAGATAAACAGAGGCCAAGGGCACCATTCCTTACCCCCTGGCTAATAGCCTTTTATGGACCTAACCTCCATGTTTTGGCCTTCACTACATTCTCTGGCCAGGAGTTCCCCAGATTGTGTGTTGTGTGATGAAGTACTTCCTTTGATTTGTTTTAAGCCTGCTATCTATTAATTACATGAGTTTTATGGAAAGGAATAAATAACTCTACAAAATCATGACTGGTGTGGAGAAAGTGAATATAGAAGACTTGTATCATAGCCTGCCTTAGTATCTCTTTTCCCAATTTCATTAATCTTTCCTCATATGGCAGCCATTCCACACCCTTAATCATTTTTGTTGACCTTTTCTGAACTTTATATAGCTATCCTCTGTCTCATTCTCTGTCACTTTCTTAATGATTCCCAAAATTCTGTTTGCTTTTTTGACTGCCACTGCACACTAGTGGATGTTTTCAGAGAACTGTTCACAATGATTCCAAGATCTCTCTTGAATGATAACAGCTAATTCAGTCCCCATCATTTCATGCCTATAGTTGGGATTGTGTTTCCAATATGCATTACTTTGTGTTTTTCAACAATCATCTTCTTTATTCAGAAACAGAGTCTAGTTTTCTGAAGTCTTATTTAAAATGTGGTAAAACTCTTGTGTTTTTAAAATTCTCTATACTTGCACAAGCCAGTTCTTAAAAGATAGTGTAGGAAGATCTCAAAGCTGTGGTTGGCCGTTACTATGATTTTTTTCAAGTTTAGAATGTTGACTATTTTAAAAAGAAGTTAAAGAAACTTATTATGATCTATGCAACAGTAAGAGTGGGTCTACACAGCAGCGCTAGACACTCTCTGAGGGTATGTCTACACTACCCCGCTAGTTCGAACTAGCGGGGTAATGTATGCATACCGAACGTGCTAATGAAGCCCGGGATTTGAATTTCCCGGGCTTCATTAGCATAAAGCCGGCTCTGCCATTTTTAAAAGCCGGCTAGTGTGAACACCGTGCCGCGCGGCTACACGCGGCACGGGCTAGATAGTTCGAACTACGTAGTTGTTCCGAACTATCTGTACGCCTCGTGGAATGAGGTGTACAGATAGTTCGGAACAACTACGTAGTTCGAACTATCTAGCCCGTGCCGCGTGTAGTCACGCGGCACGGGGTTCGCACTAGCCGGCTTTTAAAAATGGCGGAGCCGGCTTTATGCTAATGAAGCCCGGGAAATTCAAATCCCGGGCTTCATTAGCACGTTCGGTATGCATACATTACCCCGCTAGTTCGAACTAGCGGGGTAGTGTAGACATACCCTCAATGACTTAACCACCTGCATTCTGCTACAAAGACCTTTTACATCTGCACTTGAAAGGGAATCCTCTGAACTGTCATTCATGTTAAAATTCGACACTCTCCAAAAAGGAATGAACAAACACTCAAGCTATCTTACCCATTACCAAGATAGCTTCCCCAATTATCACCTCTAATACCATTAGCTCACAGACATCCCACTCTCCCCACCTCTAATATCATCAATTCACAGACACTTACCTTCCTTCCTTCCCCCCCCCCCCCGCATCCCCGTTCTGTTCTGAAATGTGATTTGTCCTTTTCATATGTGTTCATTTTTTTAAATTGTATCCTTTGGTATATATGGTTGTGACTATTTTCTTCCAGTATTTGATCTGAGGAAGTGGGTCTGGCCCACGGAAGCTCATCATCTAATAAACCATCTTGTTAGTCTTTAAAGTGCTACATTGTCCTGCATTTTGCTTCAGCTACCCCAGACTAACACGGCTACATTTCTATCACAGCTCAAAATAAGTTACGCTATTTGAGATATGGAAATCTTATTTCGAACATATTTCAAGATAATCACTTTCAATAAGTCCTTTAATCCTCAGGGAATGAGGTGTACCGGGATGTCAGAATAGCAAGCCCATTATTTTGATTGCATTTTGAAATAATTGGCATGATGTTAGGACGTGGTGTGGAGAGGGCCGATAAAGAAAAGTTATTTATTAGTTCCCATAATAGAAGAACTAGAGGACACCAAATGAAGTTAATGGGTAGCAGGTTTAAAACTAATAAAAGAAAGTTCTTCACACAGCGTGTAGTCAACCTGTGGAACTCCTTGCCAGAGGAGGCTGTGAAGGCTAGGACTATAATAGAGTTTAAAGAGAAGCTAGATAATTTCATGGAGGTTAGGTCCATAAAAGGCTATTAGCCAGGGGATAAAATGGTGTCCTTGGCCTCTGTCTGGAGAGGGATGGCAGGAGACAAATCGCTTGATCATTGTCTTCGGTCCACCCTCTCTGGGGCACCTGGTGCTGGCCACTGTCGGTAGACAGGATACTGGGCTAGATGGACCTTTGGTCTGACCCAGTACGGCCGTTCTTATGTTCTTATGATGTGGCAAATGATATTTTGAGATACCAGACGCTGATCCTTTTTTGTTTAAAAAAAAAAGGGGGGGTGCTGGTATTCTTTAAGACCCAGCTGACTGTCGTCCATTTTTATTACAGAGGTGCCGGTATTCTCTGTTCTTTCCAGGTAAGCTCTGACTGGAGGTGCCGGTACTGCGTACTGGGCAGTACCATCTCAAAAAAAGCACTGCCGGACCTATCCTGAAATAGTGCTGCTTTCTAGTCATAATCTCAACTGTGAGGCAAATCGTAGCAGTGAACTAGAGAGGCAGCATACAATACCTGAAAAAGCAATTTAATTAAAGCGAGCCAGCTGGGATACATACAAGGCAGGTTATGCTTAACTAAGTTGCTGGAATTCTGAGGACATCCGTGGCATAATAGAGGAAGGAAACAATGAATACAGCTTTTCTACAGCTTTTTGGTGTAGATACAATTGTGTGGAAAATGATGGTGGTTAGAAAACTGAGTTATGAAGATGAAGTAAATGATAGCTGTGAAAGGAAACTTTTCAATTTAAAAAGGGAATATTAGAAAGGTGCTGGATAGGTTGGGGTTAGCATATTTGTTAGAACAGATTTTTGCTAAGTGTCCCATTTGATATTATCACACAGAAAAAGTAGTCCCCTCTTGTTCTTGTTCAACAGAAAACGAACAATAGGGCTCTGTACTGTGATCTTATAATATTATCCTCCGTACTGTAGTATATTTACCAGAGGATTATCCAGGATCAGTAATGTTATCCATCAAATTACAGTTGCTAAGTGAGCTATCGGAGCCAGTGCCACCAATGTGCTGGTCCAGCAACACAAACGGCTCAGTGAAGTTGAGTTTCATCAGATTTAGGGATGAATTATCCTTGCTGTAGTAGTCCAAACAATCTCAACTACTTTCCTACTCGTGTCTGCCCACCACTGCTGGGCCTTTGCACAAAGGGGCAGGTCCTTGAGTGGAAGGGGTGGGGCTAGGGGCAGCCAGCTCTCAGTTCTGGCTGGAGAACGTTGGGCCACAACCCTTCCTCCCCAGTTAGCCATTTGTACTGCTGAGAGCGCACCGTGTGACATTACAGCAGCGATTTAAAGAACCTGGGGCTTTGGCTTCTGCCACCTGTGCTGTAGCAGTGGCAGTGTCTGAGAAGCCTGGGCCTTTTTGAATCACCAGGCTCTGAGGCAGTTCTCTCTGTTGTCCTCCTACCCCATTGGTGGGCCTGTTTCTGCCAGTTAGCAAGATTCTACTGTATATGAAAACGATTTGGACAAAGTTATTGAAAACAAGTAGCCAGATTCTCCTCTACGAGTGTGAACCCAGAATTACTCTAAACTTACTGTAGTGGGATGGAGCATTGTCTGGCCCGAGACTTCCAAGGGCCACACGATCCAGATGTGCATGAGTGTCTACGACAGGGGTGGGGAACCTTTACTGAGTCGGGGGCCACTGTCCCACAGAAAAAACAATCGGGGGCTGCACACAAGTGAGAAGCAAAAAGAAAAGAAAAATCCTCACTGAGATGGAGTCATTGTGGAGAGTTCTCTGAAAACATCCACTCTGTGTGCAGTGGCAGTCAAAAAAAGCAAACAGAATGTTAGGAATAATTAAAAAAGGGATAGAGAATAAGACAGAAAATATCCTATTGCCTCTATAGAAAACCATGGTACACCCACATCTTGAATACTGCATACAGATGTGGTCGCCTCATCTCAAAATAGATATATTGGCATTGGAAAAGGTTCAGAAAAGGACAACAAAAATGATTAGGGGTTTGGAATGGGTCCCATCTGAAGAGACATTAAAAAGAGTTTGGCTTTTCATCTCAGAAAAGAGACTAAGGGGAGGATATGATAGAGGTCTGTAAAATCATGACAGGTAGGGAGAGAGTGACAAAGGAAAAGTTATTTACTTGTTCCCCTAACCTAAGAACTAGGGGTCACCAAATGAAATGAATAGGCAGCAGGTTTAAAACAAACAAAAGGAAGTTTTTCTTCACTCAGTGCACAGTCACTCTCTGGAGCTCCTTGCCAGAGGATGTGATGAAGGCTAGGATTTCAAAAAAGAGCTAAATAGATTCATGGAGGTTAGCCAGGATGGGTAGGAATGGTGTCCCTGGTCTCTGTTTCTCTGGGGGTGGGCGACAGGGGAGGGATCACATGAGCATTACCTGTTGTGTTCCCTCCCTCTGGGGCACCTGGCATTGGCCACTGTTGGCAGAGAGCATACTGGTCTGGATGGACCATTGGTCTGACCCAGTATGGCTCTTCCTATGTTCTTATGACCCACAGAAAAATCAGTCGGGGGCCCCACCCAAGTGAGAAGCAAAGAAGCCCCTGACTGAGAAGGAGAAAGACACTCTCCACATTCCCCCTACACACCAGAGCCTAGTGGGGCCCAGGCTAGTAGATTTTATGTGCTCCAACCCTACGTGGAGGGCAGTGGGGGGTTGGGCTGGAGCGCCAACATGGGCTTCTCAGTCGCTGCCTCAGCCATAGCCCCATTCTCTCCTTCCTCTCTCTTCCTCTCTTCTGTCCTTTCCAGCTCCTGCAAGAGCCTGATTTTGCCCTCATCCAGGTTGCTGGAGACTCTCTTGTGGATGGAAGGGGGGCTGGGGGGGCAATGTCAAACTAAGGACTAGACCCACCATCAGAGGGACAATGTGGAAGCCTCACACAGGAGAAAGTGGAATGGGGCTGACTTCAGCCAGAAGTCCTTATTCAGCTGCTTCCACCCACAGACCCTTCCTTTTCCCTCCGACACTGCCCCCCTTCCCAACCCCACCCCCCCGCCTTGCTTCTCCAGGAAACCAACCTGACCTGCTTATTTACAATCACAAAGGGAGTCCATGGTGCTGCAACTACTGAGAGTTGTGGATGTAAGTTACAAGGAATAACCTGTGGGAGGAACATCCATCTTCCCGTTTAGTCACAGGGAAACATAGTTGATTGAGCTGTTATTGGATTAGTCCGAAGCACTCGGGTACAAAACTCTGCCAGATGAAATCAGTTCTGTGCTCATCAGTTGCTGAGGCTTAGATACTGATAGAAAGAATTAAACTGCAGGAGGTCAGAAAGCAACTTAGCTGAAAGGGTGCCTTAAAAAAAAATCCAGAGCAAACTCGGAACTGCTCTGTTGACTACAAGCTAACCTAATATAGTCAGAATGAAAACGACCAAGTTAATATTGTAGGTAAACAAATAAAATAATCTGTTTGACTCAAGTGCACAAGTGATCTACTGGTATTGCTGTAGGAGCTTGCTTGTGGCATATGAAGTGGTATCAGCTGACATGTATGTTTTTAGAATATCGGTGTCACGCCTTATTCAAAAGACAATGACAGGAGTCAAATGCTGCCCAGCAAGCAGAATAGCATAGTTTTATCTCTTAGACTTTTGATCAGCAAAAATGCAACTTCTTTTTGCAGTGTTAAAAAAATTAGTTAGAAGTGGTACTATAAGTTGGTCTCTTCAAGAATACGTTTGCAACTAACAGCAAGTCTGATAGCAGGAAAGGAAAGATGGTTGTCTGAGCAGGATGTGGGAAGATGGCTAGAGAATAGAATAGGTATTTGAGAGAGAGAGGCACATTCCTACCTAGTATAAAATGCCATACCTCCATTGATTTTAGCAGAGCTACAGTAACTCACACCGCCTAAGAGTCTTACCTCTACTGTGACTTCTAATACCGACCATTTTGGGCAAATCATATTATGCAACTCCCATTCTCAAGGTATGTCTTATACTGCACACTATGCCTGGGCTCTGTCACACGCTTTGTTTACACTACCGGGAGATCACAGTTGTGGATATCAATCTCTCAGGGTTTGATTTAATGGGTCTAGGAAAGAGCCACTAAATCAAACACTGATCACACTCGCATCGACTCTGATATGCCACCAGAGCGAGAGAAATTAGGTGTCAACCCCCCACATCGGTTAGTCAAACTAAGGTACCTCCACTCCAGCTAGGTTATTTACGTGGCTGGAATTGTGTACCTTAGTTTGACATTGCTCCCCAGCCCCCTTTCCATCCACACACAAAACAGTCTGATTCAGATTAGTAGCCTTTTCAGACAAAATGGTTGTTTTCTCCCCCAAATATGTTTTGCTGGATATTTGGCATAATTATGAGTATATAAAAATGATTGCTTCCAGCTCTCTGGAATTAAACAACCTATTTAAAATAGCTGGGATCTGTATATGGAAAACAGTATGTTATGTAGCATCAGGAAATATCTTCCACTGAAAAGAATCAAGATACCATTGCTTTTGTAAACTCTTTTCAGATTACTAGCCAAGCAAATATAAGCATCTAGATTACTCCAACAAATATAAAATGTACAAGAACAGAAAAAACACCACCAGGGATTATGAACAGTGGTGTGTAAGATTTATTCCAACATTTAAAAGAGGAAACTGGGTTATCATCACTAATTTGTTTCATTTTTATAACCTTAACATTTTATTGCTTGGACGTCCTCCACGGCATGGAAAAAAATGATTGTTTGCCACCAGAAGCCATGACCGTGAATATGTAGAACATTGATGGGAAAGTTAGGCTAATGAGTCAGCTGTATGAGTGGCCCTCCTTCATCTCAGTAGGCCGACACATTGTCAGAACTAAGCTGGACTCCTGGGTTAGGGTAGTTTTGCTAACTATGCTGGGATACCTCAACTTTGCAGAGTGTGCCGATTGAACTGTAGCATCCCTTTATTTGTATACAGAGGACGTGCACAGCTTTTACAGTTAATGTTATGTGCAGCCTACACCCACCTCGCTTCAGGCGCCCTTGCTTTACATGCATGTCACATTAGTAATATTAGTAGGAAAAAAACCAAGTGGAAAGAAACCAGAAGAACCTGGCCACTCTGTGTGTGGGCAGTGGTAAACAAAATGACTTCTGGGCCACACTGAGAACCCCGATGGGCTGCATGTGGCCTGCAGGATGTAGAAGATAGAATTTACTTTCAGCTATCAGACCAAATGGCAGCATGGTCTTTCCCAGTAACAACAATCCTCTATATTTTGCAAAGCAGCAACAATCAGTTAGCTATTTTTGTCATCAAAGCATTATAAGCCGTGTGTCATCCTAGCGTTTCTTTTAAGACCATATTAGGAAATTAATTTTCACTCTCGCAACCCCTTTCCATCAGACAGGGTCGGCATATCATGGCAAATGATCTCAGTTCTCTTGTAACAATGAACTTGTGCATGTTCGTTCAATGATCTTCATAATCCGTTGACTATAAGACGTGTTCTTGATGTATTACAACAGGGCTTTGGGGGCCTCTAGCATGGTGTTTCAGATGACACATTTCACACTTGTGAGGAGAAAGGAAGAGTTCAGAATTTGGCAAAACATCACACTTGCAAATACCTTGGAAAGACAAAGCAGATTTGAATCACAGTACCAATAGAGTCATTTTTCACAGAACAAGTAGAAGTACATTCGCATTAACTACAACAGACTTGAGTAATCAGTGCTACTATTTTAAATTCAGAGGAGCAAATGAAAACAGAAATTCAAATACCAGTTCTGGGCCAGATCCTCGGGTAGAGTAAAGTGGTATAGCTCTAATGAAGTTAGTGGAGCTATACCAATTTACAGTTGCTGATATTCTGATCCCTGGATAAAATTTTTTGTCACATTTGAGTAGCAATTTTAGGTCCAGGTGTTAGTATATTTATTTTTATTGCATGGTGTGTTATTGCATAAGATTTCAATAGGACTGTTTTCAATATATAACATTTGAGCATGGCCTTCAAATGAGCAAGACTTTAACCCTTTCAGCCATGTTTTGAAGTGTATTTCATCACTCCAGTGATGGGCCCGTGGAAATAAATTAGTAATCCATCATAGCTTCCACCTTAACATTATAACATCCCATTATTCTGATTCTACTAGAGGAAATAAGATTCTGCCAAGCCTTTTACAGCTTATTGGATGACTTAAAAAATGAGAATTGTGTAAAGCTTTACTTTGCAAAGTTAATTGGACTCCAGCAAGTCTAAGGAAAACATTGGTGTTTAAAAGAAAATTGGCCAGGGTTTGTGGGATTAGCTTCCCTATTGGAGAGAAAGTTTGGTTATACTGAAAGTGCACAAATTAATCTGGTTACCATTTAAACTTTTACATCCTTCAGACTTTTAAAGCAAATTTTTGGCTGCGTTCAGCAGAAAAAAGGCTTTCTCCTGATCAGTTTTTTCCATATCAGCAGATACCAGTGAGGAAATTAATATGCAGTATTAGAACTGTGAGTGCTTACAAAAATCAATTTGGCAAACAAGGTCTCTTTTTCATGGAGGAATAAAGACACTCTAAGCTCTCTATGATTGGAAGTTCCCCTTACTCATCTCCTACATGAAAAGTTTTGCTAGTGTTAGCAGATACTATATTCATCTTCCTGAGGATGTACCAATACTAGAATGACTTCCTCTCCTTTTAGGCCCAGATATTCATGTTAGTAATCAAGGGAAATACTTGTGTGAATAAGGGTTTTTGGAATTGGGCTCTCAGTTGGCCAAAATGTTAATCTGCAGAACAGTATAGAGGAGTGATCAGAAAACCTTAAAAGATTCAGAAGTTGGGTTCCACCATGCCTCTTGACCAAAGTGTCCAAAGTTGTCTTGACCATTTTTGGTAAATCAAGATTTCCACTAATTCCTGTTTCAGCGATGGTTCAAATATGAAAAGAAATATGTGTGGGGTATTTCAGTAGTCTCACGTGCATATAGAACGAAGAAAATGCAGAAAATGTTAAATATTTAAAGTTGGGGGGAGAAGAAGCTCAGAAAATACTCAGTAGATTTGGTTGGTTTCTGCTGTGTCCAAACCTGCTAGCCTATCCATGTATTTAGACGGAATTTTTATCAGGCTTCACTCTGGATTTCTCTCTGCTCCATGGCTCAAGTATATCTGGGGTGTTGTTTAAATGTGATGTTCCCTCACACTCTGCTTCAACCATGTGTGCTGTGGAGTTCAATTATCCATTCCTGTGGACCCATCTAGGCTGCTCTGGGGGTACAAAGGGACTGCCAGAACTTTTCTCTGAAATACCACTGGCCTAAAAGGATTCTGCATTCGGTGTTGAACTACTGGAATGTCTCTTCTTTCAGATCTGGAGTAGAGGTGTGCTGGGGAATGGAGGACCCATGCCTGGAATTCAGTCGATGGCTCTAGGGCAGTGTTTCTTAAACTTTTTAAGATCGAGGAACACCAAACAATATTTTTTTATGAGGAACACCATCGTTATTTTGAGGGGGGAAAAAAAGTTGCCTGCCCTTTTAAGGGCAGCCATTTTGAATTCTGTTGTTCTCTGTGGCACACCTCCGGCTGCCTTGCAGCTCACCAGTCTGCAGAACACAGTTTAAGAAACACTGCTCTAGGGATTGCTAGAGTGCAGCATAATCTGTCCTTCCCCTACCTAACCATAAGTTGTCCCATTCTTAAGTGCTATTTGTGCTTCCTAAGTAGCATGCAGGATTGTTAGCAGTGTCCTGGGACCTGGCCCAATTAATAGGTGTGTGTATTTGTATGTGTGCACGCATAGAGGATATATGGATTTATTCCAAATTCCAATCAACCAATTGGTTTCATGTAGGCCTGTAGCAGAAGTGAATCTTTAGGAGGCATTTGAAGGTTGATGAGGTATAGACATTGTGGACCATCTCAGGGAGGAAAGAAGAATCCCATGTATGGGGCAAAGCATAGAATACGGTACATTCAAACTTGTGAAAGGAGCAGATAAACATCTGACATTGTTGGCAGCGTGAGGATGTGGGGGAGAAGACATGGGTGGTTAAGTAGGATAGGAGGCATTGTGGGATCACAAGAATCTAGAATATGAGAAAGCAGAGGTGGGACTATAGACCAGCTCCATATGTGGAGAAGATCATCATGGCAGCTTTGTTTTGGGTGTACAAGAAGGAAACAATGTGGCTGGCAGGACATTCAGAGCGGAGGTGGTAATCCAGGTAAGAGAAGATGGGGGTCTGAGTGAGAGGGTGAGTGATGAAAATAAAGAGAAGCCAATCAAGTTTGGAAATATTTCAAAGGACTAAGTGGCAGGATTTGAATGTCTGGAGCAATGGAGAGCAAGGTTTCACGATGACACCCCCTCCGCCTCTCCCCTCCTTCCCTCCCTCCCCCCTCCCCCGTTGTGCATCTAAGTGGCAAGGGAGGGCAGCAATATATCCGAGTATGTTTGCAGAAGGCAGATGGTTTGGGAGAAAAGATCCACATTAGGTGATATCCTGAAAAAATGCTTTGTGTCAAACCTACTCCTGCACTTTTACTTTTACTAGCACCCGTGCAGTGCTGCCTATTGCGGTAAGAAATTGACTTATTAAATCATGTGTGGCTGCAGGTTACAGATTAGACAAAAATGTGAATTAAAAATCACAGAATTAAAAAAAATGTACATTGTGTTTAAGGTAGTAAAATGTCTTCTAGAAAACAATCCCAAGGTGAAATAGAAAATGGGAGAAGACAGATACTAAAAAACTTGTTTGCAACAATAATGACCACTTCTGTTTTTACCTTCTGCTGAGGGTTAATAAGATGGTCAGATTGATGTCAAGCTCTTGCTACTTGCTAAATTATAGTGCCTAGATCTACATTAGCATAATATGTGCTGAAAATGAAATAGTATCCCATTTCGCAGTCTGTGGATTTCTTTTATTACTTACAGGTGATTTTCTTGTAAACTTGGTTATAATTTTCATTCTTTTTTCTTTAAAGAAAAAGTATATCCTATGATCTTCTATAGCCAATAAAGTGGGTGAGGTTTTACAGAAAGAAAGGGAGGACAATTTTGTTTTTCTTCTTTTCTTACGTCTTTTGAAGCCTAAGAAAATCATTTTGTGATGAAAGGGTGTCGCTGTGAAGTTTGAGACATAATGTGGCTTTGAAGGAAGGATGGAAAGTACAAGAGCCTTGCAAAATGGAAACAATCCCCCCTTTCAAAAGGCTTGTTCCTGCAAACCACTATTGATGCAAGTAGTTCCATTGCCTTCTTCTGAGAAGGGGTTTGTAGAATAAGACCCTTAATAAATAATGTAACCACTTTTTCCAGTTGAGTAAGAGATACAAAAGAGATACAAAAACTCTTTTTTTTCTTTCTCACCTTAAAAAGAGAAGCTATTTTGCAGATAACTTTAACAAGCACTTTGTTATGTTTTGTACGTAAGTATGCTGGCAGACTAAGGGCATAGGCTAAATGACTCAGACAATGTCATCTCTGTTCAAAGTCAATATTCTTTTAATAAAGCATTTCATATAGGTATTACTGTAAAATGTATCTAATTTTAACTTTGGGAAGATCAAGATTTGATGTGCATAGGTTTCTTTTAATTAACTGAGGTGAAAATTGTAGCTTTAACTAGTTCTTGCATTAGTAACATCAGTTATATTTGAAACTTAAAGTACGGATGTATTTTATGAATCCTTACTTGAGTTGGCACTGAAAATGCCACTTGGCATAATTCAGAATAAATGACGGCTGTGTCGAACCATATCAATTTTAATCTGAATTAGTAATTTCAGTACTCATGTTCTGATGAATAAACACATCATTTTTTAAGGAAGAAACCCAATGTGATGTGCTTTGGCTGACTAAATATTTTGTTAAAAACAGACACAAGGGAGTGCTTCTCTACACAATGCATCGTCAACGTATGGACCTTATTACTGGGGATGTTGTAAAGTCCAAAACTATAACTGGATTGGAACAAAAAAACAGATAAAATCATGTGGTCATTAGAAAGATGATCATAGATACAGCCCAATGGGCTGCATGTTAGTAACCTCCAATTGCCAAGATCTGGGGCTAGAAATGGGGCTGGATCACTCAATAATTTCCCTGTTCGATTTATTCCCTCTGAAGCATCTGGCATTGGCCAGTGTTAGAATACAGGATACTGAGTAAATTGGTCTCATCTAGTGTGGTTCTTAGGAATTCATGATGTTCTGTAGTATTACCAATGACACTCAATCTAGGAGGAGGCTACAACCCTTTGGGATGGATGGTGAGTATTGCCAATGCCAAGCATTCAGAAATCATGACCGTACTCCCAAATAACTTGAGTTCATTTTATTTGTCTTCTGGGTTGTTGGGGGTGTTTGTGTGGTTTTTGTTTTGTTTTTTGTTTTTGTTTTTGAGCCTTTGTCATTTTTAAGCTTTTCTCTATATGGGGGTGGGCAAATACCAGCCCATGGGCCAAGCCTGGTCCACCATGTTTACTCCTGGCAAGCCCCCACCACTTTATTTACCTGCATGGCCACAGATAGCAGGGATCACAGCTTGACTGTGGATTGCCATTCCTAGCCAATGGGAGCTGCAGGAAGCAGTGTCCTGCTCTGCTTCCTGCCACTCTCATTGTCCGTCAATGGAGATCCATGGCCAACAGGAGCTGCGATCACCGGTACCTGCATCTGTGCAGGTAAATATAGTGGTGGCGGCCCATCAGGAGCTAACACTTGTGAACTGCTGCTGTGTTATTGCCCACCTCTGCCCTATACCATGTTGAGAGCTACTAATTTGTGTTCTTAAAAAGGCTATCCGCTGGCGCTGGAAAAAAACTACCAACCATTAGACTCTTGATAAAATCGCAAGGGTTGGCAATAGCGGTCCGGGCTGCAATCACCAGTGAACTTGGGGGTGTAGTTTCATTGGACAGCTGTGGCAAAGCGGCCATAAGCACAGCTCCACCTGCTGATTAGGCTGCATTGACAGATGTTTTGTATCCTCAAAGCAGCACAAAATCCTTAGAGCAGAGACGAGAACCTGCCCCCGCCCCCAAAATATATTGTGTATATCAAGGACTTTCATTTTTATATCCAAAATGCCTTTACTTTGTAACTTCATGCCTGCTTTTTCATTTCTCCCCGGGGTTGTTTCTTCTCACTTAGACTTGATCAGATTACTGTTGCTGAAACTGTACCATTTGTTTGGCGTGCCGGGAATGAGAAGAGATTTTTTTCTTTTTTTTTTTTTTATTTGTTTCCCATAAATTGCATAAAAAAGCCATGCTTGAACATGTGGCTGGTGGAGCTGTTCCCTAAAGAATGTATTTCTCACCTGCATCACATGGGTATTTTCACATGATTTTTTGGTGCAAATGTACATTTGATAGTGTGGAAAAATCTGCACCAAATAATAGTTGGCTAGGGTAAATTTTATACAGGTGGAGTGAATTTAGATCACAGAGTGCATTGACATACTTTCTGACATAGGAAATAATGAGTGAGAAGGAAATTACTATGAAAGGTTGATATTTTAAAACGCTGCTTGTCATAGGACTAAAAATTGTGTTATTGTGTTGTTATCACAGAATTCTGGGGCTCTCAGGGACTTCAAGAAATCATTAAGTTCAGCTCCATGTATTGAGACAGGATCAAATGAACCTAGACTATGCTTGACACGTATTTGTCCAACCTGTTCTTAAAAACCTCCGGTGAGGGGATTCCACAACTTAATTACACTGCTAGTTAGAAAGATTTTCGTAATATCTAACCTAAATCATCCTTGCTGCAGATTAAACCCATTTCTTCTTGTTTTACCTTTACTGGGCTTGGAGAACAGCTGATCAGTATTCCCTTAATAGCAATCCTTAAGATATTGGAACACTGTTATTAGGTCCCTGCTCAGTCTCCATTTCTCAAGACTAAACATACCCCGTGGTTTTAACCTTTCCTCATAGTTCAGGGTTTCTAACCTTTTGATCATTTTCATAGTTCTCTTCTGGACTTTCTCCAGTTTCTCTTCATCTATCCCAAAGTGTGGTGCCGAGAACTAGACCAGTACTCTAGCTGAGGCTTCACCAATGTCAAATAACATAGGCCGTTACCTCCCATGATCAGCATTCTACGTTCCTATTAATAAACTCCACAAGGATATTACCCATTTTTACAACTGCATGACATTGTTAATTCATGTTAAATTTGTGATCAACTACACCTCCCCCCCACCCCGATCCTTTCCCGATGACATACCACCTATCGCATTGCTCTCAATTTTGCAGTTTTGTCTTTGATTTTTCCCTCCTGAAAGAAGTACTTTGCAGCCAACTTGATTGAATTTTATCTTATTGATTTCAGGCCAAAATATGTTCAGGGCCTGTTTCTCATTTACACCAAGGCCCCTGGTAATGTAAAAGGGATCTTAAAATCAGTGTAAATGTAGCGTGCCGACTCTAAAAGCCCCTTTGCAGTGCCAGGGCTATCAAGGTTTCTTGGACTATGTCTAGACTGTATTGCTATGTCAGGATACTGGAAGTACCCCAAAATAGCAGCACCATGCGTTGGCTATTTTGGAAAAAAATTTGAAATAACAGACATGCTTTTTCACCATCCCTGTAAACCTCGTTCTACGAGGAATAAAGGATGGCTCGAAAGATCACTTTATTTCAAAATTTGGTGCAGTGTAGATGTGCCAAATTTCGAAATAGCCTCTTTTGAAATTAAATTGACAAAAGAGACACAATTTGCAGACCGCAAATTGCGTATCTTTTTTTGATTTTACAGTGCAGTCTAGACATGACCTTGGAGTAAATGAAAATCATACCCAGACAACACAGTAACTAATTAAACATATTACTAAAGGAGATGAAGCTAATAATCAAATTACAAAAATGTTTAAAAAATGCAAACGGCATAGAAACTAAATAATATTACTCAGCATTTGTAATATTCCCTAAACTCATGTCCTATGGTAATGCTAAGGAATACTGCAATTGCCATTGCCTATCTTTATACTGGACAAGATTCTCAAAAAGAGTTCTTCTCCCACTACAACCGACATTCTGTGCTCTTAAAAATTTGGCTGCAAATGTCACATTTACTGTGCTGGCTACTTCTGAAAGTCTGTTGCTTATTAAACTAAATAAAAGGGAGCTTAACTCTTAAAATCTGACCCAGTTTATGGTTGCTGAGCAGTTGATAAATTATCCCTGTGCTCTTTTATATATTTAGCCCTTAAGATAAAACTGGCAAGATTGTAAGGGCATTCACTGCAACTTGTGTATAACAAACTGTGGCTAGCATAGGCAGAAAGTAACAGTCTATGCAGATAAAATAGTTTTAGATGGAGGTAGGAGAGCAATGTACAGTCTGCATGTTCTTCTTGTAACAGGTTTATGCAAAGGTGTCTGTGCTTTTTATAAACACAGATGGTATAAAGAGTTTAATGCCCGGTAGCTTAAAATTGCTAGGAAGGAGAAATCATTTTGTGATTTAGAGCATAATTTAAGGTCCCCAAGTGGAACAGAATATCTTTGAAGAGCCTGCCTTGTTAATTTCTAGTTTAATACATCAAAGCAAAGAAAGGATGTCTTTATTTCACTTTGTAAATCAAATGCAAATCATGACTTGTGATTGCATGAAATCCTGCCTCAAAGTTCCACTTGTCCCATCTGTCTCCGATGGTCACTGGTTGTATAGAAACAGCTTTCAGTTTGTAGCCCCTGTACTGTATTTCAGAGATCACACACTAGGAAATTGGATAAAGAAATTGTCTCCCACTTTATCCTTGGTCGTACTCTTTTTGTATTAAAATATTTTGTGAAGAGAGATGTGGAAAAAAAATCTTAAAGCTTTTCCATTTTTCCATCACATCAAGATGCTGAAATACTGCAGCCATGTTAACATTCAAGATGTTCATTTAATCATAGCGCTTCCATTAGCTATTTTAACATATTCAAATGATAACTCTCTATTTAAATGTAGGGAACAGTCAATTGGAAACTCATAATTTAAGTGATTTGACACATTCCTTTCTTCCTGCAAGGAATTGTTCAGGAGTGTTCTGGCCTTCACAGAACTGGGAAAGTATACCAAGGATGCAAATAGCTATTACCTTCCATCCCTAAACTATTTAAATACTACAGGTGGAACCTCTCTAATCTAGAAGTCTCTCAATCCATTGTTCCAAATGATTTTAGTGAGTGGATGTCAACTTTTCATGGATGTGGCCAATTTTTCGTGATCCCATAAAGTTTTACAGCCACTAGTCCTAGCTCGCAGCGTTCTATGCTATTTAGCTCGAATCTACCCCTACATATCCTCTAACAGCCCAGTAAGCAGTGGAAGTGTTGGTCATGCAGGTAGACAATATTGACCTCCCGTGATCTGGAAAATTCTCTAGTTTGGAACCAGTCAGGTCTCGAGGGTTCCGGACTAGGGAGTTTCAATCTGTACTTTTTTTTGTATAAGAAGCCCACTGAGGGTGTGTCTAAACTACACCCCTCTGTTGGCAGAGGGATGTAAATTAGACACATCAAAAGTGCAAATGAAGCAGGGACTTAATTATCCCATGCTTCATTTGCATAAATGGCGTCCGCTGCTTTTTTTGAAACAGGGCTTTTTGAAAAAAATGGCAGTTTAGATGGGGCATTTTTGACAAAATGCCCCGCTTCAAAAGATCTTGTACTAAAAAAATGAGCAAAAAATGTGTTTTTTCAGCTATTCTTTATTGCATAGACTCTGTTAGTTGAATTGTACCATACGATGATTCTTCTCTCCTCTTAAAGCACACTCAATTGATGTCACCACCTTGACAGTAAATTGCTTGAAGTACAGTTCCTTTTTAATTCTTTTAAAAGCACAGTATTATCTGTCTCGAAATGATGGGTTGCTTAGAGGGGGCAAGCAGAGCTAGCAGACAGAAATGCTGCCCAAAATGATGATGGCCTTGACTTTCAGACCAATGCTCCATTTACAGCATATGAACAGTTGCAGTAAGTGCACCATATGTCTTTTTTGTAAATGTGTTTTCCAGTGATGGTCCTCCAGAGTTCTATTCTTCATCAAATGGTCTCTACAACATGCATAAATGAATCTCTCTGTCCAAATAACGAGAAAAAATTATGGAACTCCTTGAGCTAGTGGATAGAGAAGCTCTTGCAAGTGGAGAACTGGTGCGGCTTCAGCTGCTAGCCTTTGAGGATGTGATCTAATGAAGGGGAGATTTGTCCACAACAGCTCAGAGGGACACAAGTAAAACAGTATCTGTTCTCTGGGGCTGAGCAGAAATTGGACAAAGCAACAGACAATGTAATCAGTCTCCTAACTGAAGTGGCAACAAAGAACAAAGGGATTAAAGCTTGAGTGGAATCTCTTCCACATAATTAACAGACCAAAAATGAATACTTTGTCCTTCAAGTTCATGCATAAAAAGTAACATCAACAAACTGACAGTCTGGCTGAGAAGTTCCTTGTAGCCACAGGAATATTCCTGATCCAGGATACATTTGAATGTGTTGTAAGATCACTTGGCACTCTAGGCTTCCATAGAAAATTTCAAAGGCCTGCTGTACTTTCCAGGGAGCCCAGTAAATGAACTCTGTAGTCTTCTGCTGCAACCGTGTTCACCACATCTTCTCTGTCTTTATTCAGCATCCCTGCAGCCCTGAGCTGGAGTAGAAGGGAGAAATGAGTCAAATGTCATGCTTATTATACCGTACTGGACACAGAGGCCTTGTTTGTTTTTGAAACTCATGCTGATGTCAATATATTGACACCTCCATATGAAACCCTATTATCTTAGTCATGATCCAGCGCACCATCATCCCCCTCAGCCATTGAGTCTGGTAGCTCACTTGCTTAAAAAGAAGCTAAGAGAAAGGGAGAGCTGTTTTATTACTATTTTATTGTTTTCATACAGCCATCCATGTATAAATCATAATCCAGAACATTGAACTGGTATTGGTTTATATGAACCCAAAAATCTTCCTAACACCTTAAAGTATTAGAGATTCCTGAGTACATGAAAAATGAACTTAGGTCAGGCCCCCATGATCAGAATCAAGGTCACTGGTGCAGCCCGACTTTATCCAAGTATCTATATTTCTGTAAACTGCTGGAATAATTGGTTTTAAAGTTATTACTCATATCCCAAAGGCAACAATGCAATTGTTTTAATATTCCATTGCTGAATGTCAACATGGTTTGGCTTGGAAGTTAACAAGAAGTAATACACTTCTTAGCACTTATTATGGGAAATAGAATTTCTAAAGAAGCAGTTGGTTGGCACGTCCCTTCAACATTTTGCTCTTGTTGTGAGTGAAGAATCTAATCCATCTGTAAAGAATCCAGAATTCTAAAGGAAAAACTTAGGCGGTTAGGAAATCCATTTTTTTGGTCTTCTTTTCTTTGTGCTACGGATGAATGACCGTTTTGCAATGACTGCAGCTGGTGGTGTGAGAAGTCTTTGAAAATGAGTGCTGATGGACAAGGAACAAAAATGGTGCAGTATCTATAATGGCAACATAAGTTAATTTTGAGGTTACTGCAAGTTCTCCTGTTTATTTTTTGTTCAGATCTCATGACGTATGGCTGTGCCCAACTGCTTTGTTTAGGAAAAAAAAATGATTCACTAATAAAGCATCATAGCATTTTCTCTCGAGTTCTGTCTTAATGGCATTTAATCCAGATATTGTAAAGGAAATTGAGCTAACGGGCCAATTTATTTCTCTTTTATACTAAGAACATGCACTGATAATAGCAAAGAATCGCTGCAGCAATTGGTAAGGTGTGCATAAAATTATAAAATCTCTCTCTACTCCACTGAATACAAATGTTTGCAGTATCTTATTTACTGTGTGGTTTCTTGCACTATTCATTTGGGACATCACCAGCACAAAGACCAAAAATCAAAGATGAAAAAAAATCTAATCTTTTTCTTTTCCTCTTCTAGTGCATTTTCTTTTTGACTCTTTCCTGCAATATATCCAGCTATCTATTTATTACATTCAAGAGATGGTCCTTTTAGACTCTTCCCATGAGTAAAATTATTTAAAAATAAGCCCTGTTTTATTATATTGTATTTTACATTCTCTGTACAAATTTCAGAGCTATACATTTTCCCCATCTGGTGCTATAAGTAATTTGTTAGTTGTCTTTAAAATCTAAAACTAAGGTCTTGTCTTCACTTCACGGAAGAGCGACACTGCTGTGATTGATCTTTCAGGGTTGGATTTAGAGAGTCTATTTAAGACTCACTAAATCGAACTCAGAGGGCACTTTGGTCCACAGCTGGTACTCCTGCTTTTGCGAGGGGTAAGAGAAGCCAATGGGAGCATTTGCTCCTGTCAGTCTCCTGCTGTGGGACCAGTGCCAAGCTCGGCTTAAAGTAAGCCAACTCCAGCTACATATTTTCCATAAGTGGAGTTGCAAACCTTAAGCTGAGTTATCAAATCCAGTATAGATCTGGCCTAACTGGCCTAACTGAAGTGACTTTTGACAATGCCAGAGATCAGAGAAAGAACATATTGAAGAGAAAGTCATAAAGGGACAGTATTAGACCTTTTCACAAACTCCCCCAAATATTACTCTGGTTCAGGCAGGTGGAACAAGTTATCTAACATTGATGGCTACCACCAGGAGACTGATGTCCAATTACTAAATACCAGCCTTGTTTCTATGGAGTTACATAGTCCAACATTCAGACACATTTAAATTTGCACATGGGCTTATTCCCTTGTTATCTCGCTGCATTTTCATTATCTTTTCAGAAGTAAAGACTTATTCAGCCATGAATTTACTTCTGCACAATCAAAGCTTTCAGAAATAATCATGGGAGGGAGGTGTTGGGAAGCTACCTCCCAGAATAACATAGTGTGCACACACAAAGAAAACCAAACACTTGTGTATTTTGAAGTAACTGAAAGATAATACATATGCATGAATTATGTTTGTGAGAGTGTGCAGAACAACAGAAGAAAAAGAAAACATTTCCTTCATGAATACATGTTATAAAAGAAACCCTGCAAATCATGAAAAATATATGCATATCAATTTACTTTAATGCCATCTGTCTGGGATTTTAAGTTGGAAAATATCAGTAGCCTAAGCTTTGTAATTTGAATATTAGGTCTCAGAGAAGTAGACGTTGTTTTTGCGTTAGTTCTGAATGGATCCTCTTATATTGCACTTGCTGGTTGTTAAAGCTCTGATTCTCATGATGTAAGAGAGTACAGCTGTTGGAGCTCTTGCTCAAATTTTTTAGATGCGAGTACTGTAGTCAAAAAGGATCCCATTGGTTTTCAGTAGTCTCTGAAATGTGTCCTACAGATAGCATTCACCTTTTGGAACAGTCGCACTCAGTGTTGTTGGTATTATCTTGAAAAGAACCAAGTTGCATCTAGCTATGATAGCCACTCAGTTGCCTGATTAGAGCCTTCAGCTCATGGGGACAGCAACACAGGCTTTGACTTGATTCAGAATGGAATAGAAATTTTGGGGGAGAAATTTTCAGAGAGAGTATTTGGGCACCATGCCTAGAGCCCTTTGGGGATACAAAATTGCTATCTGTCGCACAGCCACAAAAATGAGCCACATCTATTCACATCCACATTTGCAGATGCCCATCAATTTGCAGGGTTCTAGAGACAAAATTTGTTTCCACATCTATATCCGTATTTGCAAAAATGAGACGTGGATATCCACATTCATATCTGTAGATGCAGGTATCTGCAGATTGGCAGGGCTCTAACCATGCCCACTCATGTTTGTCTTAGTAGATCCATTATCACAGTAGGTCACTCTCACTAGAAACATCAGCCATAAAGTTCTCCATTCACACAATATGCACGTGTTTTTGCACACGTACAAGTGTGTGCACACGTTTGGACTGTGTCTCTGTCTCAACACACACAGTCTCTTAGGGTGCGTCTACACAGCAGGGCTTAACTCAAAATAAGCTATGTAAATAAACTACGCAGTTGACGTAGCTCAATTTCAAAATAGCTTATTTCACAATTGGGAGCATCTACAGAGCACTTATTTCGAAATAGAGCACTCTTCCTCCAATTTCCCTTACTCCTCGTACAATAAGGGTTACGGGAGTCTGAGAGAGAAGTCCTCCAGCTTGACAATATTTTGACATTATCTCAAAATAACTGCCCGCTGTGTAGACGTGGACTAAGTTATTTTGAAACACTAGTTATTTCAAAATAATGTTGCTGTGTAGACGTACCCTTGGACACATTCTCAAAGAAGTGTGGATTAGGTCAGGCTACCTTTCTGGCATTTCGATAGCATCAAATCCATTTCCTAGTTCCCTTATGATGTGTTAGAACAGAGGGGCTGTGTTATACTGCTAAGTCTTCCCACAAGGCTATTTTAGATCTTAACTCTGACTTGAGGGTCAAATTGAAACCTCCCTGCTTACAATTGCATGTAATTAGTTAAAGATGTCTGGCCTCGTTATACCTTCTCACCTGTCTTGTACTCTGAGTCCCTCACTCTTTCCATCCTCTCCAGCTCCAGTCCTTTAGGAAAAACCCTCATCTGACTTCTCTACAGCTGGATAAATGACTTCCCCCTTATGCTGTCCACCACGTCTGTGCTTTATGCACCAAATGAGGGCCATCACTGCCCACTTCTTTGTGCTTTCTCCCATGTTGCCTTACAAACTTAGGAGGTGTTCTCTGTGCATGTGCGCAAAGCTACCTTCAAATCTCTTTTCAAAACTCTCCCTTGCCGTGATACCTATACAAAACCTGAAATTTGTAGATCTGCTAGTGTGCAAAAACCATAGTGTGTCATGCTGACCGGGATTGTCATTGTTTACATGTCCTTCTCCATCTGCCTACATCCATTTATTGTCTTATACTTACATTCATAGAATCATAGACACTAGCACTAGAAGGGACCTTGAGAGGTTCCCAAGTCTAGTCCCTTGCCCTCACGGCAAGACCAAGCACCATCTAGATCATCCCAGATGTCTATCCAATCTCTTCTTAAATATCTCCAGTGATGGAGATTCCACAACCTCCCTAGGCAATTTATTCCAGTATTTAATTACCCTGATGGGCAGAAAGTTTCCCCTAATGGCTAACCTAAACCTCTCTTGCTGCAATTTAAGCCCATCACTTCTTGTCTTAGCATCAGAGGTCAAGGAAAACAATTTTTCTCTCTCCTCTTTGTAACACCATTTTAGGTACTTGAAAACTGCTATGATGTTCCCCTGTCTTCTCTTTTCCAAACTCGCAGACCCGGTTCATTTAGTCTTCCTTCATAGGTCATGTTTTCATTGTATTTGGTTTGGGATAGAGAGAAGAATCCTTTTGTTCTGTGTTTCTACAGTGACTCGAAATCCTAAACAATACAAATAAATAAATGATCATTCTTTCTGTCCTTTATACCTTTTTTTTGTGCCTATCTGCAGCTAGCTTATTCTTGGTGACTTATGTTAACTGATTAGCCATCCCATTCTGTGTTTTAAGAAGAGAATACAGAGTGGTCATGACAGCGAGTTATAACAGACTGTTGACCTGTTTCTCAAATCAATCCTATCACATATCCATGATGAAATCATTTACCTGCTACATTAAATAACATATAAATACATTTTCAAAGGAACATGTTGTTTACAATAAAAAGGGACCACAAGAAAACACTTCTAGTCTTGTATTTTTCCATTTCTAGCTTATTTTCCTTCTTTTTTCCCCGTTTTCTTCTCCCCCGCTGATGTACTCGTCAGTTTGTGCTAATGATCTCTTTTCTAGCTATATAAAGCCAAATCTTTAAATATAGTTGTATGATATTTAAAATCCAGCAACGGTTACTAGTGTCAGCACTGGAAGATGAAAACAAATCCCCAAAGAATAAATAAAAAAGGTGCATTTTTGTACTAAAGATTCTGTCTAACGTGTGACTTTGAGGCTGATGATATTCTGATGCTTTCATGATTTGCCAGTCACATTGCATACTTGACACTATATAAAATCCTAGAGGCAAGGACAGGCTGCTGCAACTAACGACAAGATTAAAGGAGTTAACAGTTGTAGTTCTGAGTTCAGAATGGTGACATAAAATAACAGCCTGCAAGAGAGACAAATTTGAATGGTAATTTAGAGGAGCAATCCTTAAAGAAATCCTGTGATGGGAAAGAAATGAGAAAGTCCATTTAAGGCTGCTGATCCAAAAAAGAAACGATGGCTGTTGTTCTAATTTGAGATTTTAAAAGGATACCAGTGGAGGTCAGCATATAAAAGGTTTTCTCTGGACTCTGCTAAAGAGCTTTTTCACTGAGTTATTTTTTTGAAAAAAATCTCACTGAGTGTATGTATGTTATCGTGTGTGCTACTGTTCTAAGCCTCAAGAAAGAACAAGAGCAGTAACAGCCCATTTCTGAAATGGTCTGAAAAGTGAAAATGCCATCTATATCTAGCAGGCCATGATGTTGTAGCCATGGTAGTCCCAGGATATTAGCTACACAAGTTGGGCGAGCTAATACCTTTTATTAGACCAATTTCTGTTGAGACACAAGCTTTCAAGCTACACAGAGCTTTTCTTCAGGTTCTGTAAGCTTGGAAACTTGTCTTGCTCACCAATAGATGCTTGTCCAGTAAATAATATTACATTACCCTCCTTGCCTCAACAAGTAAGGAAATTTACTTGCAAATGTTTTCTATCCCAAAAGCTTCTTAGCACTAATTCAGGGACCCAAAGAAGTTGTCAGAAACTGAGACTCTTTATGGAAAGCCTGGAATAATTCAGGTTCTAAGCATTAATGTTATACCCTGCAGCACACCAGGAAACTAACTAGCTCCGTAGTGCTAAAAAGTCAATGCTTTGGGTTAGTTACTTTCCCTGGCCCATTCTGACTAGTGCCATTCCAATCTGTGTTGGAGGAATTCCTAGCAAGGGAGCAAGGAGATGTCTTTACATAGAGAAATTCACTGATATTTTGGCCTGAAAACTTGGGGAAAAATTGAGCAAAACATAAATTCCCTCTTTTTAGTAAGTATTTACAAGAAAGAAACACCGCTGTTGAAAAAAGTGAGGGACGGGAGTGTCTGTAATATTCAATAAAGTCTCAGAGGGGTAGCTGTGAGAGTCTGTGACCTTAAAAAAATCAACAAGTAGTCCTTGTAGCACTTAGAGACTAACAATATATATACAGTATCATGACCTTTTGTGGTCACAACCCACTGGATAACTGGAACAAAAAGGAAAAATCTTCCCATTTTTTTAGAAAAAAGAAAGGGGAGAAAGGGGAGGGAAACCTCCTGGTCAATTATAGTGCCCATGCTAAATGAGGCTAATGGAGTGAACTCTAAATGTCCCATACTTATATTCAACACCCAAATGACATCAAAAGCTAACGGCCCATCCAGTTCATGTCTTTGTTCAGTCGCTGAGAGAGAGTGTCAACTTTGCATATGAAGGCCAGTTCTGCAGTGTCTCTCTCTAGTTGTTTCCTGCCATTCTAACATGCAAATTCTAAATTGCAGCATGCAAGGTTCACATGCATATGTACACGTGCACAGTCGTAAGGACAAATTTCACATGAGGCTTTACTGGTTTGAGAAACTAAATGTCAGAAATAATGGCTTGTAAAGGCTCCCATAAGAGCTGAATTCTCCATCCTCTTCTAAAGAGTTTGATTTCTTTCATTAAAAGGATTTAAGCAAGTTCATTTTGCTGAAATATGGGCAGTTTATATGCCTTGCAGTATTAGCAAAAACATTCCTTAAACAAAAGGAAAGCAGTGTAAACAACTTTTACGGTCATAACGGAGTAATGGTCTTTTATAATCCAGCCAAAGGAGACTCAATGTTTGCATGTTCATTCAATGTAAAAACCAAGGACCGAACACAGACCAGTGTTGCTCCAAGTGGAGTAATTTTGGTATCCTATCACAATACATACAGAAGATTGAGGAGACCACTAACAACTCCAGCATGTATGAAAGTCTCCGAGGGATAACCATGTTAGTCTGTAACTGAAAAAAAATTAAACAAGAAATGGTCCTGCAGCAGCTTACAGACTAACAAAAAAATGACTAACTCCAGCATGTAGGCATATTATTAGCTGACTTAAGGTTGATGAATTTGCCCGAGTCTAGTAGTGCTTGTTTTTTGCTTCCCTGGTTCAGTATCAGAAAGGGCAGGAAATGGAGAGTTCTCCTCTACTGTCTCAAAACTACCCAGCTCCGAATTTTCTTTCTTACATGGAGAAATTGGTGGTAGCATATAGAACAGCATTCTTTCGAGCAAATAACCATTTGCTCATGGCGGTGGTTGCCCTCTACATCTCAGTCCGTACTCCTCTGCTGGCAACTAGCACTGTAGTGCTTAGTTTTGAAAAATTGTAGACAACAAGGAGCAGGATTGCAGATAAGAGACAAATTGGAAATGGGGAATGTTTAATTTGGCTTTTGATCTATGCAAAGTCAGTGAGAGTAGAGTCTGGTGTAGGGCTTGCTATTTAATGCTTATCATGTCATTACCAGAATGCATTATTTAGACCTTCTGCTTTTCAGATGAGAAGGGCAGGTTAGGGCAAAGAGGCAGAGTTAGATTTCACATTAATTTCAGTATACATTGCATTACAGAGAACACCTGAGTCTGACCAGCCTTAAGTTATTGAGAGTAGTAGTATTTAACATTGATGTTGTGGTGGTGTCTGGAGGCCATTTAGTTGCTGTTCAACTATAAAGTCAATGAATAATTTGTGTCCCAAAAACATTTATTAAAACTGTAATGGCTAATTGAATTTCGCTGATTTAAATTTCTCAACCACAAACTTTCCAAAATCTGACAAGTCCTCATTTAAAAAAAAAATGCATGTGGAAATCTGATTCTTACTAATGAGATTGAAAACACAACAACAAAACAAGCTAGTTTTGAAGTCAAAACATTTTGATTGTACCTGTTAAATGGTGAGAACAGTAGAATGTAATTATGAAGCACTCTAAACAGTCTCACCATTTTTTGTTAGGGTATATGCTGTAATTCTTTGGGGATGGACTATATTCTCTATGGTAGAACAGAATATCTTGATTTTGCAAGCTAATCTGATTTTCCTCATTTGTTTAGCTTACATTGTTCTTAATTGCCATATTCTTTTTGTTTATGCACTTCCTCTAAATCAAGTACGGCTAAAATGCTGGCTGAAAACCAGATTTTAAGGTTAGTCATTAATGTTGTTGCAGATAATGATTAGAATTGAAGGTGGTGTTCTGATTTCTTCAAAGAAATCTGTACTTCTTTGCATGTAATGCCCTTTCAAAGACAAATGATCTTCCCTCATCCCAAATGTTTACCTTAAAACAGAATCCTTTCCCAGATCTCTAGGCTTTCCGTATATTCACCAGTGTTAATAGGCCAATGTGCCGATGTCAAGTCCTAAAGGCATAGTAGCACCCAAAATTGCATGCATGCATTGACTGCAATGGAGCACCTCTAAAATAAAGGTATTATGTTTAATATGTCAGAAGAGAATGGTCAGGCAGGGTGGATCCGTCCTCTAAATCTTCTGTGTCACAAGAAGCTAGAGAAACCTCTGAGAAGTAAGGGTATGTCTACACTACCCTCCTAGTTCGAACTAGGAGGGTAATGTATGCATACCGCACTTGTAATGAAGCCCGGGATTTGAATTTCCCGGGCTTCATTAGCATAAGCGGGGAGCCGCCATTTTTAAATCCCCCGTGCTTCGAACCCCGTGTAGCGCGGCTACACGGGGCTCGAACTAGGTAGTTCGGACTAGGGTGCCTATTCCGAACTACCGGTACACCTCGTTTCACGAGGAGTACCGGTAGTTCGGAATAGGACCCTAGTCCGAACTACCTAGTTCGAGCCCCGTGTAGCCGCGCTACACGGGGTTCGAAGCAGCGGGGATTTAAAAATGGCGGCTCCCCGCTTATGCTAATGAAGCCCGGGAAATTCAAATCCCGGGCTTCATTAGCAAGTGCGGTATGCATACATTACCCCGCTAGTTCGAACTAGTAGTGTAGACATACCCTAAGAGTGTGTGTGTGTGTGTGTGTGTGTGTGTGTGTGTGTGTGTGTGTGTAAAAAACACCTCTGGAAAGTTGTGTGTGTGAATGTTAACACTGATTGGCTAATGGGCAAAATGCCAATGAACCATTCAAACTATTCTAAGGCCTTTTTGGGGGAGGACTTAAATACTTTAATACATTGCCAATCATATTTTTCATATAAATTCTTATATCAGATGTTCATTTTCTTTGATCATTGAATTGTATGTGTTTTTCAATGTACAATAACCGACTGTACAGTTTGTACCTAGAGAGGTATAGGGAAAAGGAAAAATCCTAGTTTGTGTTTTCCTGAATTCCTGCTGAGTATTTATCTACTCTTTATTGTTTCAAAATGGTTCCCATCAGGCTTGAGACTGACTTAGATAAATAAATATGATTAATTAAAAATAAATCTATGACAATGGTGATTAGGTCAATAATATGGCGTAACCCAGGGAGTAACTTTGTATCATGTTTCCATGCACTGAAAACTCATTGAACAGAGGGAGATCAGATCTGATTTTTTTTAGGTATTTGACAAAATAATCTTCCTGTTGTGGTTCAGTTTATTGGATAAATAGAAACACTTTACCCTCTTGTATTATTTCTAGGCACTCTGAAATCAGGTATACAGGAGAAATTACTAACTGTACAAGCACTCAGTTAATTTGGACTACTCGGGCTTCTGGAAACATCCTAGTCACACTGGGTGGGTATAGAGGCTTACTACAGATATTGTAGTTGCGGTTATACCTGCCACCACCTTAATATTCATGTTTACATCTTCCTTGAGGGGTGCATGGATCAAGGTGCATATGACAGAGATGTTAATTTCCGTTGTCCTTTCAGCTGTTTGTTTTCTACTGTTAATTAAACAAAAATTGACCGCTGTCCAGGGCAACCTCATGATTTACTGACATGGGCTCAAAATTTTTACAAGTGAAGAGCGATTTTGGGGATTGAACAGGAGACAACTTATAAAGGCTAGATTTTCAGCGTATGGATGGTCTTCACCCTCTGAAAATCAGCCTCCTTCAAGATGGGTATACAGAAATGGAGGCAGCCAAAATATTAGAGTGCATAGTGCTCAAAGCACCCAGTAGATAAATAACTTGTACATAAAAGACAGTAATCTTGGTTTATAATGGGCTGAAAATAGTCTTGAGATGAGTACAAATTATTTTTAATATTGCTCTTCTCTGAAGAGAGATTAGGGTGCAAGTTGAGCAATGATTTTGCATATGTAAATGAGTGCTACCTGCCAGTCTGCTTCTGAGTTGGGTAAAATCAGTTAATTGTTACTGGCCAATTTAAAAAGCATACGCACATCTCTGTATTCTGATGACTTTAGCAGAAGCAATTTTTTTTCCTGGGTCAGTCAGTCGGTCTGCCTATATCTATCTGTCTATCTCCACTTGTGATTAATATGTTTATTAGTAGGGGTACTGAAATAATGGTACATTCAATTTAATTAAACCTAGGCAGTTCAGGTGTAAAATTTAAAATTAATTCCACACAATCTCCCAGTGTGCAGATTACAATGGCTGTTGTTTTATAATATTCAACGGGCCCTAATTCTATTACTTATGTGTTAGGATCAGCTATTTAATAATTCAGTTAGCTTTACGCAAAACTGAAATGGTACCTGTATTATGGAGGAGAGAGATTACATTCAAAAGAAAAATCCTTTTTAAATGGGCAGCAGCATTGTAAATACTTGAGTCCCTAAATCATATTATTCCTGGTGTATCTCAATTGTTACACTAGGATGAATTGGGCCCTAGATTTCTCCATCTGTTCATTTTTTCTGTGCTTGCAGTTACTCCTGTCTCCAGAAAGAGCTTCCTCGCATGTCTTAAATTTCTCTTCTCCTTTCACTAGCTCATTAGCAGTCAGATTATGTGAAATCTAAATAAATCTCCTTCCAAGGTTTCACTTGGAGATTATTGCTTTCACCCTGTGGAGATAAAAGGAAGGGTTGTCTGATACGTTGTTTACTTGCAAAATTAAGTTGGAATAACAAGATTTCAACAATTAGTTTAATCTCTAGGAGAAGGAGCTGGTAGGGCTCCATTTCAAAAATATTTCTGGACAGCAGTGATGAGAGAATACGATCATCTTTAACTTCCTCACTCTCCAAAGAAGAAAAAAATGGCCATCTATTCCTGGACAGTTAATGCTGGGGACTTACGGGGATTTCATGTTTAACATGTGATGTTCCTGATTTAATGTTTCCTCAACAAACATCCCTGCTACACGTATAGCCGATTCAAAATAACAGAAGAGCAGCGACTTCTGTGTTAACGCATCACCAAAACCATTGCCACAAGCCTTTGTCAGCAGTCAGAGTGAAAAATACTATGACTTCTAAATGAAGCAGCATTTCACCCAAGAGGTTGTCTTTCCAAGTTCTCGGATGAGGAATTACTGAAAGCTTGTTCTGTCACTTCCTGTGCCATATTTCTTTTGAGGATATAACACAAGAGAGTCCTTTAGGCACCTTCCAGGAACATGTCCTTTCAGTGGAATCTCTCTCTGCATCAGTTTCCTGCTAGTGAAATAGACCACGCTGCACTACTTTGCTCTATTTGAATTCTTTGAATGCTCTGTATAATCAATGCACTTTTAGCAGACAGTTGTTTTAAATGCCGTGCTTGGAAAGGTGCCTGATGCCCTCTGACCCCAGGGCAGTTTCAGGCAGTGAAAGAGAAATCTGACCCTGCCGGTCTACCAATTTGCCTTCAGCCCTGTGCTGGAGAGATTATCTCTGAGATGACAAAGCAGTTCACTGTGCTGAAGCCGCTGGTACCATTCTCCATTATGACGCCAGCTTTAATAATGACACTAGAGTTATTAGTCATTGTAGGGGAGCGGTTTCAGTTACTGCTACCCTAAGGAATGATCACATCCTTCACATTGATCACAGGAATTAGCCTTTGACAGTGCTAGAATGGAAGATCCAAAATTGGAATGCTTAGACACCAGCCTTTCCTCTGCTTTGAGTCTGTGCAGTGCTACTTGGGATACCATTATTTCACTTGTTATTCTATTCAAGTAGTTTTTAAAGATCACATTTTGCCATCCATTTAAACCACTGTTATTAACCAACTGATAATTATATCTAACAAGATGTTTAAAAGTCAAGGGGGGAGGGGGAGATCTAATTTTAACTCGACTGACTGTAACAATTTGTTAAAGTGCACTGAAAATCCTTTTTCTTTTTGTTGCTTGTAAAATATTTTGGGTTTAGAAGTAAATACATAGATGACCAGTTTTGTAGCATGTCGCTGTCTTTGACAGCATTGTCATTTTCATGTAGTGGATGCATGGGTTGAGCTTCCAATATTTGTCTTGTTAATCAGATATTCCGGAATGGTTTGAAACTTTCCCCTGATTTGTAAGCATTCAGATTCATGAATCTTATGGGGTTGCCTGTGTTAATAGGAGACCAGACTTGAAGACCCAGGAGGATCCTGTCAGTCCTTTGTCATACATTCCTATGAATGATCCACAGACTTTTGTAAAGAAGGTGCTCGTTAGCTTAAAAAAATCATGAATTGGAGATGGATGTTAGTCCATGATCCCTGCTAATGCTGGATTTGTCTCCAGGGAACATTTTCTAGTGCACTGTCTAATTTAGTTTTCAGCGACACAAGTGATGGGCCTTTCACTATTAGAAGACTATTCCACAGTCATGAAGATATTTTTTTTCCTCGTGTTGAATATAAATTTGTCTTGGCTTATATTTTAAGATGACCTCTCAAGGTCCCTTCCAGTCCTAGTATTCTATGACTCTTACTTTGTACCTCACTTCATAATTCACTCCCACCCTGATGGCTCTTTTCTTAGATTTTATCTGAAAAGTTAAAAAAACAAAAATCAAACAAACAAAAAGCCAGAAATCCCCGAACTCGCAAGAAAAAATAATCCTGGTGAAATACCAACTCCGGTGCAGTCAAGGGGAATTTTCCTCTCTTTTTATTAGTAATGATTGGTAAGGCTATTACAGAGTTCTCACCAAAGATTATTTTCAGATTTGCACCTGGGGATTCTATAATACTACAAAAAGGGATTGGTGACAGTTAAGCCAAAGCTGTGGTTTACCTGGTTTAGTGTGTGACAGTGCTAACACATTATACATTTCACTACCACATTTCCATATTGTTTTCTAGGTTTTTTATGTTAGAATTTGTATTTTGTAATTGAATTTCTATTTTTTTCTTTTATCTCCGTAATAAATAGGTATGACAGGACCTTTGAATGTTTTTCTCAGCTATAATTTTGATGTATTCAGAAAAAACTCATCACATTCAGATGTGTGTTAATGGAAATAAACCATAGTTTAGCATTTGTGAGCTGTACTTTTGTTTCAGAAAGGTATAATAGAAAGTTTACACGCATTTTATTAGAAGACTTCAGAACATGCATTTTCCTTTGTGTCTCAAGAGCATAAAAGGCAGAAACTCAACACAAAGAAAGTGGCTATAACTGTGAGCAGCTCAATGGTTTTATCCTTATTGAATTAACATAATTTGTTTAAAATGTGGATGCTGACTGGTCTCTCAATGGTTTAGTTGGGTTTTGTAATTGATACTCATCCCCTTTGTCTTAAAATGCTTAGATTAACTATGGATTAACCATTTTTCCTACACAACAAAGCAACGAGAATTCAAGTAAATTTGTTTTTAAGGCAGCTAAGTAATGTCCCGTTAAAAACAACAATGCCACGGGCTTTTGCTTTGGAATTTGAACTGGTGAACAAGGAATGGTTTTTGTCTACAAAATTGTCACTGATTTTAACAGTGGATCTTGTCTCTGATACTATGACAAATAAGAATGTTTGTTGATGTGACTCCAACATTGTGTTTTTCCTATCTCCCATGTAGATGTACATTTTTCCCTTTGATGTTATTACTGTACAGTTTAGGGATTGATCCTATTATGTATTCACATGAGTAATTTTATTCAGACAATCATCCCATTTACTCACCATCATGTCTTTAAAAGCAAGACTCCGACAGACTTCCAAGAGAGAGTTCTACAGTTGAAGACTGAGGGACCATTAAAGTCCTGTCTAGTCACATGCTCACAGGTGCTGGGATGTAACTGATTCCCTTGCTCTAGGCCAAAGAGACAAATAACCAGTTGTGTTCTGCAAATCCAGTTAGAAGTGCATTACAATAATCTATCCTGCATGGGACTAAAGCAGGAGTAACCAGGTGATCTTAGAGAAACAAGCTGGTTTTACAGGTGACCGAGAGATCCCTTGGATGCAAAACACCTGTATCACGAGGGTATCTCTGAACGATGGGAACCTACACAAAACTCCTGCTGAAAGTGAAATGCTGCAGTTCAGGCATCCTGCCCTCAGTGCTGCTGTGAGTCAGAAGTTTTAGCTGCTGAGACAACGCTTACTCTGGCTTAACTCGTTTTGAAAACTCCTGTTTTGCTTGCAGAAAACCTCTCTGATAAGCATAACTGTGGTCCCTTCGATGGAAGCAGTAAACATTTGTGGTGGTCTTGTGAAATCCTGAGACTTGAGTCCAGTCTCCCAGGCACTCATTGTATACCAGCCTAACTGTTCAGTGGAGTTACTTTGGGCCTAGAGGGAGATGAGAATAAGATCCTTAGTACTGCTTCATTTCAAGACTGCTGGGATGCTTGTAACTCAGAGGTTCTCTATTACGTGCTACATTTTAGTACCATTTTTCACTAGAACAGTGTCTCCCTTTTTCATTTGTCTTGCCTGACTGACAATAGGCATATATGTAGCTAGCATGTAAAGGAAGTTGCAATATCAGGCCAGGTCTACAGTAGACACTACAGCTCGGCTTAAAGTACGAGCTCCCTTAAGCCGAGCTTGGTGGCATCCCCACAGCGGGAGGCCAACGGGAACAAATGCTCCCATCGACTTCCCTTACTCCTGGCAACAGCAGTAGTACTGGATGCCAGCGGGGGCACAGCTCTGAGTTCAATTTAGTGAGTCTTAACTAGACTCTCTAAATCAAATTCTGAAAGATCAATCACAACAGTGGCGATCTTCCCCAGAATGAAGACGTACCCTCAGAGATCTGGTAGGACTAAGATATAAAAATTGAATATCACTAGCGCAAAGATTCGACCCAGCGACCTGGCTTAAATTTCCGTTTTCTCAGATGTTGGGCAGGAAACTTCGCCAGTTGTGTTCTCTGCCACCAAGGTGCTGCTTTGCAAGAGTGCCCTGTGATAGAGAATCAGATCCTCCCTCCACTCTGGCCCCTTTCCACCATGTGGAATAAAGAGCTGCAGAAGGTCCTGGTTCCATTCAAGGGAAGAACTCACTACTGCAGAGATGTGGTACACAGCTGTGCCGCTGCCGCCTCAGAGGTCCTGGAGTAAGGGCTCTGGGAATTAGTGGGGCATATAAGCGTTTGGAGGGGACGGCACAATGGGTGCATTTTAAAATTTCCTTATGTTTTTCCAGGAGTCTGCTGGTTTGTGGGAAATTCCCTGCACTTGCAATGGGAAATCCTGCTGGAACCAGTAATTTACAATAACAAAAGAACTTTTTACAGTATGACTACTGTGCTGTGGACCAGCAAAATTATGTCTGAAAGTTTCCACGTGGGAAAAAAAGTTTTGGAAACATAATTTCAAATAATTCCTCTAAGTCAGTTATTAGTGACTAAAAACAAAAAAATTAAAAAGAGTTGAAAAGAACAAAATACTAGTAGTGACTTAGAAGACCTGTGTTCTACTATTTTATGTGAACTGTCTAGTGGGTAGTATTCATAGAGAAGAGGTAGATATCAAAATAAGAGTTAAATATAAATTTTAAATGTACCAAAATATATAATCTTATCAGTGTACAATATGCAAGTCATTTAAAAATATGATTCATTCATCCATTAATGATTAGTGCATGCCATGGATGGTTGAAAATATAAACCTATATCTGGGATGTGATAATGCATCACTAAACCATATCCTTTCGTGGTTTATTATTGCATTAAAATTAATGTGGGCTTTCTCATTTGCTGTCAGTGATAAGCTGACCCATGTCTTGTTAATTACCATTTCTCTTCTTGCTATGCCATCGCTCCCACAAAATCCTATTTCTAGCCGCTTCCTGCTCCTGTCTTTGGGATCTATTATCGTTCCCATTCTTAATGGACTTTCCAATCACAATGTGCCAACTCCTGTACCTGTTTCTTCCACCACACTAAGAAAAACAAATGTATGTAAGTCATATGTTATACGACTAACTTTTCATTAGAAGGATGAAACGCGTGTGTGTGGTGGGGAGAATTACAAGCTAGCTCCTTTTTGGGGGACTTTCCACGTTGGTCAGGGACTATCTTCATTTATGACTTGTACAGCACCAAGCACAGATTAACACTGTAATTGTATGACACGTTTTAGAAATGTGCATCTGTCTGTGAGCCCATTTATTCATGAACCCCTCCTAGCTGGTAAGAGCTAGGACCACCAAATTCGGTAGGCAGCTTCTTCTTATCATAACTTAAAGCAAGGTCAGGAGTTAGTTGTGCCAGGACAATGGGATGTGCCTGGAAAGGGGGGCGGTCTGGTAGGAGGGAACGCTACTGAAGAATGACCACAGATTGGTGGCAAGGGGCCAGAGTTGGGGATTGGGACAGCAGCAGGGGGTAGAGGTAGAGAATTGGACAGCTATCTAGTATATATTTCAGAGTTTGCCTGTTTGTGTGTCTGTCTATCCCCTAGCTGGGGCACATGCACCCCTCACCCGGCCCCAAGCTTCTGCAATGAGACAGGGCTGGGACTGTCCTCTCTCTCAGGGAAAGCCACATAGCAAACCCCTCATCCCCATCCCCAAGAAGTGATTTAAATGAAGAAAAACAAAACTTATTTGAGGTAAGGCCCCCAGGAATGCTGGGTAATTCTTCTAGTTTATTAATAAATAACTGTGTCTAATGCAGGGGTGGGCCATTATTTTTGATGGAGAGGCCACTCCAAGATTTTTGGTAAGTGGCCCAGGGCTTCATGCTTCTATGAAGGAGGTGTGGGGCCTGGCTCGGAGGCTGGGTGTGGAAGGGAGTTCAGGTAGGGGGCTGAGGTGCAAGTAAGGGCGTGGAGCCTATTGGGGAGCTTGAGTAAAGGAGGGGGTTGTGACAAGGGGCAGGGGTTCAGGGTCTAAGAAGGGTATGCGTGCAGGAAAAGATTCTTGCCTGGGGGAGGAATATGAAAGGGGGAGCAGGGTCTGGAAGGGAGTTGGGTGCAGAAGGGAGGGGGATTGCCAGAGACAGGCTCTGGCTGGGAGACACTTACCTAAGCAGCTCCTGGCCAGTAGCACTCTCAGGCAGGCCTCCTGGACTGCCAGCAGCCTCAGACTGCTCTGATCCATGTGGCTCTCTGAGCTGTGGGGAGAGGCTTTGCTCACTGTCTCCACCCCAATCAAAACCTCTCAGCTCCCATTGGCCGGTTTCTGGCTAATAGGAGCGGAGAGATTTTGCTGGGGGCAGAGCAGCACATGAAGCCTGCCCCCTCACAGTGCAGAGAACCACAGGGAGCAGCCAGCCCCTTTGAGCTGCTTCAGGAGCCAGGCATGGGCCAGATTAAAAGGCTTCATTGGCCGTATGTGGCCTGCGGGCCGTATCTTGCCCGCCCTGGTTTTATGCATAGTCAGTAATGAATTCCAATTGTGTTCCCTGTTTTTATATGTATCCTTTATGAGTGACAAAGAACAAACAGACACTTAAGCTTATTGCATTGCTCAGAAGAGTATATCCATTTGGTTTGTCCTTGTGCCTTACTTCTACCCAATAATTATGATATGAGTGCAGGAATATGTTATCTGTTGTGTCGTCTTGGTTAAATACTTTTCAAACATCTTTTTTGGTTATAGGTAATACCTAAGAAACAAATTATAGGGAATTTCCATTAACATACTCTGAAATGTAAGCTGCTTGGTACTGACCTAGAGGAAGAAATTAATGAACATTTGACACATTAAGGCTTTCATTAAATGCAGTGTTTCAGATATTTATGTATTTATTCAATGTCCAGGCCACCTATCCATGACTCCAGGCAGTGTTGAACAGTTACTGCATACAAATTATTATAAGTTAACCATCCTATGGCCTGTTTGTATCTCCAGAAAAATGCTCGTTTTCAAATTTGCAGGTAACTGCTAGCACTGTCTAGCTGGTCTCCCTCCCTAGAGATATTCTCATTTAGCCTGACAACAGTATTCCCTGAACACTGGCCAGAAGACAATTTGTGTGAAATATAAAGATGCTCTTTATTTGGCACTCTCTAGTATACCATATTTAAAGGGACATATCAGTTTTCTTGTCCTCTAGAATTCTCTGCCACTGTACTGTGTCTACAGAATCTTCTGGATTTCACAAGTGTCAGGTAGCCATCTTCAGCCTTCATCCCCACAAGTCGTACACAAGCATATGAATTCCCTTTCACCAGTCTGGTAAGCTTTGTACATCAGGATCTCTGTGCGGGGCCTCCTGTCAACCATTGCTGTAGTAATTGCTCATTTTACTGGGCCAGGTGACTAAATAGCTATTCACACAAACCTTGCAGAAATATCATTCTTTGCAGGGGAAAATGGCTGCTTGCATTTCTGATAATGGGCTAATGCAGTGTTTCTTAAACTTTTTAAGACTGAGGAACACCAAACAATCTTTTTTTTAATGAGAAACATCAAGTATTTTTTTGTTGAGAGGAAAAGGTTGCCTGCCCCTTTAAGGGCAGCCATTTTGAACTCTGTTGTTCTCCACGGCACACCGGTGTGCCACAGAACACAGTTTAAGAAACACTGGGCTAAAGAGTTTGCGCTAATAGATGGGGCGGAGAAATGAAAATGCCCCAGAGGCCAGCTCATTAGTGTAGAAGATAAAAAATGGACTCAGGAGGGAAAATGGTTCAAGAGAGGGGGAAGAGGGAACAAATGAATGCTTCTCTTAAACTTTCTCTTCATTTTTTAAATAATTTAATACAATAGTGCATTATATTTGCATTTTTTTTGTCTCTGTTCTTGCCTTATTTCATACTTGCAGTTCAAATGAGGTGCGTGGTTGACTGGGGAATTCATAACTGTGGTGTTGGTGTCTCTGAGGTTCTACTTGTACTTTGTGAATTTGTTACCCTTTCTTGTATGGTAGCCATTCTCCCCTATCTGTATATTTGGATGTTGAAAGGCTGTCTGTATGTTTTCTGTCATTTATTCCATGATCAATGGTTAAGGGTAGGAAAGCTTGAGAACGATGAAAAGTCTGTGAAACTCAATGGAAGGCAAAAATGACCTCATCTGTTTATTCTGATAAATAGATTCCTTTGTGTTGAACTTCTTCACTCAGAAAGGGATCTATAAAGAAGTGAAGATCATCCCACGGTAATCTGAAAACAGACAACATCAGGCAGCAAAAATGGATTAGTGGTGCTTTTGTTATCTCTTAGAACCAAGCCATAGAACTAGGAACCCAAAATAGGTTACTTTTTATTTCTTCTTTTGCACGTCTGTGGGAGCTGTCTGTCTCTCTCCTTGAAGACAGATTCAGGAATCCTGCAGGGGCAAAAGTGAAAGTCAGCAGAGAAGCGTTACCGAACTATAGATAGTAAGGACTATATTTTAACAGGAACGCATGGAAGTTGGTGAATGTAAAATTGAATATCCATGCGGCATCTTTAATTAGTTCCCTTTCACCATTCCTCCTTCTGTTCAAGATACAGCATTACAGAGGCAGCACTGTGGTAAGCAAGCAATACAGGTGCTCGTCTGGTTTCCTTACTGTCTTTTGACAAGTATTTGGGATACTTTTCAGGTCTTCTTTTTAAGGAGCAAACTTTGCAAATGACCTACTGAAACAGCAAAACCCTTTCCAAGTAGGATCAACAGCTGCTCATGAGGGAGCATTTTTGGACAAACATTACCTTCTTATTACATCCGCTTCCTGGCTCGGTCCCCAACCTGTATTTGGAGTGTTGGTACCATTGCCACACAGACCGATCGGTTAATTTGCGGCCCAAAATGAGTAGTGTAGTGTCTCCCAAGAGGATGAATCTGGTTTACCATGGGCAACAATGCCTTCCAAAACTGCCTCACTTAGGGGAGTCGACAGCCTCTCTAGGCCCCTGGGCAAACTTTGGAGGGGGGACCAACTCCATGCTCTCAGAAGGGGTGGGGCTCAGGCGGAAGGGGATGAGGTGGAGGCAGTGTCGGCGGCAGCAGCGGCAGGGAAGGGATGGCTCAGGGGGTTGCGCATTGGCCTGCTAAACCCAGGGTTGTGAGTTCAATCCTTGGGGGGGCCATTTAGGGACCTGGGGAAAATCTGTCAGGGCTGCTACTTGGTCCTGCCGTGAGGGAAGGGGACTGGACTTGATGACCTCTCAAGGTCCCTTCCAGTTCTATGAGATGGGCATATCTCCATATATTAGTGTACCAGCCTCTAGGCAGCTCTCAGCATGGCCCAGAGCGTGCAGCACAGTGCTCCAGTGGTGATTTAAAGGGCCCAGGGCTTCCTCTGCTGCTTTGAATCACTGGGCCCCAGGGCAACTGCCCTCTTCCCGCCCCCCGTCAGTAGACTTGGCCCTGCCCATGCTCCACCAGAGTCCCCCAGCCTGCTCTTGCTGTGGCAGTGGTGGGGCCAGGTAGGCTGGGGGCTGCACCATGTCATGTGTCCTCCCAGCTCTGGTAGCTCAGCTGTGTGGGAAGGGGGCTTTTTGGTTACGAGTCCAGCAGGCCCGCCACAGGGGGGCTGGAGCCACTCCTCCTGGCTCTTGTCTCTGGTGCTCTGGGGCTGCACTGCCTGCTGGAGCTCAGGGGCTGGGGAAGGTCGCAGCTGTCCTGCCCACTGGCTTTCTGCAGCTTGAAGTGTGGGGCAGGGTGCACAATGCTGCCTGCCAGCTCTCTGGGGTTCCTAGGCCACTTGCAGCCAAGCCACCCCACCGGCTCTCTGGAGTTCTGGAGTCGGGGAGGCTGCAGCTGCACCACCTCTGGCTCTCCAGGGGCTGAGGCAGGCTGGAGCTGTGCTGTCCCAGCCTGGGGGCACTATCCTAGAGCAGGGGGCAAGAGCCAGCTGCCCCTTTGTGTGTGTGGGGGGCGGGGAGCTGGGAAGAGGCCAGTAGCGGCCACAGTGGAGACGGGTCTTCAGGCAGAAGGGATGGCATTTTGGGGGGCTTGTCGCCTCATGCCATGAGGCCGCCCACCACCCATGTGGTTTACCTACCACACTGAGGAGTTGAACTGCTGCTTTTGCATCTCTTGCCTGTGTTCATGACCCTCCTTCGGCACCTTTAGCCTCTCTTTGTGGCAGTCTGTGTGCAGTGCACAATGCACGACTCTGTGATATGGGTGGAAGCCTGGAGCCGACTAGGCAGGTTTCTCTGCTTCTCTCCATATACAACTGTGCATATTTACTTTCCCTTAGGGAGGATTTAAGGGGGAAAAGTTAAGCAAATGCCAAACATCACCCTGCCGATCTGCTGTGCAAACAAACATGTCCCCGCGCCAGCCTTTTATCTGACAGCTGTGTGGAGGAGAAACTCGCACTGAGCCCAAGCTTCAAAACAGTGGTCAAAATGGTTAGTGCTTTCTCACAGCAGCGGCACCAGACCAGATAATTACCAGCCCAGTGCAAAGCGCACCCAGTTCCATATCTACCACTGATAGGCAGCCATTCTGAGGTGCCAGGCAGCAGATAAATTAGGTAAGGGGAGATTTAGGTAAGGATACCTGGACAGTCCTTCATGCTTACAAATAGTGCCACAGAATCTACTGCCTGTTTGATGGAGAGAATTCCCTGAATTTTCAGATCTCTTGTCAAACACTCCTCCCCAGTATTGCATCTGATGGTGCGCTACTTCACAATTTTGGAAATACACTTGCCTGAATCATCCTTTCGGGGATTTCATCTGGTTCCAGGACCCTCATTATTATAAACATCGTAATTCTATCACTGCCTTCCATGCTAAACCAAAGTCCTCGATCTCTGCTGAGCAGAGGTGATGCACTGCTGGGGCCTTTCTCATTGCAGCTCTTTGGCAAGTACGTGACGTTCGTGAGGCCTGTAAGTAACTATCAAGCGGATAGTGTTCAGAATGAGCCCAGCAGTCCTGTCTTTGCCATTAGCCAAATGTATAGATAATCCTCTTTGCCATAAGACATATTCACATTAGTCCAGAATAGTCCATCCCAACCTCTTCCACTGGCTTTCATTTGTTTTTTGAAGGAAAATTATTCTTGTCATGGAGTGTGCAGCCCATCCCTCCTGAAGGCCCAGGCAGGTTGGCTTCTACCCCTGTGATCTAGCCCTGGATAAAATCCCTCTAGTTTGGGCATTATGGCTCAGGGTCTAGTCCACCACCTGGTCAGCAGGGTAGTGCAGGCTCAGCTGCCAAATCTGTGGTGCTCCTGTCCGCGGGGTAAGCAAGGCCCAGCGGCCGAGTCTCTGGTGCTCCTGTCCGCGGGGTAAGCAAGGCCCAGCGGCCGAGTCTCTGGTGCTCCTGTCTGCGGGGTAAGCAAGGCCCAGCGGCCGAGTCTCTGGTGCTCCTGTCTGTGGGGTAAGCAATGCCCAGCAGCCAAGTCTCTGGTGCCCCTGCCACGGGGTAAGCAAGGCCCAGCGGCCGAGTCTCTGGTGCCCCTGTCCACGGGGTAAGCAAGGCCCAGCGGCCGAGTCTCTGGTGCCGCTGCCGTGGGGGAAGCAAGGCCCAGCGGCCGAGTCTCTGGTGCCCCTGCCGTGGGGTAAGCAAGGCCCAGTGGCCAAGTCTCTGGTGCCCTGGTCTTCGGGGTAAATCTGGCCTACTGGCCAAGTCTATAGTTCACTAAGTTGTCTTTCCTTCTCTGGGGAGCAAGGGGAGGTGGAGGTAGGGGGGCTCGGGCCCTTCCTCTCCACTGGGCCCCAACCCAGGGCCTGGTCACTGGTAGGTGGTTCCCACCACTGGCTCGGTGGGCAGTTCCCCCTGAAATGCACCGAGTCTGCTGGGAGGCCTTCTGTTCTCTGCCCTGGGCTGATTTCTACCCCTGTCCACTAGCTGGCATATTTCCCACCAGTGCTGGCGAATGCTGCTGCATCAGCGGCTGTGGCCGGTGTGACGGCCGTGGCTGTGGCCTATGGCTGGTATGGCAGCTACAGCCACAGCTAGACCAGCGGGTGCGGTTGCTCCTATGCTCCAGCAGGCACTCTCTCCCCTTCAGTGGGCAGCCCCAACTGAGCTGCTCCTCTGTCCTTTATCCTGGGTCTGCAGTTGGAGCATGCCCAGAAGGACTGCAGGAGAGGGGCCTTCTCAGCCCAGCAGGCCTGCCTAACCCCTCCCCTGCCAGTGCCCGTCACATTCCTTTACCCAGTGTCTGGAAAACAGCTAATTTTCAATAAGCAATGACTAATAAAATGCTCACTTCATGTGCTGCTGATTCAGAAAAGAGGCAGAGAACTGCCCAGTATGTTTGTAGAGAAAGAGACAGATGAAACATTTTGCAAATCTCTAAAATTAGAGCAAGCCATGAAACAGAAGGGACTAAAGTATTTTCTGCATCAAAAGTTTGCGTATAAAGAAAAAAAAAGGAGACGTGGCATAAAACACTGTCCAGGCCCTGCCGTTGTTTTAAGAATATTGTGTGTGACATGGAAGCCACAGTGTCACATCCCAATGACATTTCAGTGTATGATTAGACTCTAATCCTATGGGGGAAATGGCATTTTTTCTTATGAGCTAGCTTTTCAAAACACCGCTGCTGAAATTAAATTTTTGATTTGCTGCTAACAGCTGTAAAAGGGAGGAAAAAGCTCTTCCTTGCCAACGCACGTCAAAAAATGACATTGAAAATCATAATGTCCCTAAGGGGAAAGATATCGGTGCAGTGTTGTTTAGAGGGATATGTCTCAGCACAGTATGCAGTTTTACAATAATATAATAACTCTCTTCAAGCTCTCAGGGGCTTCCAAACTAGATCACTACTTACATGGGAAAAAATTCTAGTTTTCAACTGTGCCTGATCATGAGACTTGGAAAAATGTGTATAATAGTGTGTGTACGTATTGGGGCTAGATTCATTATCAGGGACTCTACAGTGACAGAAAGGAGAGGAAGTGTCTTGAAGGATGCCTGGTAAATTTCTACTTGTGGCCAGCAACATGAGAATCAATTATATGAATGAAATGAACTGGGACTTGAGCAGAGACTGGGTGATGGGTCTAAATAGAGGTGAGATTCTTGGAATTATTTAGCGATACTCTTGTTTTAGAAGTGATTTTTTTAAAAGCTGTTATTGGAGACCAGCAAATAGATGCACCAGTATTGTAGGCCCTGATTCAGTAAATCATTCAACAATTAAATCCCCCTGTCTTCAAAGAGACTTTATTTCAGTGGGACTTTGGCAAGTGCATCACTTTAAGCACTTGTCTATGTGCTTTGCTGAATGGGACCATGATGCAGGACAGAAGTATGGCTTTGTGGGGTATTCAAATTTCCTCCACAATGAATGGAATGCTAATCCACTTTTGATTTAAGCAGACAGACAATGGTTTTACTAGGTTCAAACAATCCAGTAGATTTAGGTAGAAAATGAGTAGAACGCAGCTCTTGCTTAATTAATTTTTAAAAATCAGACCATTTGAGTAACAAGCTAACTCAACTTCTCACGTTTCATTTGCATAATCTCTGCCCGAGGCTTTTTGCGCAAAAACTAGCAGTGTAGACGGATCCGTGTTGTGCAAAACTCCCCTTTTGCACAAGATCCTTATGCCTCAAAAGGAGGTCTAAAGACCTTGTGCAAAAGGAGTCAGAAAACAAATGCAGTGATTTGGATTGCAAACATACAAGAATTAAATAGAAAGGGAGCATGAATAATTTCACTTGCTACACATGAATAAAAGGTGTATTAGAAATAAACATATCGGGCTATGTCTACACTGCCGGCTTTTGCCAGCAGAGTGTATGCTAATGAAGCACTCAGGCTTCATGAACTGGGCTTGTTTAGTTTGGAAAAAAGAAGATTAAGGGGGGACATGATAGCGGTTTTCAAATATCTAAAAGGGTGTCACAAGGAGGAAGGTGAAAATTTGTTCCTCTTGGTTTCTGAGGACAGGACAAGGAGTAATGGGCTTAAAGTGCAGCAGGGGAGGTTTAGATTGGACATTAGGAAAAAAATCCTAACTGTCAGGGTGGTCAAATATTGGAATAAATTGCCAAGGGAGGTGGTGGAATCTCCCTCTCTGGAGATATTTAAGAAAAGGTTAGATAGACATCTGTCAGGGATGGTGTAGATGGAGCTTGGTCCTGCCTTGAGGGCGGGGGGCTGGACTCGATGACCTCTCGAGGTCCCTTCCAGTCCTATTATTCTATGATTCTATGATTCTATGAACTTCTCGCATTTGATTTTCATAATCTCTACCCGAGGCTTTTTGCGCAAGAGGTTTTTATGTAGAAACTAGCAGTGCAGATGGGTCCGTTTTGCGCAAAAAAACTCCTTTTGCGCAAGATCTGTATACCTTTTTTGAGGCATAAGGATCTTGTGCAAAAGGGGAGTTTTACACAAAACGGATCCATCTACACTGCTAGTTTTTGCACAAAAAGCCTCGGGCAGAGATTATGCAAATGAAATGCGAGAAGTTACTAATGAGCGCTTCATTAGCATACTCTCTGCCGGCAGAAGCTGGCAGAGTAGACATAGCCTAGGATGGGTTACCCCTTGCCTTTGTTGCTTCATGCTGACAGCCCTGCCACCTCGTGCACATCATCAAGGGAAAAATGTCCTGTGGCGGGGGCAAAAACACTGGTGCATTTAGGAGTTGCTGAGTAACTTTGGAGGCCAGCGAGGACAATTTGTGTATAGAACAAATGGGAATTGGCCCTTCGTTGGCTAGAAGGGTGACCCAACGTCAGCACCCTCTGGCCCTGAGGCTGTGTCTTCCCAGAGCACTAAACCGGTGGCAAGGTATTGGAGCATGGATAGGAGCCGTACACGTTCGGTTGTGGTTTTGCCCAAATCATTCACTAAGCAACTGCAATTCCACTGCCCTCTGGGTACCTACAATTCCCACCGCAGCTCCCTGAATCAGGAGCTCCTGGAATAATTCTACAAGCTTTATAGGAACCCAGGGTTCCAAAAGCTGCCATGGGCCCCTGGGTGAGGTGGAAGGGGGCTCCAACTCCACTCTCCTAGAAGGGGTGGTGCCTCAGGAAGGGGCGGAGCCAGGCCAGCTAGCTCTCCATGCCACTCAGATCACCTCCCTCTCCCCCACCTGCCTTCTGCACCAGCACTCTGATGGAGAATTACAGGGTCCGGGGCTCCAGCTGCTGCTGTAACTGTATCAGCATCAGCGGCCGGGAATCCCAGGGCAACTGCCCGCTTTGCTCCCCCATCATCAGCCCTGATAGGAACCAAGGGGATTTATGGGAAAAGGGAGGTCAAATTGCTATAGGCAGCGAGGATACACCTATAATTCCCCATTACTTTCCCCACAGCTATTGCCTGGTCCCTGGTTCTCACTCAGAGCTGGCCGGGTTGAGTCTTCCTCTCTTACTTGTCAAAGCATATTTTAAAAAGCAGTTGGGAGGCAGCTTTGATGAGGAAATTGCGGGGGGGGGGGAGGGCTTCCCCTGCCTGCTGAACCTGCCAAAGGGATAGATGAATGAGTGGCTGCTGGAAGTGTGATTTGGGGACACAGAGAGCATGCTGGAGACAGCTGATCCCTTCCAGTGACATTTCTGTGACAAATGAGGCAATTATAACCGCTCCAAGCTGCATTTCCTCGAGGATACCTGACTGCAGAGGTGAGGTCGTTAATGAACTATGCAGTGAGGAGGCAGTGGAATTTGCAGCATCACCTGCACAGCCAGCTAAAGAAGCGGTGGAACCTGATGCCGCAGCTTTATATTAGCACAGCTGCAGCTGGCACCCTGCCCGAGTTGTAATGCTCCGGGGACACTTTTTGACACTCATGGTGGGGAGCTGGGGGAGGAATCACCAAATCAGATCTTTCCTTTTCAATTTTGAGGTTTTTTAGGAGGCGAGTGACTGATACTCTGCTGATTGGATTTATGTGCTTCTGATGGAGGAAAACGAAGCACATAAATCCAATGAGCCGTGTTTCTTTTTCTTGTGGTTAATTGATTAATGATTTGTATTAGTTATAGTGAGGGAGTTTATGGAGGACCGAATTAATATTTCATTTATATTAAAGAACAACATGATTGATGTTCTAATTACACAGATACTAGTTTTCGATATTCTCCTTTATTATGCAAAAGTATAAAGACCAGCAGCAATAGCAAATCAAGGTAATAGATGTGCAAGGGCAAAATAAGTCTAGTTTTACAGGTTCATGCGTCTCTGTCTTTCTGTACATGATTCACATAAGGGAATGGATTGTGTAGTGAATGGGTGTAAGGGAGCCAGACAGTAGGGGGCAGTCTAAGAAGTACCATGGTACTTATTTAAACTGTTCTGTTGCACAGATGATGCAGGTACATAGAATCATAGACCTCGAGCTGTTATCTAGTTCAGCCCCTGCATTCATGGCAGGGCTAAGTATTATCTAAACCATCCCTGATAGATGTTTGTGTAACAACTTCTTAAAAACCTCCAGTGATGGAGATTCCACAACGTCCCCAGGCAATTTATTCCACAGCTTACCCACCCTGACACTTAGGAAACTTTTCCTACTATCAAAACTAAATCTCTCTTGCTGCAGTTTGACTATTGCCTCTTATCCTATTCTCAAAAATTAAACACAAAGTTTCTTCCTCCTCTGAGGGTGCATCGACACTTCCAGGCTTAACTTGAAATAAGCTATGCCAATTGCGCTACATCAATTGCATAGTTTATTTCGAAATAGGACACTTATTTTGAAATAGAGCTCTCTTCCTCCGACTTCCCTTACTCCTTGTATAATGAAGGTTACAGGAGTTGGAGCAAGAAGTCCTCCAGCTTGACGGTATTTTGATGCTGTTTCAAAATAATTGCCTGCTGTGTAGATGTGGACTAAATTATTTTGAAATAGCGCTAGTTATTGCAAAATAATGTTGCAGTGTAGACGTACCTTTTGTAGCAACCTTTTTATATGCTTGAAAACTGTTATGTCTCTGTTCAATCTTCACTTTTCCAGAATAAACAAATCCAATTCTTTCAATCTTCTCTCACAGGACACGTTTTCTAGACCTGTAATCATTTGTGTAGCTTTTCTCTGGACGTTCTCCAGTTTGCCCGTGTCTTTCCTGAAATGTGGCACCCAGAACACAATACTCCAGATGAGTCCTAATCAGGGCAGGGTAGAGTGGAAGAATAACTTATTGTGTCTTTCTTACAAGAGTCCTGATAATGCAAGCAAAAATGTTAGCTTTTTTTGGAAAAAGTGTTACACCGTGGAGTCTTACTTAGCTTGTGTTCCTCTATCACCCCCAGATCCCTTTCTGCAGGTGTCATTTCCCATTTTGTATGTGTACAGCTGATGATTCCTTTCTAAGTGGAGCACTTTGCATTTGTCCTCCTTGAATTTCATCCTATTTATCTCAGACCACTTCTCCAGTGTGTCCAGATAATTTTGAATTAAAATTCTATCCTCCAAAGCACTTGCAACCCCTTCCATCTTGGTATCATCTGCAAACTTTAAAAAACAGATTGAGAGAGCCTGGTGAATACCCAAAAATCACCTGCTACAGGAGGGACCCAACAAAGAAAGCATCAGAAAACCACTAGACATTACCTACAGATCCCAGCTAAAACCTCTCCTATATACCATCAAGGATCTACTACCTATCTAAGATGACAATCCCTCACTATCACAGACCTTAGGTAGGCCAGACCTTGCTTACAGACAGTCCCCCAACCAGAGACAAATACTACCAACCACACACCCCACCACAAAAACATTGATCCAGGAACCCCTGCAACAAATCCTGTGACCAATTCTGTCTATACATCTACCCTAGTGTCTCCATTAAAGGACTTAACCACATCAGCTATATCATCAAAGGCTGCTTCATGTGTACATCTTCTAATGTGATATACATGCCATCATGTGCCAACAATGCCTCTCTGCCATGTACATTGGACAAACCAGACTGAGAGAAAAATGGACGCAAATAAGAATGGCAACATGCAAAAGTTGGGGGCCGGAGGAGCATTTTAACCTTTGTGGGCACACAGTTTTGGACTTGTAAGTTGCCTTTCTCAGATGGAAATCATATGCAAAATTTGACACCCAGAACCAAGGTCTCAACAAACGCATGGAAAGGTTCTCGCATTACAATAGACAATTTCCCATTCAGGTACTCTCATAGAGATGACCCACATCCATTTTGATTTAATTAGCACTAAAGTCACAGTTCCATCTCTTTCCTTTTTTTTGGTCTTTCTTTCCTCAGCATCTGAGGAAGTGAGTTGTAACTTACAAAAGTTTATGCTCTGATACCCTAATAAATATTTTAAAGTACCATTGCACTACTTGTTGTTTAAACTTTATAACTATACTCTCTCTGCCATTATCTAAATCATTGATGAAGATATTGAACAGAACTGGTCCCAAAACTGATTCCCATGGAACACTACTTGTTGTTCCTTTGCAGCATGACCGTGAGCCTTTGATCGCTATTCTCTGGGAATGGTTGTCCAATCAGTTATGCATCCACCTTATAGGATGTATTTCCCTAGTTTGTAAATGAGGTCATGCGAGACAGTATTGAAAGTCTTACTAGAGTCCAGATATACCACAGCTACTCCTTCCTCCCTACCTCCACTTGTTATTCAGTCAAAGAAAGCTATCAGATTAGTTTGACGTGAGTAACAGCATGGATTTCTCAAGAACAAATAATCTTCTTATCTTCTAGATGTTTACAAATTGATGCCTTAATAATTTACTCCATTATCTTTCTGAATAGAAATGTTAAGCTGATGGGTCTATAATCCTCTGAGTTGTCCTTCTTTCTCTTTTTATAGATTAGTACTATATTTGCCCTTTTCTAGTCTTCTGAGATCTTTCCATCTTGCATGACTTTTCAAAGATAATCGGTAATGGTTCAGATACCTTCTCAGCGAACTCCTTGAGTACTGTGCAGCTGTTGGATCCGCTGTACTATTTTATTATCACATATTATGTAGTAAGGTTCACTCTGAAAGGCACTGAGCATTCAATCTTCAATCCATCGAAGCCCATACGCACGTATATGGTCCAAGTGACATCAAAATAGGTTATCTTGGTTTACTAGAGACCTGATCTTCCTAGGACTACTCATTTTTCATCTTTAGCACATGCTCAGATGCTTTGCCTTGTCGAATCAAACTGTAATTCAACATTTCATATGGACATTGTCCGTCTTCCATTCTCATTTCCCACTTATTTATTCATTGCATTCAAAAGTTGCCCTTGTTTTTGTGCTCTTTGAAATGAACATTCAAGCCCATGTTCCCTGTCTTGTCTCTGTGTATGTCCAATAATAGGTCTTCTGTAATTCATTACATTTTAGGGTCTATATATAACTTGAATACAAATAAGAACTAAAGAAAATTTTAGACTTCACTGCACAATTACCGTGCTGAATTTGTAATACATATTGAAAGACTTTTTTTTTAAAAAAAGCTGACAAATACATTGTAGAAATTATTTAAAAAATACTTAAAATGGGGTTTTCTATAATTCATACTGTTAGAACTCTAAGTAGAGATCTTTCATGGGCTACTACAACATATGCTGTTTTCCATTGCAATATTTGTCTATCATACACCTCTGATGAGTGTCATTTGAAGGGAGAGAAGACAAATACAGTGTGTGTGCATATAGAGCCAAATCTTGAAGTACTGATTCAGATCAAATTCCCATGAACTTTAATAGTGATTTTTTTCCTAAATAAGTCCTCACAAAACTAATTACAATACATGAAAATACTCTTATTAACTTCACTAGGCTTTGGATCAGACTGTAAGAACTTAAGGACCTACATATGAAAGATGATATACACACACTAAATGCACTGTAAAATAACATGGTAGTACATAAAGAATTTTAAGTTGGAAAGACTTAGGAGTAAATGTTCAAAGTCATGCACAAGGGTTTGACGCTGTGATTCCTTCTTATATTACGAATAAATATCATCTAGGCAGCAGTGTTATTTCAGAATAACATCAGTTATTCCTATGTAATGTATTGTGCATCTACATAGCAAGCCTGTTGTTTTGAAGTAAATTCAAAATAATGGGCTTCTTACTCCAACTTCTCCAACCCTCATTGTAAAAGGAGTAAGTGAAGTCAGGGAAAGAGTGCTCTATTTTGAAATAGCTGTTGTGTAGCCGTGCCCAAATTCTAAATAAGCTATTTTGATTTCAGCTACGCAATTTGCTTTAGCCCTGGCAAACTGGTAGTGGGTGGCATCCAGCTTCAGCCTTGGCAAACTGGTGGTGGGTGCCCACTGGGGGCCAGAGCTGGCAGGATTCAAATCCATCAGCCCGAGCACCGGAGTCTGGAGCCTTATCAAGTTGCATAGCTTATTTCGAGTTTGGCCCAGCTGGAAGAGACCTCAGGAGGTCATCAAATCCAGCCCACTGCCCAAGGCAGGACCAATCCCAACTAAATCAACCCAGCCACGGCTTTGTCAAGCCGAGACTTAAAAAGCTCTAGAGATGGAGATTCTACCACCTCCCTAGGTAAGCCATTCTACTGCTTCACCACCCTTCTAGTGAAACAGTATTTCCTACTATCCAACCTAGACCTCTCCCACTGTAACTTGAGACCATTGCTCCTTGTTCTGCCATCTGTCACTACTGTGAACAGCCTTTCTCCAGCCTCCTTGGAACCTCCCTTCAGGAAGTTGAAGGCTGCTATCAAATCCCTCCTCACTCTTCTCTTCTGCAAATCCCTCAGTCTCTCCTTATCGGTCATATGCTCCAGCCCCCTAATCATTTTGGTTGTCCTCCACTGGACCCTCTCCAATTTGTCCAAATCCTTTCTATAGTGGGGGGCCCAGAACTGGACACACTATTCCACACTCACCAGAGCCGAATAAAGGGGAATGATCACTTCTCTGGATCTGCTGGCAATACTCCTCCTAATGCACCCTAATATGCCATTAGCCTTCTTGGCTACAAGGGCGCACTGTTGACTCATATCCAGATTCTCATCCACTGTAATCCCCAGGTCCTTCTCTGCAGAACTGCTACTTAGCCATTCAGTTCTCAGAACTGTAACAATGCTTGGGATTTTACCGTCCCAAGTGCAGGACTCTACACTTGTCCTTATTGAACCTCATCAGATTTCTTGTGGCCCAATCCTCTAATCTGTCCAGGTTACTCTGAACCCTATTCCTGCCCTCCAGCGTGTCTACCTCTCCCCCTAGATTAGTGTCATCTGCAAACTTGCTGAGGGTGCAATCCATCCCCTTATCCATGTCATTAATAGAGATGTTGAACAAAACTGGTCCAAGAACCGATCCTTAGGGCACTCTGCTAGAAACCGACCGCCAACCTGACATCGAACCATTGATCACTACCCATTGGGCCCGACAGTCTATTATTTATTTATTTTATTTAAATATTTTTACCCCGCCTTTCTATTTAAAATATTCAAGGTTGCTTACAAGAACAAACAAAAAAAATACAAATATATATAAAAATGTAAAATATGAGAATTTAAAATATGAGACCTCAGAGGGACATAACCAGCTAAAAACATATTGAGAGGAGGAACACACACATACAGACTCAAACATTAATAACAAGTCTAGCCAGCTTTCTAACCACGTTACAGTCCATTTATCCAATCCATATTCCCTTAACTTGCTGGTAAGAATATTGTGGGAGACCGTATCAAAAGCTTTTCTAAAGTCAAGGTATATCACATCCACTGACTTTCCCATATCCACAGAGCCAGTTACTTCATCATAGAAGCTAATCAGATTGGTCAGGTATGACTTGCCCTTTGTGAATCCATGTTGACTATTCCTGATCACTTTCTCCTTTTCCAAGTGCTTCAAAATGGATTCCTTGAGGATCTTCTCCATGATTTTTCTGTGGACTGAGGTAAAGCTGACTGGTCTGTAGTTCCCTGGATTGTCTTCCTTCCCTTTTTTAAAGATGGGCACTACACTTGCCTTTTTCCAATCATCCAGGATCTCTCCCTATCTCCACGAGTTTTCAAAGATAATGGCCAAAGGCTCCACAGTGACATTTGCCAACTCCCTCAGTATCCTAGGATGCATTAAATCTGGGCCCATGGATTTGTGTATGTTTAGATTTTCTTGTTCTTCCCCACCAAGGGCTGTCCACTTCCTTCCCATATTGCGTTGCCTAGTGCATTTGTCTGGGAGCTGACCTTGTCCGTGAAGACAGAGGAAAGAAAGCATTGAGTACTTCAGCTTTTCCCACATCATCTCTCACTAGGTTACCTCCCTCATCCAGTAAGGGCCACAAACCCTCTCTGATCACCTTCTTATTGCTAACATACCTGTAGAAATGTTTCTTGTTACCCTTCAAATCCCTTGCCAGCTGCAATTCCAGTTGCACTTTTTCCGGATAATTCCTCTGCATTCTTAAGCAATATATTTATACTCCTCCCTCGTCATCTGTCCAAATTTCCACTTCTTGTAAGCTTCCTTTTTGTGTTTAAGCTCACCAAGGATGTCCCCAATAGCCAATCTGGTTCCTTTACCGTATTTGCTTTTCTTGCTGCGCATCGGGATGGTTTCTTCCTGTGCCTTTAATAAGGCTTCTTTATAATACTGCCAGCTCTCCTGGACTCCTTTTCCCTTCATGTAAGTATCCCAGGGAATCCTGCCCATCAGTTTTCTGAGGAAGTCAAAGTCTGCTTTTCTGCAGTCCAGGATGTGTATCTTGCTACTCTTTTCTTCCTTTGGTCAGGATCCTGAAATCTACCATCACATGATCACTTCTTCCCAGGTTGTCACCCACCTCTACTTCCCCTACTAGTTCCTCCCTGTTTGTGAGCATCAGGTCAAGGTGTTCATGGCCCCTGGTTGGTTCCTTCAGCACTTTTACCAAGAAGTTATCCCTAACATTCTCCAAAAACTTCCTGGATTGGCTGTGTACTGCTGTATTGGTCTCCCAACAGACGTCAGGGTGATTAAAGTCGCCCATGAGAACCAGGACCTGTGATCTGGAAGCTTCTCTCAGTTGTCTAAAGAAAACTTCGTCTACCTCATCCATCTGATCCAGAGGTCTATAGCAGACACTAATCACATCACTCCTGTTGCTTCCACCTATAAATTTAACCCATAGATTCTCAACAACCTTTTCTCCCTATATACTGGAGCGCCGAGCAATCATATTGCTCTCTTACATACAATGCAACTCCTCCTCCTTTTCTCCCCCACCTGAACCTAAAGCCCAATGAACCACTTTGTATCCCTCGCTGTTTAATTATGCACTGTAACGAGATTAATAAGTGCCAACCATTTCATGGTTAAGTCTTGGAGCCGTTAAGGAAAAAAAAGTTTGTACAGGAATGGCTATGTTAAGAAGACTGAGGGCAAGAGAAGTGTCATTTCTGTATAGCCCTGACTTGTGTTGCACTGTGATACTGAATGTTAACATGGTGACTTATTTTCTCAAGTCCATACAACAGTGTTGTGAACCTCCACTCTGCTGTAAGTTACTTGCGCTGCAATATTTTTGTTTGTGCCTTGCTGGCTACAGGACTTTGGAGGAGCCCACAAACACGTTGTTTCCATGTTGTTACATTCCGATTTACTTAATCAACTGACATCACGTGCATAATACTGCATTAAATGGCTATAGGAAAGCATTATGTGTTTCACCTTCACACAATAGGCTGAGTCTTAACATCTGGGCAGCTCAGTTAGTAAATTGAACTCCTCTTTACAGCTCTCCACAGCGACCGTAGGTGATTGCATATTGAAAGAAAAAGGGGGAGTTAATTCTCCTCTCAGAATTTCATATCCCCTATTGCTTCCTGCAGTACAGAGGAAGCTGCTCTTGGACAGTTGCCCTTTATAAAGGCAGGGAACAGAGCTACATAGTCTATTTGACATAGAAAAAATATCATTAGCATGGTAATTGCAAAAGTGTGCAATGCACAGTTTCAAGACAAATGTTGGCGAATTTTTTTACTCCACATGGTGAGAAGACTAATGGGGCACATCTTAGATTAGCTTAGTTTTACAAATAGTGGCACCAGTAGTAAAATTCATTTTCAACCCTTATTGTACTTAATTGCCAGTCCGTTTGGTTGGCGGATGTTTCTCTGTCTCTCGGAAAAGATCTCTTCCTTAATTATATGAATGAAACAATAATTATATTGAAATTGAAAGTTAAGGGAGCCTGAAAATTCTTCCAACTTAAAGAGATTAATGGTAATATTAATATTTTACATGACGTTAACTAACCTTTGTACATTCCTGGATATCTAATGGCAAATTAAATTCTTACATTCTTGTGTTTATGGCATAATGGTGTGTATATTTTCAAGCATTCATCACTTACTTTAATAGCATTTTTGTCATTTACTTATAGGAACTAACTTTTTTTTCTCATAGTCCATTGCATCCCTGATCAATATACATGATATTACAGAAACGTTAAATGTATTTAAAAAAAAAAACTATTGGCCATAGAAAATGTATACATGCTGTAATTACAATCCAGGCTCATATTTTAGCATACTTAGGAGAGAATTGTTTTTACAGAAATGTTCAATGGTCATTAGTAGAGTGAGCCAATATTTCTGTATGTTGGATTTAGAATATCCTGGCTTCACCTGGCATAACATATGATTGCTCCATCTGGAAGCTATAAAACTGTGGCTCTACAGTACATTCTGCCGCAGCGTCCACAAGCTAGTCGCTGGTTATATTCTAGTTCCTTGCTGTTGCATCAACCAAGCATTCTCTAGCATGTGTGAGCATCATATTGCAGCAGTCTACATGTGTTTCTCTCTTTTACCCATTCCTAATCTTCCAGCAAACTCAGCTGCTTCATTATCTAACTGGATAGAGAAGGTGAATGAGATATCTTCTATTGGACCAGCATCTTTCGGTGAAAGAGCTCTTCTCCAGCTTGAAAGCCCATCTCTTTTGGCCAACAGAAGTTGCCTCCACTTTTCTCTAATATCATGGGAACAACACAGCTACAACACCACTTCAAGCAACCGTTATCCAACTGTAAAGTAGTCACCATTTTCATTAGCAGATTAGCCACTGAGTGAAGGAGGCCTATGGCCAGGGCCCTTGGCAAATGTGGGGTCTCTGGAAAAATGGATAACCTTTCACCCCAACCATATCTGCCTGTTAGGATGTGGGAGTTTCCCTAGCTCTGCCTACCACCTGGTGCTCCTGCTGAAGGGTGGGGGAAAAACCTGTACTAACCTCCATTCTCTGGTGGGACTGCAGGCAGAAGGGTTGGAGAGGGATCACCACTTGCTCAGGCCTACGGCTCCAGAAAAACTTCATCTACCTCATTTTATATGTGCCTCTTACAAAGAATAATTTACTGGAAATGTTCTACGTTTATCTCCTGTAATCTAGGAGCATCTACTCTCACTGAATGAGTAAGAAATATGATTTTTTTTTAAAAAAAAAAGGCTAATATATTATTTCTTGGGGTTCTCCTGCAGTCTTTTCCTGAACATCTCTCTTAAACCAGCACATACGTGTAGACACATGCACTGCACACTGCTCTTGATTTGTGGGGTAGTAAACTCTATCTCTGCATTTCTGTTCATCCAGACATTCTTATCTAGTGATTCTCAAACTTCTTTATTAGGGGAATGACATCATAATAGTAAGATTACTTCATAGAACAGCTGTCCTCCGTGGCTTTTTCATCGATTCCAAGGTGACAATGGCCCACTGTGATCATCTAGACTGATCTCCTGCATAACAAAGGCCAGAGAACTTCCCTAAAATTCTAGGAGCAGATCTTTTAGGAAAAAAATCCAATCTTGATGTAAAAATTGTTAGTCTTAGGGTACGTCTAGACTGCATTGCTATTTCGGAATACTGGAAGTATCCCGAAATAGCAATGCTGTGTCCAAGAAACGCGTCCTCTATTTCAAAAAATTTTTCAAGTAACAGACACGCTCTTTCACCATCCCTATAAACCTCATTCTATGAGGAATAAAGGCTGTCTCGAAAGAGCACTTTATTTGGAAATTTGGCACCATGTAAACATGCCAAATTTCGAAATAGACTCTTCTGAAATTTAATCAAAAAAAGATACGCAATTTGCTTAGCGCGAATTGTGTATCTTTTTTTCAATTTTAGAGTGCAGTCTAGAATTAGATTTGGAGAATCCACTAAGACCCTTGGTGAATTGTTCCATTGGTAAATTACTCTCACCCATTAAATTGTAGCCTGACTTTGCCTCATTTCAACTTCTATCCATTGAATCATGTTGCATCTTTCTCTGTTAGATGGAAGAGACCAATATTAGATATTTGTTCCTCATGTAGGTACTTACAGACTATGATGAAGTCATCTCTGAACCTTCTCTGCTTAGCTAGCTAGATTGAGCTCTCTGATATATCACCAGAAGACATGTTTTCTAATGCTTTCGTCATTTGCATGGTCTTCTGGCAACAGAAGTGAACACAATTATTCCAGCAGTCGGAGGTAAAATAGCTTCTTGATTGCTGATTGAGATTTGCATGTTTCTTCATTCCAGGATCCTATTTGCTCTTTTAGCCACAGAGTTGCACTTGGAGCTCATGTTCAGACACCCAAATCTTTTCTAGAGTGACTGTTTCCAATTACAGAGTCCCCCATCTGTAGCATTCTTGGTTCCTTGAGGTATACATCTATCCTTAGCTGTATTAAAACGCATATTGTTTGCTTGTCTCCCACTTACCAAATGATGCAGTTAATCTGCATCAGTAACCACAGCCACTTCCGTATTTACTGCTTCCCCAGTGTTTGTGTCACATGCCAACTTTATCAGTGATAACTTTGTGTTTTCTTTCAGGTAATTAATAAAAACGTTACACAGTATAAGGCCAAGAACTGATCTCTACACGACATCACTAGAAACATACCCATTCAATGATGGTTCCTGTTTTCCAGTTACATATTGAGACCTCTCAGTCAGCCAGTTTTTAATCCATTTAGTGCATGCCAGATTGATTTTGTATTTTTCTTGGTGTTGAATCAAAATGTTGAGTGCCAAGTGAAATGCCTTACAGAAGTGTAAGTGTAATACACTTACATCAACACTGTTACCCTCTCAGTCAAACTTAGATTCTCATCAAAAATACCAACTTGGTGTGACAGGATCATTTCCCCATAACATACACAGTGAAAGCTGTGTTATTCGGCACTAATGGGGAATGGAGGTTGCTGATTAATTGAGCATGCTGGATAACAAAGCTTATTGTTCCATCCCCGCCCAGCAAATCCAGCTCCTGACAGCTCGGGAAAGGCTGAGGGGGAAGTCGGTATCTGCTGATATCAGCCGGCAGTGTCAGCTGTCAGAAGCCCTCCAACAGCCAGCTAGGCAGGTGGGAGTCAGGTGCATGCGCCTGAAGACATGGCGGTATTGTGGTTGGGGGTCCATGCCGGTGAACAAAGTGTTCTGGTTAACACAGTGCCGGTTAAAGCTTTCTCTGTATTAAGTGGCATTCATTATATTATTCTCCTATAATTCTTTATTAAATCAACCCCTATCTCAGCAGCTGAATTGTCTTGTCTACAATCGATATCAGACTGATAGGCCTGTAGTTATCTGGGTCATCCCATTTACCCTTTTCAAATGTTGGCACAACATTAGCTTGCTTCTATCTTTTGGAACTTTCTAGGTATTCTAGGACTTATTGGAAAATCAATATTAATGGTCTAGCCAGCACTGCTACAAGCTTTTTTAATACTCTTAAGATGCGAGTTTATCTGGACCAGCTGATGAACAAAAGTCTAACTTTAGTAGCTGCTGTTTGAGATTCATCATCCTCTTGAGGTAGAAAACAAAGTGTATTATCATATGATACCAAATTCACAGCGGCTACGTCTAGACTGGCATGATTTTCCGCAAATGCTTTTAACAGAAAAGTTTTTCTGTTAAAAGTATTTGCGGAAAAGAGCATCTAGATTGGCACGGACGCTTTTGCGCAAAAGCACTTTTCGCGGAAAAGCGTCCATGCCAATCTAGACGCGGTTTTGCGCAAGAAATCCCCGATAGCCATTTTCGCCATCGGGGCTTTTTTGTGCAAAACAGTCCTGAGCTGTTTATACTGGCCCTCTTGCACAAATACATTTGCGCAAGAGGGCTTTTTCCTGAACGGGAGCATCATAGTATTTGCGGAAGAACACTGACTATCTTACATTAAATCGTCAGTGTTCTTGCGCAAATTCAAGTGGCCAGTGTAGACAGCTGGCACGTTTTTCCGCAAAAACGGCTGCTTTTGCGGAAAAACTTGCCAGTCTAGACGCAGCCAGCCTGTTTTGGTCAACTTCATGGTCATAGGATTTTAACATCATACATGTCACAATTATAGCTATTTAAATCGGAAATTTCACAGTGTTGTAATCAAAGGTAGCTGGTGAGAGAGGCACTGGGGGATGGGTACTGTCCATGTGCCCCTACCTTCCACTTGTGTGTATTTGTCCCTCAAAACTTGAGTAAAACAAGTGACATATTCCTCTCTTTCTAAAAAGAGAATGTGTCTATGTGAGATTTGAACTCAATATGTATACATAATCAAGTGCATTACAATTCTATCAGGTACCACAAACACAGACTGAGCTCAGCTGAAATCCAACTTCCATTCTAATTTCTTTTGCAGTTGCTCAGAACTTACTCAGACAAACCAGGGGTATGGTTTCCATCTTTCGTTATAGCCTGATGGTAAATATTTGAGCGAAAGCAGTTCAGCTGTTTGTAAATTATTGGAGTGTAAAAATAACTCACTACTTTCCCCATATGTTCTGAGTAGAAATTTTGTAACAGCTGAACTGGAAACTTCAGACTCAGTTGGTTAGAATCTATAGATTTTAATGACCCTTAAAAAAAGCATGTATTTAGAAAGTGGTGTCAGTAGTTGCAATGTTAGAGGCTGAAATTCTGACTCCAGAGAAGTCCATAGTAAAATGTCCATGCATTATACAAATTTGTAGACTCCATAGAGAAAAAGAATTTCTCTCAGGATTTCTGAAGTCAGTTAAGGCTGGTACCACTGGGGAGCCCGGATCCAGGAGTATGTATAGATATGAGCTCAGCAAGAGATAAAATCATTGATCTAGGAAGCCTTTATTGTAGGTCTAGGATGAAGGAACTAAGAAGCTTTCTTGGCAGTATCAGAAGGGTTGATAGTAAACTTTACAAAAAATGCTGGAGGTTTGGGAATTTTTGAATATAATTTCTCTATAAAAAACACAAAATAAAAAAAAACCACATCCTCAAACCAATCCCCAGTCAAACATGCAAAGAATGAAACACATAAAATTACTTATTGTAATGTTAAGGTTGAAATGTCAAGCACATGAAAGTTAGGAAAGTCAAACATTAATGTTTATCCATACAGTATCCATTTTGCACGTGTGCTATTTTCAGTTCCCGTCAAATGTCAATGTTGAGATATTATTGTTTCTGTTAAAACATCTCCCCAAAAATAGGATATGAAAGTTGAGTGAGTTAAAAGTTGTGAGAGCAGCTTTGACTTTTGGAATTTCCAGACTCTGACTGATACTCGGTCATGACGTTGCATGTATTGCTATTTTAATTTTTTTATATTTATATTCTTCGAGAGGTTGTCCTTTTCGGTTCTCCACTTCAGATGAATCTCTATCCCTGCACATATGATTGGAGAATTTTAGTTGCAGTGCCGGGTTGAGTTGCACATGCACTGTCCCCATTTCATGCTCCCTTTGGTGGTTAAATAGCAAGCGTGCAATCAGCACAGACCTTCAATTTTTTGTCTATCGCCATTGGCTTGAGACAGAGCAATTGGCAGCACCTCTGAGTTTTATCTTTAGAATACCAGATTTAGTGAGTTAATATTCACTTACTCTGTCTCTTCTCCATTTAAAAAAAAATCCTTCCACTTTCTGTTAGGAATGTAAGTATCAGTTCTTAGTATCCCCTGTGGTGTAGTATAGTTGCTATCCCTCATGGGAGAAACCCTATTCTAAGGGGCATGTCTGGCTCCCTGGGTTTAAAATGTTGATTTACTTGCTAGTTGTCAGTCCCGGTTTCCGACAAACATTTATAAGGGCCCTTGCCTCGGCAAGATGCACACCCCATGAGTACGCTTCCACTGCCATACTCAGAAGGCCTGCACCAGGGAAGTGAGGGACCTACACCGAAAACTCCTCTTGATGAACTCTCTGTGTCCAGTATGTGATATGGGACAGACATTTCCTAAGGATTGGTTTCCAAGAGTAGCATCTGACACAGGTTCTCCTCCACCCTCATATGGACATAAAATACATAATTGTGACGACGCAGTCGGGGTTCCCCCGTTCCTGCACCCCCGTAGCAGCAAGAACAGACTCTGCCAGTTGTAGAATAGAGTGGGGTTTATTGTTCCTTCAGGATACAGCACAGCACATATGTGATGTGGCTACAGGGCCCAGGGCCAGGATGTCTCAGACCCTACGGTTAGGGTCCATCACCCCTAAGCCCCAGCTTAGCCTCTTCTCTCCATGCTTCCTAGTCAGCCACTGCCTCCCTCCCAGGCCCTGCCCCCCAGCCAGGTGCTGGACCCTGCCTTCCTCCCTTTGTCTCTCTCCCGGGGAGGCAACTGGTTGGACAGGTTGGGAGACCCTTGCCTACGTGACTCATCCGCTGTCCTGCTGGGCCGTGCTACAAATAGCCACCAGTGGAGGTCACCCACAGCCCACTGCCCAAGCCTAGCAACCAGCAAGGTGCCACCACCACACCACACCAGGTTACAGAGCAGACAGCTCCCCTCCATCCCCCACTACGCCACAATAATATCGTTCTTAATGTGGCAAAATCCTTCTGTAGGAAAAAACCTAATACCATGGAAGAGGGATATTTGAATTAAAGTGTATTAAATTCTAATAGCTAAAATGTCCTACATCCTTAAAATCATGACTCAACATTTTTTATACAAGCAACGAGAAGTGGAAGGAAGATAAACTGATGTTGAAAGCAAAGGTGCAGTTCTTTGTAAGATATATAGTTGTGAGGTGTGCTCCTTGGATTGTTTCTGAGTTAGAGATACCCTACCCAGCAATTGAGGTCTCAGAACAGAATGGTTCATCTTTTCTTTGTGTTTTTATAGCCTGATATTTCAATTATTCCTGGAGTCCCCCTCAGTCAACTAGAATAAGATGTACTTTACATTTCAAGGCCTTAGAAACAGTGAACGTAGTGACCCTGGTTCTCTGAATGTCCCATAATGCTTTGCCATGCTTGATAAATGGCAGGACTTTTGTGGGTAGATGAGCTTTTGTTTGTTTGGAGGGATTGTCTTTATCGTCAACATTTACAGAATGCATTTCTTATATTTAGGTAAATAATAGTGGTTCAGGTATGATCCCACATACACAAATCTCTTATTATTCAACATTCCTTTGTCCTCTCTTGCTGTGTATGTCAGGGACTAAAAAGAAACCTGAGGGCCATTTCTGATTTCTCTAAACAACTGTGAATCTGATGGGGATGGTGGTTAGTACTTAGAGGGCTTTTTGTTTTTCTTTTTGGGTGTGTCTAAACTACAGGGTTTTGTTGACCATCTTTAAAAGGCACTGGCACCCAGGAGCAGCACTCTGGCAGCAAGCGAGCTCCAGAGCAGACCAGGACTGTGCTACTCAGTTCTGGGTGAGCTATGTCACAGGGATAAGCCCCCCAAAACCCCTCTGGCCCTTCCAGGGAATCATCCCCCCGGGAACCCTGGGGCACCAAGCGCCGGGCACCCTCCTGGTCAAGGCTGGAGATAAAAGCCTCTGGGCTGAGGAGGACTCCCTCCAGGCCATGCACTCCACAAAGAGGCTGATCGCTTTGTCGACAAAGCGATGTAGTCTGGACGCTCTGTGTCAACATAGTTTTGTCGACAGATTCTGTCGACAAAACTTATGTTGACATAAGCCTGTAGTCTAGACAGACCCTTTCTCCATTTGTGATACCTACAAACAGCAAAAATAAGTGTCTCATGTTAAAAACTCACTTTCCAAATACAGTAAAATAAATGCTATTAAACACAAGGCCTGAAGGAATTTCCAAAAATTTTACCACATGAGATAATTCTCTGCCTGACTACCCAGATAAATTCCACTTGCATACACCCCATATGAGAGAGATTGGTTCCCTTTGCTCAGTGGTGTCTCCCGCCCTCTGCCTGAGGGCACAAAAGGATTGGGGAGCCCCATCATCGCTCAGTTCCTTGAGATCGCATGTGGCGGTGACCTGGCACTCCTGCAGTATCTGCCGCCTTCTTGTGACTCTGTTGCTGTAAGTGTGAGCAAGTTAGCATAGGTCTTAGGCAGTTGTTGAACATTCAGTTCTCATGTTGGCCTTAGAAAGAGACAATTCAGTCATCGAAAGTCGGAGGATTTGAGCTAACCGCATGCAAGTTAAATCTCCAGATTTTCAGAGCTACCCCTGCTGTGATGTTTCTATGCCACACATAGCACTTTTCATGTAGGCCAAGTGCCCATTTTATTTAGGTCAAGGATGAGCCCTGATTCTTCCCCATGCTCTGAGGCAGAGATATCCAAGACTCTAATGGTCACATTTGATCCACATATTGACTTCATCAAGAGGGGGTTAGGGAGGAGGACCTCTCCACAGACAACACAAGACCTAGATCTCCCTCACTGAGAACTTCAGAACCAAGACTCGAGTCACTATATGTTAGACTCCTCTCAAGCCCCTCCTCTGAAAAGCAATCAGTGATTGATGATAGAAAGGAAACTGCTGCTATTTCGAACCCAGTCCTGCAGCTTGACTGAAGGCAGATCTGGGGGGAAAAAACCAACAAGTCTGCTGAGCACACTTACTCAGATAACTATCAGTAGAAAAATAGGAAATACATGTGCCAGATGGTAGACCACATTCAGAGCTTATTTACATGGAAAATATAAATTATACATTGGGAAATCCATGGGAGCAGATATTGCTTTCACACAAAGGGCAAAGTGTCTCTGAAAACAGAAGAACAAGAGGATAGATCTTGCTATCTCCCTGCTGTAATTTTTACCTTCCTGTTGATTTCTCCTGCTCTGCTCTCTGTTCCTGCCCTTGGATGTGGAAATCAGCCCCCCTTATCGCACACCAACCTGCTGATTTGTAATTTACATCATCATCACTATCACCTGCGAATTTGGCACGCAGCCTTATGAAGTAGGAGGAACAGTTTTCAGTAGTGGCCCTGTCTAGCAGAAAACAATCAGGAATATGTATATGATCCTTGTGTTGCAATAAAATACTTGCCTGACATCTCACGCAGACTTTTTGTATAATTGCTTAGCCTAAACTTGGATTAAGTTTGGTGTCATTTCAAAATACATATCTATTTAAATCATGGCAGTCTCAGCTTTGTTATACTCTAAATTGTACTCAAATAAAAAAAATTAAGTGTTCACTGGTGCAGTAAGCACAAAAGAAGTATGACCTTTTTCTGTAAAGTGAACTGATTATGTATCAACTTCCTGGCACCTCGGCTGAAGGCAGATTTTAATTAATTAATTAGTAATATTTGATAATGTACCCCAAAATAGAATATTTTGTATATAACCATGTAGTGTTGATACAACTTAATTACAAGGTAGCTCTCTGCTATTACATTTTGTAGAAGGTGGTGCCATCTTTGGGTGAGTTACACAGTAAAGTTCAGTAGATATTCTCAGTGACTTAAACAGGCCTGTCAGTGTCCCTAGTACTTAAGCATATACCGTATTTTCCGGCGTATAGGGCGACTGGGCGTATAAGACGACCCCCTATCTTTTTAATTAAAAGATAGGGTTTCATCTTATACCCCAGCGCCCCTCCGCCTCCTTTGCTCCTGGTGTCCCTGGTCTGCTGGAGATGGTCCCCAGCAGACCAGAGGCACCGGGAGCAAAGCCGCAGCAGCTTTGAAAGCCTCGGGGGAAGCCGGCGGGGGGGCATCCCAGGCGCGCCTGGGCTGCTCCCCCGCCGGAGCCCCTCCGCGGCTTTGAAAGCCTCGGGGGAAGCCGGCGGGGGGCATCCCAGGCGCGCCTGGGCTGCTCCCCCGCCGGAGCCCCTCCGCGGCTTTGAAAGCCTCGGGGGAAGCCGGCGGGGGGGCATCCCAGGCGCGCCTGGGCTGCTCCCCCACCGGAGCCCCTCCGCGGCTTTGAAAGCCTCGGGGGAAGCCGGCGGGAGAGCAGCCCAGGCGCGCCTGGGATGTATACCCGGCGTACAAGACGACCCCCGATTTTTGGGGGATGGTTTTTAACATCAGAGGTCGTCTTGTACGCCGGAATATACGGTAGTGTAATTAATCTTTTTGCTGGTTTTTGGCTTTCGTTGCTTTGCTTCCTGCCCATCCTTTAGTAATTCATAGTAAGCATAAGATGTAGGCCTAAAGGATCCCTGCAAATTCACCAGACTTACTTAGACAATTTCAAAGACAGCCTACCTGACCTCTCACAAATAAACAAATAAGCTAGTAGTACTTTAATTCGGCTACCCCTCTGAAACTTTTCTCTCACAAATAAGCAGGGTGATTTGTGTGCTGAGAGAGATGTTTACAGTGGCTTATAATTCAAGGAATTACAGTAGTTTGACCAAGATGTGGCAAGTGTTCAAGTAAAGTGTTTCCTAGAGCTTTACCAGATGGTCACTGTTCAGACTGAAATGACCCATCAGTTGGCTAACCCAGGCTGATTTTGACTTTGTGCATGCTCAATAGAAGTTTATTAAGTTTGGCAGGTAAATTCCATCTGCCTCTATCATGCTCGCTTCTCCTACAGCTCGGCTATGTCTAGACTGGCAAGTTTTTCCACAAAATCATCTGCTTTTGCGGAAAAACTTGCCAGCTGTCTACACTGGCCGCTTGAATTTCCGGAAAAGCACTGACGATCTCATGTAAGATTGTCAGTGCTTTTCCGGAAATACTATGCTGCTCCCGTTCGGGCAAAAGTCTTTTTCCGAAAGACTTTTGTGCAAAAGGGCCAGTGTAGACAGCACAGTACTGTTTTCTGCAAAAAATGGCAAAAATGGCGATCGGGGCTTTTTTGCAGAAAAGCGCGTCTAGATTGGCCACGGACGCTTTTCCGCAAAAAGTGCTTTTGCAGAAAAGCATCCTGCCAATCTAGACGCACTTTTCCAAAAATACTTTTAATGGAAAACTTTTCCGTTAAAAGCATTTTCGGAAAATCATGCCAGTGTAGATGTAGCCCTCCTGTTTATCAACTGCCCATGTGCTATCACCACACATTGAAAGTACGTCTACACTACACAGCTATTTCGAAATAAGCTATTCTGCAATAGAGTATCAGAGAGGTAGCCATGTCAGTCTGAATCTGCAAAAGCGGCGAGGAGTCCTGTGGCACCTTATAGACTAACCAAAGTGTTGGAGCATAAGCTTTCATGGGCAAAGACCCACTTCGTCAGATGCATGTAGTGGAAATTTCCAGAGGCATATTTATACCTGCCTCTGGAAATTTCCACTACATGCATCTGACGAAGTGGGTCTTTGCCCACGAAAGCTTATGCTCCAACACTTCAGTTAGTCTATAATGTGCCACAGGACTCCTCGCCTCTATTCCGGAATAGTTATTCCAAAATAACTTATTTCAAAACACCACCTCTGCACTGCAGGGAAGCCTCAAAATGAATCCGAGGCAGGCGCCCCTAATGTAGATGTGATACCTCGATTTAGAGCCCCAAAAGGAATAACTTAGAATGGCCCTGAAGAGGGGCTATTTCGAAATAGCAGCAGTTGAGCATCTACACACGCCTTATTCCAACATAGCTGTTTTGCAATAGGCATTATTCCTCGTAGAATGAGGTTTACAGATTTTTGGAATAAGCCGTCCATTATTTCAAAATTATTTTGAAATAATGGAACGGCTGTGTGGACGCTCGCAATGTTATTTCAAAATAATGTGAATTATCTTGAAATAACGGTGCAGTGTAGATGCGCCCTGACTGAGCATGTACCAGCCTGGAGGCTTCAGAGGCCAAGTAGCGCTTTCCTTGAAATTCCTCCTTTCAGATGGCAGGATCTGATCCTCTGTGATGCAAAGCATCAGGACAGAGACATTTCCTCCCTTCCAGGCACCTTGATGGTGCTAGCACAAAAGCCAGTCTCAAAAGCAGCGGGATTGAGGAGAAGGGGGGCAACAGGAGGGAGAAATGGGGGTGGAGGAAGGTGGTAAAGAAGAGGATAGAAGCTGGGGAGTGATGGAGATAGGGACCGAAGTGTTTATAATGCCTAGAGACGAGTCCCTCCCATAGCCTGAATCTGAACCAGGACTCCTCCATCTCAGTATTCCTTTCTGGTCAGCCAATAGTGGTGAAACCCAGCGGCAAAAGATGCAACCCTCTAGTAACGCCCACAAAGAACATTCCCACTGCTGTCCATGACTCCTTGCTGTGCTCTAAACATCCCTGCCCTACTGATACCCTGTATGGGAACATGTTGTGGCCCCGCCTGAGGGAATTTCTGCCTTCAGTTGATTTGTGAAAACATAGAAATAGCATCCAAGAAGCCTACACTAAAAATGCTGATGTTGCTAATGCCCAAAAGTTAGGAAATGCCTGAGTTAAGGTTGCCAGTGCAGGCTGGACTAGACCTGGGGGGGAATCAGTTTCAAGGCATAAATGAAGCTGTTCTCTGTAGAGATTCCTGCCTCCTTTGTTGCAGACATCGGCAGTGTGTAGTGAGTGAGGTAGAGGGGTTGCAGGACTACAGAGGGTGGTCTCATGGCTAAGGCAATAGAATGTTACCCTGGGGAATTGGCTTGTATCCCAGTCTTTGCCAAACTATGGCCACACTGTAGCCTTCTTGCAGAACAGCTTATGCAAATGAAACGCGGCGTGGAATATCACTGTACTTCATTTGCATAATTAATTAGCAGCCACTTTTGCACAAGAGGCTTTTCTGTAAAAAGGAGTGGTGTAGACGGCTCCTTTTTGCACAAAACCCCCTCTTGTGCAAGTGCTGTTCTTCCTGAAAAAATGCAGAAGGGCTCTTGCACAAGAGGGTTTTTTGCACAAAAATGGAGCCTCGTTAATTAATTATGCAAATGAGGCACAACCATAGTCCACACTTGGCCTCATTTGCATATTTTTGCACAAGGGGGGCAGTGTAGACATAGCCCTTGTGTCTTTAAGTCTTTTGTGCCTCAGTTTCCTCTCTGTACAATGGGGACAAATTATACTTCAGAATGGTGGTATGAAGATGTATTTATTAATATTTTAACAACATTAATGATCTGTTCACTGAGCTCTGTTCATCCCATATACAAAATGACACCAGCATTCTGTGACTATAATAGTTTGTGACCAGAATATGTACAAGGGGGGCCGAATTAAGGTTACCTGGGAAATCTTAACTCTGGCATTTCCTAACTTGTAAGAGCTTGACTTTGCAACCTTAGTAATATGATCAGGTAGCTCCTTATGTAGCTTGTCTTTTACTTTGTAATTACCTTTTGCCTGCACCTTGAAATTCTGTGTGTGTTTACTGTTCAGGCAAGGTAGATTAATATAACACATGAATGTTTTTAAAGCAAATTACTGCAAGCAATATAGATCTACCACTGCAAGTGATGAAGAAATGTGAATGATTTTTGCTGCTGAAATGGTATCTAAATACATCTGCTTCTGAACTTGACAGGAGCAAATGTCTGAGAGTTCTCCTATTGCTGTGTTTGTCCGTTCTCCCTCCCCACATGCTCCACATACGCGTGCGTACACACACACACACACTCACACAGAGGAGAAGGAAGCTAATGTTATATAACACATGTCCTGTTATTGATTTCTTTTCACCCCAATCCACCCTGAGTCCTCTGTGCTGGAAATAATTAGACCCTGTGAACAAAGATGAAGCAAGAATGAATTCAGTGCCAGGTTGCCAAAAATGAAGACAAGGGCACCTAATTAGTGTGGTGTACAGCATTCTTTCTTTATTTTTTATGTTTTGGATGAATATGCTTCCCACTTTGAGAAGCAACTCAGTGGTGGTTATGTCACCCAGCCTGCTGTTAATTAAATGGTGTTAGTTTTATGCCTATACAATTCCTTTGGGAGGAGGGGAAAATACACATTTGGATATCAGCATCATTTTGCAGGAGCTTGCAATTAAAAAGAAAAGTCCATAAAATTTATGGTGAGTTCCTATCCAATTGCAAGGGCTTATTTCCTCTGATCTATAATATACACTTTTACTTTTATAATGCAGTCTTCACAAAGAGCATCGCAAAATGCTTTAGAAATGCTAAGAGGAAAAGAAGGTTCAAAGGATGGATTTGAAGAGAGAGACATGCCGAGGTACCTTGGCAGGGAGGGGAGAAAATATTCCAAACCGATGTGGCAGAATGAGCAAATGAGCACCTTGGATTTAAATCGAGAGTCAACCACCAGAGCAATCTTGAATTTGATGTGGGAAGTGAAGCTGTGCATGAGATGGTTTAGCAGGTCTTGGGATTTAGGAGGACTTTTAAAAGGGATGGTTGAGGGTTGCGGCCATAATCTGTTGATCACTGTAGTCACCCTGTCAACTAATTATGGAAGTATTGTGAAAGGCAGAATAGACCAACGTCGTGATGAGAGAGGCAGTTAGAAGATGTTTTGGGGTTAGGTTGACATGGAGATTTCAAGAGGTATCCAATGATACTTCTGCAATGTTTAAACAGTGGAGAAATCCAGCTGTTCGCAACAGTGAGATTTACCAACCAGCAAACCTCAGGCTTTCAGTTTTCACACTGTAGGCAGGCACTAATGGTGCCTAAAAAAATGCTTTGTGGACTATAACTGTACAGCAGCTTCATTGCAGGAACTCCCTGCCTTTGAGCAGACCTCAGTTCCACAGGCTTTACTGGGAATCTACTTGTGTGTCTTCCTCTCAGCAGCCTTTCTCCTACCTCTGCTACATCAGAGGCAGTGCCTGGTGAAAACTATTTCTAGGTCTGCTCCATTATCGGATATGCACTGGCTCGGCTTCTGTCTACTATGCTGCCCATAGCTTTGTACATATTTGCTTGTCAGCTGGGATACTCCGATTTAACCTAGGTTGCCTGCCATGATGTCTTAGAATCATAGGAAACTGGAAGGGACCATGAGAGGTCATTGAGTCCAGTTCCCTGCCCTCATGGTTGGACCAAGCACTGCCTAGGCTAGGGGGATGCTTCTGGGCTTTCCCACCCACAGATCATGATTGGTCTGGGGGTAGGGAAGCCCTTTTCTCCTCCCCCCCGCTTCCCACTAAGCACCCATGCAAGGGCGGGAAGAGGCTTTGCACCCTCCCCCACCCCCAGGCCATTTAGGGCCTGAGGATGGGGGAAGTGCATGAAGTTTCCTCCATCCTGCCCTGTGAGGAGCACAGGGTACTTAGAAAACTACACTTCCCCTAATTGGCCTGGGGGCAGAGGAGCAGCAGGGCCTCCACCCGCCAGATCAACCCACTTGGTGGGCCAGATCCGGCCCACAGAGGCCCTTTTGCCCACCCTGGCCTAGACCACAAGCCTTCCTGAGGACATCAGGTCCTTGCTTCCCACTTCGCGTTGGCTGGGAATTAAACCCAGGTCAGTTGCTTGGAAGACAGCTATGCTCACCATTATACCACCATCCAGAAATATAATTTATGCTATCATGTGCCGGAAGTGTCCGTCTGCTTTGTACATTGGACAAACGTCTCAGACACTTCGCCAAAGGATCAATGCCCACAAAACAGATATCAGACAGGATCACAAAGAAAAAACAGTTTCTTGCCATTTCAACCAGAAAGGACATTGTCTCAAGGACTTAATTACCTGCATCCTGCTTCAGAAGCCTTTTAAATCTGCACTTGAAAGGGAATCCTCTGAACTGTCATTCATGCTAAAATTCGACACTCTACGTGGGGGGCTCAACAAAGACTCTAGCTATCTTACCCATCACAAAGATAGCTTCCCCAATTATCACCTCTAATACCATTAGCTCACAGACATCTACCTTCCCCCCTCCCCTGCACCCACCTTCTGTTTTGAAATTTGATTTGTCCTTTTCATGTGTGTTCATTTTTTTAAATTGTATCCTTTGGTATATATGTTTATGACTATTTTCTTCCACTATTTGATCTGAGGAAGTGGGTGGCCCACGAAAGCTCATCATATAATAAACCATCTTGTTAGTCTTTAAAGTGCTACATAGTCCTGTATTTTGTTTCATTATACCACCAATGTGGCTTCTGAGGGTAAGGCGAAGACTGTCCGTAGGCCTGCTGGGCCCTTCTTCCTTTGACCTCCTTGGACTCCTGTTGTGTGTGATGAAACCACCTTTGAAGCCCGGAATCTTCTACCTGCTTTTCTCACCTCTGCCTTGGCAATACTACTGCTTTCCTAGCAAGGCCTCAGACAGAGTCACATTATCTCAGATGTCCCTGTGTTTCAGAGTCGTCCTATGTTAGTGAGAATTCTGGGTCAAGTCAGTTTGACCCGTGACCATTAGGCCTCTCCTTTGCCTTGTAATAGGCTGGGAATCTTTCTTTTCCTGTGATGTTTCTTTCTATTCCGTCCTCAGCTATGGACCAAATTGTGACCAGTTTAACTTGTGTAATTATTCTGTATTCATCATTGTAGTTTCTGAATAAAAGTATTTCCTTCATCTCCTCCCCCAGTAAATCCTCCTCTTTGTCCAAGAGTGACAAGATCTCCTCCTTTTGAGGTAGTGGAGAATGAGAAGTGCCTCCCTTGTCCAAAAGCGTGTCTAATTATTAAATGCCTGGAAACTGAAAATGCTGTTCTGGGAGGTGTTGCTTTCAGATAGGAGATCATCTGTGAGTATTTCTTGATGGGAAGAAAGAACTGAGGTTTTAGGATAGATTTGAAGAAGGCTTAAATCCTTGTCCTATCAGTGGTGGGAATGTTGATCTGTGGAGCTCTGGAATAATTATGGATACATTATTTATGTCTAGAAGAAAGATGCTATTGCAGCAAGAATTTTTTCTGGTGTGACATTCATGTGCTACTTATGGGTATGTCTAGACTGCATCCCTCTGTCGGCAGAGGGATGCAGATTAGACAGGTCGACATTGCAAATGAGACAGGGATTTAAATATCCCGTGCCTAATTTGCATAAAAATGGCCATCACGTTTTGCCAACTCAGCACTTTGTCTGCAAAAAGCGGCAGTCTGAGGTGGATCTGTCAAGAAAGAAAGCCTTTTTCGACAGATCCCTTATGCCTCTTGCAGGAGGTTTACAGGATCTGTCGAAAAAGGCTTTCTTTCTCGACAGATCCCGCTCTAGACTGCTGTTTTTTGCCGACAGTGCTGAGTCAGCAAACCACGGTGGCCATTTTTATGCAAATTAAGCACAGGATATTTCAATCCCTGCCTCATTTGCAATGTCTACCTGCCTAATCTGCATCCTTCTGCTGACAGATGAATGCAGTCTAGACATACCCTGTTAGTAGAACTCTCTTTGTTGGGGTATCATCTTATCTGTCTAAAAAATAGTTTCTCATTCTTCCTTGCATTTTAATTCTGAACTGTATCGTTGGCCTGTTTAGGCCTTTTGCTGCACACGGCTTAGTCCTTGGACATAAGAGCATGTACAGTGTTGATCCACAATAAATAATACATCACTGTGTTGATTTGGTTACTAATTAAGCCCATCTAAAAAAAGTTTGGTAATGTTCATTGTGACAGGTTCACCTTTTCTTTCGTAGACACACAATGGCCAAACCAAGAACAGACTGTGTTAGTATGAATTTTCAGTTAAGAGTTATAATAGATGCATCCCAGTATGTTCCCATGACTTCACTACCCAAAAGGAAAACCTGTCGCGCAGCCAGAGAGTAGAACTGAAATGGATTCACTGAACTTAGCCTAGTAGCGGCTAAAGTATTAACAATAAACCATAGCTACTATAGTGTGAATCAGGTATACTCAACTTTGGAAGCCCTGGGGGCCACAATGATATTCACAGTATATACCAAGGGCCGCAACTTAAGTGTGTTTGCATATACATGCAAATATATGCAAATAGCTTCTTCCTCCCTGGGTGCTAGAAACGCTGACACCCTTTCCCCGTCTGTTCCAGCCAGCCCATCTGCTTACGTCTTTCAATGCTCACCCTGCCTGGGAGACTCTTTGCCCTTGTGGAGCGTGTTCCCAGTGGAGGCCATGTTCAAAGGATCCCACCTGCGGGCCGCATGTTGAGCCCCGTGTAAACCCAAATCGCACCACGGGCTGCAAACAAATGGGCCGTAGGCCACATGTTGAGAAGCCCTGGTATATATCATAGTTCAGTAATGTCCTTGAGCTTAGGAGATTTTCAGCTCATGGGCAGAATAGACTGGTACTGAGGTCTGATTTCCTATTCCCCATTTCTCTTGAGAAGGCCCGACAGGCTAACATTTCATGAGGCTCTTATTTCTGGAGCACTGTGAGTGAATCACATGGTTTTTCGTTGGTTCATGATTTATATTTTTAAATTATTAATTACACTCGTTTAGGAGATCAGTCCAGGAAAGCGGCTTAAGCATCTGCTTTAGGTGCCTTGCTGCCGGTTCCACCGAAATAAATGGGAGTTTTCCATTACTTCAATAGAAGCAGGGTCAGACCTGTAACATGTAAAGGATTTGTACCTCAGGAGCATAAATATTACCACACCATAGTAACGTAGACCTTGCTATTGCTAAAAAAAAAAAATTGCTTTTGTTTCATGTAAGATGGAATGGAGTCAAATTCTTGTCTGTCTTTTTTGCCCTAGTTTGGCTTTGCATCCTCGGAAAGATATTGTGGTGACTGCCAGTGATGACCACCTCTGGAAGATGTGGGCCTTCCCAAATGGGAACATCATTATGACAGGTGAAGGCCACACCGATTGGCTTTCTGGCTGCTGCTTCCATCCAAGGTTAGTGCAAATTGTGCCCTCGAGCAGCACTAATCCCTTCTGGGGAAATATTTGTTTGCTCTTCGGTCCCTAGGTGGGCTGCGTTGATGACTTTCTGTTCTCAGTGTAACCCTGTGCTCTCTGCTAAATTCCTAAACATGCAGATAAATGTTCTTTTGGCTTTCACTCTATTGACGTAAGATTGATTGCTTCGGATATTTTGTGCGTCTTGAATTTTGTTTACATGCTCTGCGCATTGAGCAAATAGTACTGTGGTTCTAGATCTAGTTGTGTCATTTTCTGTGTGTCCTTGCACCATGACAAACATTTCCTGTTTTTGCATCATTTGGATTAATCATTTTCCTGGATTGTATTTAAAACATACAAATTTCCCTAAGGAATAAGTGTGTTGGCTTACTGCTGCCACCACCTTAATAGAAAGTCAAATGATTTCTCAAAAATAAAATAATAGTCTGAACAGGAAACTGTCATAAGCTATTGAAATATACCAAAAAGAATGAACTATTAAAGGTTATTATGTAAGAAAAAAAATTAATTGTAATCTGGAAAAGTTAGCTGTTCATCTCTTGAGATTGTATATGTATGTAGTAAAACAGGTTTGCATCAGATTTCTGGTGTAAACCACGACCTGCAGTTGTTAAAAGAAGTCTACTACAGAGTGAAAATCTGTTTGACTCTGCAGTACAACTGAAAGCCTTATTAAATTTGTATATTTTTCACTGAGGCATTAATCTATGTTCTTCAGAAATGTTAAAAAAAACCTCTAATCACAGCTTCTGTTGGCTTTTCATATGTTTACTTTTTTTTTTAAGTACTATTTTAAGCCTCCATGTGGGAATATATCCCTATTTGGGAGGGAACTTTAAGCACATGATTATTTTTTAGCTTGTACTATTTTCTTCACTAAGGGTACGTCTAGACTACAAGCCTCTTTCGAAAGAGAGCATCTAGACTACAGCCAGTACTTTCAAAAAAGCAAGCCGCATTTTCGAAAGAGAGCACCCAGGCAGTCTGGATGCTCTCTTTTCCAAAAAGCACAGTTTGCATTATATAGCACCTTTTTTCGAAAGAGCACTTCCGAAAAAGGCGTTATTCCTCGTGAAATGAGGTTTTCTGTGGTCAAAATAACTGCTGCGTTCTTTCAATTTATTTTCGAAAGAAAGCAGCAGCAGTCTAGACACAGGGGAAGTTTTTTCGAAAAAAGGCCAATTTTTTCGAAAAAACCCTGTAGTCTAGAGACATTCTTAGACTTACACAAATGAATATGTGCTTTCCTGAAATGGGATACTGAGTAAGATGGAAAGTTTCATACTACAGTAAAACCTGTGTTATCCAGCACGCTTGGGGATTAGGGCGTTCTGGTTATCTAAAAATTCTGGTTATCTGAGGGTCCTTTTTTGGAGCTGCCACCCCTGCACTGCAGGGCCCTCCAGGTGCCTGGCCCAGCTCCCGGCCAGCTGCGCCAAGCCCCTAGGAAATTTGCCAGTTTCTAAAGTTTTCCAGATAGGTAAGTGCCAGATAGCTCAAGTTTTACTGTAGATCCTGCATTTCCTTATGTACCCCTTGCACTAGAACCTAGACTCAGGTGCACAAGTTATGTAGGTTTGGACCTTAAATAGGGTGCTTTTGCTTCAGAATACTCTCCTGATACACAGAGTACTGTGTATCAAAGGGTCATCACTCTATTTGAATGAATTAAAAAATATGAGGGAGAGGTAATAAAATGTGGAGTGATAGAGGAAGAGGGGGAAATTGGGTTTTTCATTTCCCTTAATACCATAGAAGACTTTTTTTCTTCAATGAATGGCAGCTGAGGTTATATTGAAAATGTGAGCATACAGTAAATTCCATATCAAACATATACATAAACAAAATCCTGCCATCCTCTCACCTCCTATGAGCATAAAACTTCTCTCTGAGAACAGAAAACACAATTAGAGGAGTGTGCTATCGTTTATAAGGCTGCTGGGCATACTAATCAGATTTCAATAATGCATTGTTACTGTGATACCAATGACTCAGATTTTTTAAAAAAAATTCTCATTAGTCTTTGACCAGCAGACAGTCCTTTCAATAGGCTTCCTTGTTTCTAATTCAATTATTGAAATTTAAAATGAATAAGGGACATCATTATTCACTTGCAGTATGAATTTACTCAGGCTAAATGCTATATAAAGAGTAAAAGAAATGCTGTTACAAAATGCACCTGCTGTTAGTGGATGAAATAAATATAATGAAACAGAATACATTTACTCATGGTCTTTTTTTTTTCCAGTGTTGGGTTTCTACACATTAGATGTGAATTTATCAAGAAGAAAATAGAAAGTTCTTGTACAGGGTGTCACAATTAAAATGGAGACATTCATTAGTTTTGTTTTTTATTTGCATGAACCCTTATGGATTTATTCCTCTACAAGGTTGAAAGCAAAGACATTCCAGTAGCAGGGTTACACAGTGGGGAATTAAAAGATATTGGTTCAATTCCCTGATTGTCCAGAAACTTCCTGTTGAACCATGAGCTAGTCTTTGGGCCTTGGTCTACACTAGGACTTTATTTCAAAATACCCCCGTTAGGTTGAATTTATAAGTGGCATGTCCACACTGCCAAGCCCATTATTGCAAAATAATAGGTTGTGTAATTCAAAATCTGTACTCCTGCTTTTCATTGGGAGTATCGCTAATTCCGAAATAGCTATTTTGACATAGCAGTAGTGTGGACATGCAAGTGCTGCTATTTCAAAATAATTACTCCCCAGAGTAATTCAATGTAATTACTTCCCAGTGTTTCCTGGGGCTCCAAGTTGGAGGTAGCATGTCTACATTAATGGAACCTGTCTTGGGCTAATTTTGAGACTTCCCCGTAGAGTGCATGTGCTAGTTCGATTTTGTTAAATCAGGAGTTAAGTCAAATTTACTAATTTATTAAATAGTTTCCTGGTCTAGACAGGGCCTTAAATGCTTTGTGCTTTGGTTCCACATCTGTAATATGGGTATAATACATCTTTTCTCCCACCTCTGTCTGTCTCGTCTGTTTAGATTCTACGGTCTTCAGTAAAGTCACTGTCTCTTACAGTTATACAGTGCATAGCCCAACGGGGCCCTACTTCAGCAGGTTCCATATGAATAATAATCTATCTGTGTACACGACAATGTAAAAGAGCTTTGCTTATAATAGAAGACTCAATTCTCTTAGAACTTGGGTTTCTTTACAAAAGACGAGTTGTACTAATAGACGCAATAATCATTCTCTTTGAGTGGTGTTTCCGTGGGCAGTCCACCTCAAGTGTGTCTGACCCTCTTGAGCCTTTGATACAAGATTTTCCTTTACCAGTGCATTGTCAGCCACACGTGCTCCCTATACCTCCTCACAGTGAACGATAATAGACATTCTGAACTGCCTAAGTTTGAGGTGGAGTATTACAGGCAGTCCCCGAGTTACGCGGATCCGACTTATGTCGGATCCGCAGTTACGAACGGGGCCCTCCCTCTCCCTGGTCTCCAGCAGACCAGGGAGAGGAAGCAAAGCGGCGGAACACGTGGGCAGCGGACAGCCCAGACGCATCTGCAGACCAGCGGAACGGGGAGCAGAGCAGAGCAGAGCAAAGCGGCTGCTCTGCAGACCAGGGGGACGGGGAGCAGAGCAGAGCAGAGCAAAGCCGCGGAGCACACGGCCAGCTGATAGCCCAGATGCGTCTGGGCTGTCCGCTGCCCGCGTGTTCCGCCGCTTTGCTCCCCGTCCCCCTGGTCTACAGACCAGGGGGACGGGGAGCAAAGCAGAGCAAAGCCACGGAGCCCGAGGGCAGCAGAATAGCCAAGGCGCGTCTGGGCTGTCCCGCTGCCCCCGTGCTCCGCGGCTTTGCTCCGGACGCCTGTGGTACAGCAGCTGGGGCGCTGCCGGTTGGTCCTGTAGCCCCGCTCTGGGCGCCACTGGACCAACCCAGCAGCACCCCAGCTGCTCTGCCCCAGGCATCCCCAAGTCAGCCACTGCTGAAACTGACCCGTGGCTGACTACAGGAAGCCCCTGCCCCGGGCTTCCTGGAATCAGCTGCTGATCAGTTTCAGCAGCAGCTGACTTGGGGATGCCTGGGGTTCTTAAGTTGAATCTGTATGTAAGTCAGAACTGGCCTCCAGATTCAGCCGCTGTTGAAACTGATCAGTTTCAGCAGCGGCTGAATCTGGACGCCAGTTCTGACTTACATACAGATTCAACTTAAGAACAAACCTACAGTCCCTATCTTGTACGTAACCCGGGGACTGCCTGTAGTGTATCTGCTTTGAGAGTGCCTGGACTATCTTGTATTCTGTTTGTCCTGTGGTAGTAGTTTTAGTTTTAGTTACTATGGGTAATTATTAGTGTAAGCCAGGGGTCTGAAGGACTGCATGCAATGCAGCCAGCTGAAGTTGTTTAGCTCTGCAAGATAATTAACTGTTGATATGTAAATACAGCTCATGCTGATTTGGGGAAGGAATCCAGGGTGTGGTTATGTAAAACCAGTTCAGCCAAGGCTGATGGAGGATCTGTTGTTAGAATGGAATCTGATATATTGTAACTAATTTGGGCTGTTGTGGGGGTCACAAATCATGCTACCCTTAAATGTAGGAACTTGTAAAATATGACAGAAGTGTTTCCAGGAGAGACACCATCATTGTAAGAGGTCTCAGATGAACAAGCCTTTTTCGACAGATCCTGTAAACTTCCTTGTAGGAGGCATAAGGGATCTGTCGAAAAAGGCTTTCTTTCTTGACAGATCCCCCTCTAGACAGCCACTTTTTGCTGTCAAAGTGCTGAGTTGGCAATTTTATGCAAATTAGGCACGGGATATTTAAATCCCTGTCTCATTTGCAATGCCGACTTGACTAATCTGATCCCTCTGCCGACAGAGGGATGCAGTCTAGACATACCCTTGTTGAGGGACTACGCCAGCTAAGAGGGTCTACTTCTGCGTGGCCCTTAAATCCAGGAAAAGGAAGAATAGGGAGATTAAACTCAGAATCTTGAGCCCTTCAGAGTTATGGCCCTGCCTCAGGAATGGTGGTCGTCGGTTCAGAGTTGCGTCCCTGCCTCAGGAATGGCGGTCACCGGTTCAGAGTTGTGGCCCTACCTCAGCAATGGTGGTCGTCGGTTCAGAGTTGCAGCCCTACCTCAGCAATGGCGGTCATCGGTTCAGAATTGCGGCCCTACCTCAGCAATGGCGGTCGTCGGTTCAGAGTTGCGGCCCTACCTCAGCAATGGCGGTCATCGGTTCAGAGTTGCAAACATTTCAGAGTTACAAAGAGCAATTGGGGTCCAAGCCAGTTGCCAGCTGCAGCTAAGCTTCCTCCTCAGTGCCAGCAGCTTCTTTGCTGGCAGTTTCTTTCCCTGGGTTGGACTGCAACTCTGTTACTCTTCTAGTCAGAGGGAGTGGGAATGAAATTAGCTTGTTCCCTCTCCCAGCTGGAAAACAGCACCACTCCCTTTTGGCCAGGGAAGGGGTGAAAGCGGAAGAGATGCCAGAGCTGCTTCTGCTCTTCCAGTTGTCTTGTGCTGGCAACACCAGCATTTTCAGTCCTACATGTAAATGGCTGCCACTCATATTAGAGGGAGGTGGGGACAGGTAGCCCAGATGTGCCTACTAAGATGCAATGCACATCTGAAGGGGAACGCTCAAAAGACTACGCATCTTAAAGAACCTCAGTCACTGTAACCTTTCCCTTGAGATCCTTCAGTAGCTGTACCAGTACAAACATTTTAGAAATGCCATTGGCCTGCTGCTGTTGTATTATTTCTGTGTGTCAATCTATGTCATTGGCTTGTTTAATTCTGGTCCAAAGTTTGTATTTTTTCTACAAAATGTCATTTTAGGACTGAGTATAAGACTTTTTCTACTAACCACAATTCATTGTTGGTCATTAGTTGCCTGGTACAATACAGTAGAGTGATTGCCTTTCAAAAAAGCCCTTCAGGAAGTCTAAAAAGTCCATGTGAAATTTAGGAGTTGTAGAGAAATTGCCACAGGGACCAGATTCATCTAGTCTCTCAGCAAGGCCATGCAAGCTCTGAACTATAATGGAAATTAATAGAATGCTTTCCTTTGTATTCACCTAAAATCCCATTTAGCACCAGAATACTTAAAAAAAATTGCAGGGCTTAAAATATTTAATAACCATATTGCTGACTTCCTGTGGCAATTTTATGTTTTATGGCAGACACAGAGAATGTTCTTGTAATATTCCCTACAGAAATCTTGGAAATTGCTGCCTTTAAACTTAAAGTTAACGTAACCTAGCACAGAATCTGTTCCGACCTTTAAATTGTCTTTCACAAATTGCATTTGCACAGCCCTCTGGTACTGCTTTTCACCATGGGAAAGGGAAATAAGTGGAAAGGGAAAGAAATAGAACAATCTCTGCACAAGTAAAAGAACAAAACATCTCGCATTTGGAAGAGTCATTCAGAATTGACCAGAAACAAAAAGTCTTTTTTTTTTTAATTGACCCGACAAAAAACTAATAAAACATGAAGAAAACTCATTTTGGATTAAATGAAATGTTTAAATTTTTTCCTATTTTTTTCAACTGGCAAAATTTAGTGAATTTGCATAATGATTTTGTTGTAAAAAATATTTTGACCAAAAATGTATACGAATTGACCAAAATATGGATGCAAGATTGAATTCGGTTTTCCTTACAGTACTAATCTAAATCAAATCTACCATATGACTTTGAAGTTAGATTGATTGAAGCTACATTCTTATTAACTGGGTAGAAATTTCACTGATTAAATCTCATGTTGAAGATAATGAGAGGTCAGATGACCAATCTATTTTGATCACCACGTTATTTCATGTACCCCCTAGCTATCCATATATAACAGCTGTACTGACAAACCAGTGATTGATTCAGGGGCTCCCAGAAGTAAAACCAGTCACTAAAGCTTGATCTAAATAGCCAGACTTCCCGGGTAAGAGCCATAGCAGAGTCAGATCATCTGTGGATCAGTACAAGGCTGATGTGAGCATTGTCAAGATAAACTTTTGTATCTGTTCCCTCTGGGAAGTGCTTTTGAATACGCTGTCTGAAGGCAGAGGTCTCTGAGGATGGGCAGGAGGGGAATTGCACCCTTTCTCTGTCTGTGAGATCAGAGGGAGTCAGCATCACTTCTGTAGGGCACAATCAGGGGGATTAGGGAATGTGCTTGTGACATTGCACCTCCATATTTTATGGAAATACGTTTTTGAATATGAATATGCATAACTCCAAAATACTTTAGGCAAAGTGGGGGATGTAACCTATCCTTGGCGATCTTGTAATCTACTGCATGTGTCTGTTTTGTTCTCTTTGTGTGCATGTATCATTTTTGTATATAAAGTTCAGAATTATGGTGCATGAGCCCATTTCTATATCTACGTGCCCTAATGAAGGCCATCAGCAGTAGTCAAGGAATTTAATGGCCCAGTGCTCAAGGCAGTGATAATTGACTTGTTATTTTTTTTTAATTCTGGATTGTGGTTGGTGCTACAAAGACACATGACCCTGCCACCTTGTGTTGGAATCCATCTTGAGCTTGTCCACAGTGGTGGTGGGAACTGGACAGAGATTTCCCACACTGTGGAAATTCTTCATAAGAAATGGGATGCAAACAATGACTGTCGGCTGGTATGTCAGATTGCTCCTCACCCTGCAAGGGTACACATACACTCCTGGAAACTAACCCTAAGGACAGGGGTTCAGAGAAACTGCTGGACACAGGTCAGAAAAAAGAACAGCTTGGGCCTGACAAGAACTAGGGTGAGAAATGATGATTTGTAACAACTTCTCTTAGGGCACGTCTAGACCACTCACGACTTCTGAAAGATGATATCCAAATTAGGCATGAATTTGCATATCTTCTTCCAATCCCTTTTTCGGAAGAGTTTTTTTTAAAAAAAAAAAAAAGTCTAGACAGGGTTTTTCATGCAAAAAACCCTTTTTTCAAAAGAACCCTGTAAACCTCATTTTTTGAGGAATAAGGTTTTTTCCAAAATAGAGAGTTTTCGCATGAAAAATCCCAACTAGACTGCTTTTTTTTGTGAAAAAAACTTCCAAAAAAGGGATTGGAAGAAGATATGCAAATTCGAGCCTAATTTGCATATATTCTTTGGGAAGGCTTAGCTGGCGTGTTTTGTTTTATTTTGCTTTGTAACTTACTTTGAGCTATCGGTTATCACTTGCAACCACTTAAACGCAACTTTTTATACTTAATAAAATCACTTCTCTTTATTATTAAATCCAGTGGAAATCATTGTTACCTGGGAAGGAACCACAGCTGTTCCTATTTCTCGTTCATTGATAAAGGGAGCAAACTTTATGAGATTTCTCTACGTAAACCTTTTACACAGACTAAGATGCTCTGAGCTGTCACCCCAACTCTGTGCCTTGCTGGGAGAGACCAGTGCTTCTGGCTTAGCAGGACAGGGTGGGGCGTGCCCCAAAGGGCAGGTAGGCAGGTTCAGTGATCAACGCAACAAGCGAATGTCTCAAGGAGATCTCTGAAACTCAACCTGTCGTAGTTCTGATTCAGTCTAGTGCTTCAGCCAGGGGAGATCCTTAAAACCTACAGCTGCCCTCCTTTTATCTCTGGAGAGAGCATGAATCATTACTTCAGTGCTTTCCTCAGGGGTGAAACTCTTCCTGGGGTACAGAAATCCTGATGGGTGCATCCATCTTCCTCCCCTCTCAGTCTCATGTCTGTCTACACTGCAGTTAGAAGCATAGATGCACCAGAGCTAGCTTGGGAAGCAGATCAATGAAGCTGCTGCAGCATGGGCTTCAGTGTAGTTGTGGAAGATTTCCTGGAATCCTGGATAGGTGTTTGGACAGCTAGCCGACAACGCTAGCCCATGGCTTTGCTGCTCCAACATCCATGTTAGCTAGATGAAAGATTGGCTACACAATCTGCAGTTACGCCCTGTCACTGCAGCAGAGACATCACAACAGCCACGGTACTTAGACCTGAAAGCAGTGTGAGATTTGGCGATGATAATGTGGCACAGAGGATTCTTGGTGGGAAACGAGGCTATTTTAAAATTCTCCCCCATGCCCTCTGACACTTTGAACAGCACTTCACAGTTCTAAAGCCACTTGGTTTCCTCACATTCCATTGCGAACTAGAGTGTTATGAGGTAGGGCTGCAGGAGGACTAGGCTCAACCTGAAGTACTGAATGTCTCTCAAGCTTTAGCCATTTGACGTGAAGGGGCTGATGGGAGACACAGAAAGAGACGGTGTTCCCAAAACGTGTAGACTAGGAGGAGGACAAAAGAAACCTTAAGGTTAGGTAAAAACCATTTATATGTTCTTGTATTCAAAATAGTAAAGAAACATCTCTGTCCTTGTTCAAGTTGATTCTTTTGCTTTAAAAACTGTTTTAAAAGATTTTTATTTTGTAAAATAATAAAACAACCTAAAGAACCACATTATAGCAGTACTAAAATACTTCAGGGCATGTATTATATTTTATTGGTCTATTAATATTAGCCTTGGGTGGTTAAAGTGCCAAACCACACAATGTACCTGAGGGATATGTTAATGGCCCAATAAAAGTCACCGTGGAGTGTCCTAATACTGTATTATTTGCTCTTCACATATGCTAGTGTAATGTTCAATGACATTAATATAATATTTGATATTAATACAGCACCTTCTTTTCTGAACATTTTTCTCATGCAAAACAAGAACTGAGCCCGTGAAACAACATGGATGTTTTAGTTCAGCTCCTTTCAATCTAAAAGCAACTTTGAGTAGTAACTTTGATTCATTTTAAAACCTTTGTGCTGCAAATCGTGGGCGCATGAGCTGGTACTATTCTGTTGATATGAGACAGAAGAATTGCCAATATTTTCTTAGTTATTATTTCTACTCTCTCGGCATCTCATGTATGAATTCTAAACAAATATCAATTTGTTAATGTTATATGACGAACACTAACAATGTACTTGGCAGTTGGAGAGTAGTATTTGAAGAAAAATATTTTATACATTAAAAATTTCCCTGTTTTCTCACAGAACGTATGCATTTGCCAAGCCATTCGGTGTTCATAAAAATATGCACCACTAACAATTAATGAGAAACTAAAACACAAAATTACTGTCTCTGTGCATTTATTATAACAAGAGCACACCACACATATTTTATAATCAACTTCTTGGGTCTCCTTCCAGTATGGCTTCCAGCATTCTACTTGGGGAAAGGCTTTTGTAAGCTTTTTGAATCAGGGACAATCATTTTCTGTTTATTTGTATAGCACCTAAAAGAGTTGGGCCTAACTTGGTAGACTAGGTGCTACCACATTACAAATGTTGAGTGATAATTGTAGCATGGCTTATTTTCTTTTGACCACCACAGCATATCCAAGTTTCTCACTAACTCTGAGTCAAATACGTAGCCTTCTAGGTGAAATGCATTTGTGGCTTACGCATTGTAAACTTTTTTGAGGACAAGGATGCTGCTGGTTTGATTATCAAGGTGAATGATCTGCGCTCAATATTCATTCCCCATGTTTCAAACTGTAGACTCCCTATAGATCAGTGTTTCTTAAACTTTTTAAGACAGAGGGACACCAAACAATATTTTTTATGGGGAACACCAAGGATTTTTTATTGAAGCAGGGAGGAGGGGGAAGATCGGGGGGGGAGGGGAAATTATTGATCCAAAAAAAAAAGTTGCCTGCCCCTTTAAAGGTGGCTATTTTGAATTCTGTTGTTCTCCGTGGCACACCTCCGACTGCCTCACGGCACACCGGTGTGCCATGGAACACGGTTTAAGAAACATGGCTATAGATAGTAGCAGCTAGCAGGGATCTAATACTCTTATGCAACCACATCAACTGAAATCCATCAATATCTTCATAGATCAGTGTTTGGTGAGAAACAGCTACTGGCTGCACAGAGAGTCAAACACTCTATTAATGATTCCAAAAATGTGCAGGCTGTTTTGTTTGGTTATGTAGAATAACTATTTTGCCTTAATAACATGCATAACTACAATGGGTAGGTAGTGAAACAAAGGGAAATGATTTGATTACAAATTGACAACGGTTCTTTAGTCATGGTATCAATAGTTAAAAAGCTATGCTGGCAGCAAACCTGTATCCCTCCCTAATCTTTCAATGATTTATAATATCAGTCTTACATGGCATGTTTCCTCGGTGAAAACAGCAAGCCACTGCTCTTGTATCTCTTCTCGTGTTTTAATAGGTAGATGTAAGCCTAGGGTATGCAGTGTTGTTGAGGCTGTATTGGTCCCAAGATATTAGTGAGTCAAGATGGGTAAGGTAATATGTGGAGTTGGACCAATAAAATATTACCTCACCCTCCCCTCTCCACTGCCCTTGTCTCTTTAAACATAGAGTATCATTTGCACTGAGAGTATTCTCTGAAGCTAGCAAGGTTTGCAGGTCAAGCAGATGCTGTCAAAATCCTGAGTCCAGGACCTGCTAAGTGACATTATAAAGTAATATTTCTTAGCTCTAGTTAAACAAAACGGTGTTCACCTGTATTTAAGCTGTAAAGAAACATTCGCCTGTGTGAGTTGACCTTACTGTTTGATGGTCTTGTTAATTTCAGAGGAGACCTTGGTATGTTGTTTTAAAGGCCTTGGGAAATTCTGTTGGTATGGAGACAAGCAGAGACATCTAAAAATTGAGTCTTCGAGAATACCATTGGGTTCTGTTCTAGACAATGGAGCATTCTGAAGGCTACACAGGACAAAAATCATACCTAAAGTTGTGTCTCTTTTTTTTTTAAATGTCCACCTAATCAGGTCAAAAGGCGACTCTTCAAAATGTTTATCCTTGTGGGCGGTAGAAGTGGCTGAGAGTTTAAGTAGTCCTATGACTTAATCTCAGGAACTCTGTTGTAGACACTCTCGGGTTTCACTGTGGAAAAGTCTCGCTGCTGAACATGCAAAGTCCAGCTAGGGATGCCAGTGTCGAAGATCCCGGGGCTGAAAGAAAGAGGGAAGGAAGGGCCAGATGGTGTGCAAGGCTCATCTAGCCAGGGGTAAGCAGGAACTGTCCCCATTCCTCATTTCCTACTGCCACGAAGCCCGTTCAGAAGAGCAATTCCATAGACTCATCCCTATCTCCTTGAAAGCAACAGAACGGTTGCAGGGAGGAGAGATGGTGCCTTTATAGCCTCCACTCAGGCAATTAGGGTGGGCTGCCCGGGGCAGGGAGAGGTGCATGGTCAAGGTGATGCCATGCTGAAGCCCTGAGGTGCACACTGCTAGTGTCAAGTCAAAAACTGCTCCTGGCTGGGAGGTGAACACTGCGGGATGGCCGCCGTGGGGAGACAGGATGCCGGGCTACATGGACCATTGGTCTGACCCATTCTGGCCATTCTTATGTTCTGTGGGGTTAGCAGTGCCCAGATTTCTCCCTGCTTTCTCCCAGGGGAGGAATGTGGGGGGCAGAATGCAGCTCTTCTTCCCCCCTCCCATGTTCCTCCATGCCACCCTTAAAGGCTGTAATGGAGTGAGGAGCAACACCAGGGCTCCCTGCATCTAGGTGACTTTCCTCTCATGAGCTGCACTGTGAGGCGAGCGCCAGGAGCTGCTGCTCTGCAGCACCGCTGGGGAAAGTGACCCCAGGGATGTAGGGAGCTCTGACATCTCTTGTCCCCTCCCCCCCCACACACACAGCCACCTTGGGGTGCACAGAGGAGAAGCCTTCTGAGGTGGGGAGAGAGCGGCAATACCAGCTGCTCTTTGCATCCAGGCCAGTTTCTCCATGAGGACCCTGGGGGAGGGAGGGAGTGCAAGGATGAGAGGCAAGGGGAGGCACAGTGCTGGGGTTGGGGACAATGAGGGAGCCTGGGGAGCCCATGGGGTACTCAGGAGTGCCAGTACCCACAGAGGGGCCGGGGCAGCAAAATGTAAGTTCCCAAAGCCGGCCCTGCGGGCAATATGAGGAGCGGGTAATCTCTCACAGTCCTTTGAATGCAGGGGCTGCTGCTGTGAACGGTCCCTGCGTAACCACCCCTCTGTGGGGAGAGTTTCTGACTGGAGTGTCCCCACCAAGCCATGCGGCCCTGCACGCCTTCCCATGGAGGGGAAAAGCCACAACCTCATTCTTCTGTTTTAACGTAAAACAGAGACGCCTGGCTCATGCTCACGGAACGATCTCTGTTCAATAGCAGTGGGCTTGAATCACTGCCTGTTTTGTGCCTTTAGGTCAGATGGAGGCATTAAAACCTGATGCAGATTTCCCTGTAGAAACATGCCCCTTATTTATCCCTGGTAAAACTATGATTGATATGGACATATAATTGATCTAGTTATATTAATTAGGACTTTCAAAATTGCATTTTGACTGTAAAGCCAAATTGCTCTGATTCCTTTTTGGAAAGCTTGGGCAGACGCAGAGCTCAGCAAAGCCTTCTTTTACGAGAACGCACATTAAATAGAACAATCCTTGAACCTTTTCTGGGAGATGACATGATTAGTTTTCAGCCGTACAACAGGCTTTGCAAAACACATTAGGCTTGGCAGACTGGATGTATGTTGAGAGGCATTGGAAAATGGTCGTAGCATAGAACATTTACTCGCCGCTTCCCCCACCCCCTGCAAGAAAAGCTATTCCCACCCCACTGAAAAGTTGATTTCCAATGCCTTTGACTGCTTTTTAGCCACAAAGAGGTGTCATCTACGCACCCACCCTGCATTGTGGCTTTAATAAACCTGTGTTTACAATTCAGAATTGTTCATTTTATCCCTTTTCAAACGGCAAGGGTATATATCCGTGGGCAGAAAATCTAACCACTCCTTATTGGACCCCATATAGAAACAAACTTTATGTAGCAGAATCCTTCCGCAGCACCACCATTTCTACTGCACAAACCTGTGCGGAGTGGCTGGCCGTGACTTTCCCTTCGGGATGTGCACTCTCATTAATTTTATCAATAAAACGGCCTTTTTCTGGACAAAGGAATAAATCACATATAAATGAAATATGAGAGATTACACCAGAAGCTCAGCTTCTGCTTAGACTAATCCAATATCTTTGGCCAAATGTCTCAATGTCAAAAGCTTTATAAGTATTCTGCAGGATCAGCCTGGCAAAGAGAAATCAATAACCAGGTAATGGATTTGATTAAAATGTTTATTTTTTCTCCTTCCACCTGCCCCCGCCAGCCAAATGTTCCTACCCATACTAATCTGCTGCTGGTAAATGCAGCTGTTGGATAGCCACTCTGCTTTTCCAGTGTGTACACATACGTCTATTTCTCACATACGTTCTAGAACTCATCTCAGAGATCAATTAAAGCATCTGGGTCCATGTTTAGAAATGGCATATGTACGGCTAAATACCATTTTTCTGTAGATTGATTCGTTCTAAACCGCACCATTGCAGACAGTACGTCAGGGCTTGTTTTCACTATAAAACGCTAGACTGTGGATGACCTCAGAGTCAAAGAATCAGGGACGTGTACAGCTGGAAGGGAGCTTGACCTCCATTTAGGGCTGGCTTCTTAAAAAGTAGGTTAATAACTATTGCTGTACCACTATCACATGGAACTTCCTATGTCAATGAAAGGCGTTTTCCCATGTAAGTAGTTAATGCAAAGCAGCAATGGCTCAGCTGAAGAAAATACTCTTCCATCAGTCTAGCTACAGCCACACCAGGAGTTAGGTTGGTGTAAGAATTCACACCTTTGAGCAATGTAGATAGGTCACTTTAAATGTTGAGTGTAGATCTGGTGTGAGGGGGCAGACCAAGCCCTGAGGCCAGAGAAGGACGATAGCGAAGTCCTCCCAGCAGGATAAAGTGGCTAGGAAGAAACCAGCCAATCAGAAGCCAGGAGGGCTTACAAAAGGAGCTGCAGGACTAGAGGCAGTTCTTTTGCAGCCCAGACCCAGAGGGGAGAAGGTCAGGGGTGGCTGGCTGGCAGAAGCAGAGATTGCTCCCAGTGGAGAGCTGTTCAGAATGATGAACTGAGCGAGGGGCAAGAAACTGTCTCCATCAAAAGAGGCCCTGGAGACACTACTCACTTCTAAGCGAGGAACCAAACTGAGAGAAAAGGGACACAAGGAGGGTATGTCTCCACTACCACCCTAGTTTGAACTAGGGTGGTAAATGTAGTCAATTGAAGTTGCAAATGAAGCCCGGGATTTAAACCAAAGTTAGATGGGAAAAACTAACACAACATGTAAATGGTATCATGAGCTTTCGTGGGCACAGCCGGTCATCTGAAGAAGTGGGCTGTGTCCACAAAAGCTCATGATACCATCTACATGTTGTGTTAGTCTTTAAAGTGCTACCAGATTATCTGTTGTTTTTTAAGTTTCTCCTGTTACAGACTAATTCGGCTACCCCTCTGAAGCTTTCCACGAGGAGTAACGGTAGTTTGAATTAGAGATCCTAATTCGAACTACCTATTCCATGCCGCGTGTAGCCGCAGGCACGGAGTTCGGACTAAGGGACATTTAAAAATGGCGGCGCCCAGGAAGATGCAAATGAAGCCCGGGATAGTTAAATCCCAGGCTTCGCTTGCAACTTCGAATGCCTACGTTAGCCTCCCTAGTTCGAACTAGGGTGGTAGTGTAGACATACCCGGAGAGAGCACCAGGATGGACCCAGGTTGTGACTTCACACAAGCCTGTGTGACTCGGCCAGAGAGCTGAGTAGCCACAAGGCTTTTTAAAACTGAGGAAGTGCAGGAACCCGCCTTGGCCAAATGGGGGTGCTCGTATGAGTACCGACCCTGTTACAGCAGGGGTTAATGCTTCCATGCCGCGAGGAGAGCCCGAGACCATTTTAATATTAGGGACAACTCAATCTCTTACTCTGCACCTAATCTGCAAGCCACAGTTGGTTTCATTGGTTGTCTCAGGGAGATCACACCGATGGCAGAGAGCTGGCCCAATAATTCTTCACAACTACCCATGAAACAACACCGCCACCATGCACAACACACCCAAATAATACTCCAAAGCCTAGACTATATCTGCAGAGAGCACGAAGCAATGGAAACAGGTAAACGTATTTTCGAGAGCTCTTTTTGTTCAGAATAGCCTCAGGTTCAGTCAGCAGTGGGATTTGCAGCCTGTTACCATTCAGTTATGTTCTATCTCAGCTATTTTTAGCTTTTTTTTTTTAATTCACACAAGTGTTTAGGAATTACTTCCATGTGACAGCAATGGACATTCCGTTACTTGCAATTATGCTAATGTTCTTTGTGAATATTGCACATTTCCTCAGAGTTCAGTGTTGCTGTAAATGTTAATTAGGGGAAATACCTCGCTTGTCAAAGGAGCCCTGTACCCATTTTAAAACTAGGTAAATTGAGACACGGGGACAACTAGTGGTCCCCAGGACAATGAAGCTTTGTTAGAAAGTGTCAGCGAATGTGCTAATTAAGGGTATGTCTTCACTGATTTGGGATGTGCGAGTCTTGTGTAAACAAGATAGCTTAGACTTGAACTCAGGTCCCACTTGTCGAGTTAACGCCCAGGGAGCAACTTACTATCAATGGTCTGATTTGTCAAAAACCGATTCCTTGATGAATACTTCCTGCCTTTGTTGGTGAACATCCCTCTAAAACAGTAGTTCAGAAACTCAGGGCCATGCCCCCAAGTGGGGGATGCAGCGTCAGCAGATGGGGTCACAGTAGTCCCTAGTGTTTGCGGAATGCTATTTTGCTCTGCACAGCCTGACCTCCCACACATAGGGCACAAAGGATGCCATTCTGCTTTGCAAAATGTCATCTTCTGCCCAACATGATCTCACATATGCCCTATGTCCAAGGTCATGCTGTGCGGAGGAGGCCATTTTGCTCTTCAGGCCATCTGGGTTCCCAGGAGGAAATATTTAATTAAAATGGGGCTGTGACAATCAAAAATTTAGGAACTCCTATCCTAAGAATACACCCTACATGGGGGAATGGTCCCACTACGGTGGAGAACTTTCCTGGCTTCTATACTACCCCAGTGAAATGGACCAGCGAAAGAATCTGGGGGTATGTCTACACCTGCACCCTCTTTCGAGAGAGGGATGCAAATGAAGACATTCAAAATTGCAAATGAAGCCAGGATTTAAATATCCCATGCCTCATTTGCATATTCATGTATGGCGCTATTTCGAAATAACAGACGCTGTTAAGACGCGGTTATTTTGAGAGAAAACCCTTCTCTCGAAATAACCCTTATTCCTCATATAATGAGGTTTATCAGTTATTTCAAGAGATGGGTTTTCTCTTGAAATAACCGCATCTTAACAGTGTCTGTTATTTTGAAATAGCGCTATTTCGAAATAACAGACACTGTTAAGACGCGGTTATTGTGGCGCCACAGTATGAATATTTAAATCCCGGCTTTATTTGTAATTTCAAATGTCTTCATTTGCATCCCTCTCTCAAAAAAGGGTACAAGTGTAGACATACCCTGAGTCCCCGCTCTCCCTTCTTTTACCCAAATACCTCCCTGAGCCTGAGGGCTCCCCTTTCGCTCCCCTGAGTAACAGAGTCCTCGAAATCCCAACAAGGCTGGGCCCAGGTTTTCTGGGGCTGAATCCCTGACCTTGTAGTTACTTAGAGCAGAGGCTAGGGTGTCCCCACTCCAGGGTGCTTCTCTTCACATTGGACGCTTTCTTGACCCAGTGATCATTACATACAGTTCAAAGAGAATACAATTTATTAAACAGCAACTGATTAAAAAGAAAAGAATAAGGAAAAAATGAGAGAGGTTAAAAGAGAACACACAGCCCTGCTCTGTAGCACGGGGACATCACAAACAGCAGTTTGCAGAGTGTAAGGACAGTTCACAGTCTGTTCCTTATAGGTCCGAGGGCTCTTTCTCAGGCCCTGGCTGTGCTGCAGGGGGGGCTTCAGGTTGGACACGCTTGCTCTGGCAGTGACTGCACAACTTCAGGCTCTAGGTGGCCGGACCCTTCTCCCAGTAGGAGTTACAATCCCTCTCCAAGTCTGGTCTGCAGGGCCTATTGGCTGGTGGTGTCTCCCTGCCCAGAGCCTCTCCCCCCGCTTTGCTGGTCCCAGCTGCTCACCACAGCTAGCTGCAAACTATGTTGCTTTGCCAGCCTCCAGCTCCTTGTGTTGCTTCTCTGATCCCTTTGGCTGTCTGGTCACTGCAGGTCTGCCTCTCAGCAATGCTTGCACTTCTTGGGCTGTGTGTGTCTCTGGCTCTGTCCCTGCAGGTCTGTCTCTCAGCACAGCTTGCTCTTCTTGCTGCTCTTCTTAGCTCTCTCTCCTTTTCTCTGAGGGTATGTCTACACTAGCCCCCTAGTTCGAACTAGGGAGGCTAACGTAGGCATTCGAAGTTGCAAGCGAAGCCTGGGATTTAACTATCCCGGGCTTCATTTGCATCTTCCTGGGCGCCGCCATTTTTAAATGTCCCTTAGTCCGAACTCCGTGCCTGCGGCTACACGCGGCATGGAATAGGTAGTTCGAATTAGGATCTCTAATTCAAACTACCGTTACTCCTCGTGGAAAGCTTCAGAGGGGTAGCCGAATTAGTCTGTAACAGGAGAAACTTAAAAAACAACAGATAATCTGGTAGCACTTTAAAGACTAACACAACATGTAGATGGTATCATGAGCTTTTGTGGACACAGCCCACTTCTTCAGATGACCGGCTGTGCCCACGAAAGCTCATGATACCATTTACATGTTGTGTTAGTTTTTCCCATCTAACTTTGGTTATCTCTTTTAACAAATCCCTTAGTTACAGAATTGCCCTTGGAAAACTGCTTGAACGAGAAATACTTTGCTGGACAAAACACAAAATGCAGTCGTTTTTTTTTCTTCGGTCAGAAAACTTCAAAGTCTATCATTATATTGATTTTAAAAAGCAAACAATCAGCAGTTCCATACAGTGGTTACTGAACAGGCTTCACTTTTTCCTCAGGAATGACCATACTCTAATGCAAAACTGATCTTTGGTTTCTATGCCCCTGCTGGTGAAATTATTGATCGCCCTGAATTAGAGTGATTCACTAATATTATCTCCATTGCAATAATTCAGCAAGCAGGAGAGGGGATGAATGCTGATGACTTCTCAGGAAAGTAAAACTAGCTGACAGAGAACAAGCAATCACACTTTTGAACAATTTAGATGTACACATCAAATAATTCCAAGAAGGAATTATATTAAAATGCTACCTTTTGAGACTGCGGTGAAGTTAGCTAGCTGGGTGATTTTTGAATATTTATTTCCAGAAAGTTACAATTGAAACCTGTTGACATTTTGGTATAGACAAGAATAAATTCTGATACTTGGTAAATACTTTTTCCATATTATAGACAAACTGCATACAATCTTTTTATCTGAAATGTGTCAGAAGCATTTGGTGGATTGTTTTGTTAAGTACGTTCTGCTTGGCAATATACTCCTGGTTGAGGTAAGAGGAAGTTTTGAGTCATTTGGTGCTGGATAAAAGAGAGATTTGGTATCTGGATATATTGATTTAAAGAAGAAAAAAGTGGCTTCCAATTGTGTTTGAAAGTGGCAGAAGCTGAAACACATCAATATATTTGGGTTTGAGGAAGAGAAGAATGTTATAAAAATTTGGGAGGAGGTGTTGGCCTAGATTTGAATTTCCTATCTCTTTTTGCTGCCTTCCCCGTTGGTATGTTTCTTAGCAATTGCAATTCTAGTAACTGAAAAATATGGTTTCTTTAGACTCTGATATATTTGCAGTTTCCTGAATGTGTTACTTCTCTTTTGTGTGTCTGTAGTGGGAATTAACTGGCAATCCCATCCTGCAGAAAAGGCATAAACCCTCTGAAATTTAATTCACACATGCAAGAGAATGGTACGCTAAGCACATGCCAATTGCCAGTGAAACTCCCAAGAGAAATATTTTTGACATTTTCCTGGAGGAGAAAGAGACTTTTCCTATAGTCTGGATGTGATGGACATACAGTTTTATCTATTTAAATTAGCCATTGTAATGTACAAAAGGAGGTGAGGATAGAGTAAAATACAACTAATGTTACGTTCATAGCGTACTCACAGAGAATGTCTATAAAAACTATAAGCTGCACCTACTGGAAGTTTATAGTGTAACAGTACTTTCATACTTAGAATCCAAGTTGATAACAGAATAAAAGCTCTGTTATCCAGCACTCAGCTAGAAAGCTTAATTAACCAGCATTTCTGCTATCGCTCAAAACAAATCCTCAATCTAGTAATGAGGACTAATATACTGTCCAGCACATTATGCAATTGCACAGTCCACACTCTACTTTTATGAAGAAGAGGCAGAAGAGACATGTAAGCAAGCTGAAATCAGCTGCTTCAAAAAAGCAGCTTTTGGGGTGTTTCATAGAGCAGTTACAGATTCAACTCAATTTCCTACACCACCTACAGCTACATAGTTTTAGTGTTGTGTATTTTAGGCTATCTGCACTGCCCGTAGTGATATGTAGTGTCATAAGATAACCTCTGTATAGCAAACTTTACCTGTATACACCTACATGCTTCAAGAAACCAAACAAATGCAGTGCAAATCCTGTTTTTCTGGCACAACCCAACCCTTAGCTTGACTTAAGTTATAAGAGGAAGCTGCCTCCTGAATTTGATGGCTCTAACTCTTACAGTTTAGGTGTTCTTGAACAAACAGATTCTCACATCTATAGTAGATAAAGGCTTAGAGGTTTTTTCTGGCTTGATCGTTGTCATTCTATGCTGGATGGAAATTACAGGGAATGTTGAAGAGTTGCTGCATTCTCATTTGGATGGTTAACAATGTATTTGGTTCTGTTCCCATGTTATCATTGAATATGTTGTTCAGTTCTGATCAGTTTTTGTTCTCGAGACTGGAGCAGCTCTTTTAATTTAATCCTTTTTGTGTGGCATTTCTGTGTGTGCAATTATCTTGAGGCATTAAATTTTCTCTGCCCATTACTATTTTCTTTTATGAATCAAAGGCAATTATTTTGTTCCTGAGGATGGCTCTTCGGGTTCCCCAGCGGGTTACTGGCGATGTGTGCGTGTTATATGAAATGATTGACTAATCTGTTTATCCTAAAAGGGAGCTGTTAAAATGACGTGATTGAGTGTTATTGCTGACCAGAGAACAGTAACTTTTCAGGTTTTGAAATGGCACAAAACCAAAACCTTTCCAGTGTTTTCAGGGTAATGGAAATTGCCAAAAACGTCAAATTTCAGGTGAAACATTAGCTCGGCAGTTCAGTGATGTGTATGCATGCCTTGATATTAGACTGCTGATCTGGGATTTGGGAGATTTGGGTTTTGATCAGGCAGAGTATAAACTTAGAGTGATCTAGGATGAAAATCCTCTGTTGGGAATCTGGAAGAGCGGGGACTTGAACTGGGGTTTTTCACAGCCTTGGCTAGTGCCCTAATCAGCAGGTCATAGAATCAGCATGTCTTTTATTTCATTGCACCAAAAGTATTCCCACCACTTCTGTTCAGTATAAGTTACAGTGATCAGTGCTGTATGGTCAATGCTTCATGGCATTCGATAGTTAGTTGGAAGCATAAACTTTTTGTAGAAGAATTGTGTGAACAATAAGCACTTTTTAAGCAAAAAACCCATTGACACCACGTCATGTAATGAAGCACCATTGAAGTCCTGGAAGGAGCTTCTGGATTAAAGAAAGATCACTTCCCTAGAAGTGAGGTCTTCCATGTGGTTTGGATAACTCTTCAGCAGAGCACTTTCTAATCTGCATCATTAACCACATGGGCTTAATAATAGGGTAAAAGAGTGGATTCAAAGTAGCACCTCCAGGCTGTACGGGAAGGATGGATTGCCTACTGCACACTGGCAAAATATGGATGTAGAATAGATAGAAGAAAGGGGAGAAATGTTCAAAGACCCTAGAGCCAAGTTTATTTGTAAGAAGTAGAAACTCGTTTCTTAAAGAAAGTTTGTTCCACTGAGAGGTATTAAAACTACAATTAGTAAGACCTGGGTATCTCTGAACCATACTGCAAACTGGACTGACAATGTCCTGCAATGTGCTCCGTGAACTATAATGAATTGAGTTAAGCCTTATTAAAGTTGTTTTAATATCTTTGGGGTCTATTGTATTGATAATGCCATTGTATGTGTGTTATTGTGGACTTTTATGTACCTTCTCTACAAGATTGACTAATCCAATGTCTGGAAGGTATTAGGAATTTAAAAGGGCGTTTTGGAACATTACATATAAAGTGGTTGTCCTAGAAAGTACCTGGGAATAGGGAAATGAAAATTACTCACTTCAAATGTACGCTTTTGAAGCTGCAGCCAGGAGAAAACCCCTTCTACAAGATGCATTCCTCTCAGAAATGAATTAACCTTCTTCAGAACAGGTGTATTATTGTATATTATTTGGGTTTTATTGCTCATCTAATTACCTGCTTTTGGAAACTCGAGATCAAAGACCTCTGAACTGTACAAAGAGTGCACTGAATATGGGGTAAGTGTGCTTGTTTTGAGCTGAAGTTGTGATAAACTTGCAACCCCAATGGAAACCAAACCACACGGGGAGGGAGGTTATGAAGGACTGCACCTGCTAGAGCCCCATGTTAGATTTGGGATGATGTCTGGTATGTTTATTAGCATGCATGTAGTGTCTTTTGTTGTCTTGAACAGGTTTTCTTTCTGTCTAGCTCTTTTACTTTAAGACTGAAATAGGCTTGCATAGGAAGAGCTGTGCGGTAACTTCTAATCACTATTATCAGTCTCTGAAGACAAAGCAATCAGGTCTGCTTGGCGGCCTGTCTCTGCTGGGGATGTCACAGTGAAGTTAGTGTATGGTGTAGCTTGGAAATACCCCAGGCAGAAGGCTGAGACACACAAGTTTCCAGCCAAGAAATGCAGCAGCTCAGGAGCAGGGTCTCTAGCTGCGGGACAGCATAGGTGTAGTAACTCCGAACTGTCAGAAATCAACATGATCCTTTATTAATGTATCTTGCCACATATTTTATATTTGCTTATCACACAATAACCTGGTTTATATTTAACACAATGCAAGCGAAATCAGTAATATGAAACACATCCTGGTAAGCAAAATGCCTGGATGGTAGAATTACTAGTTTGCTCAAGAAACGGAAGCATTTTCTTCTTTTTACATATCACAAAGAATGAACCCAGTTGTTTTTCTGGTAAACTTAGTATGTGAGATCTCATTACAATCAAGAATCAAATTGTAAATATAAAGGTGTAATGAAATCAGTAAAATGGGTTTCTTTTCCTTTTGATTAGATACGTCCAGAATGGGTCCACTTTAGATTTAGAAATCTAGGCTTGCCAGGTGCCTGGTATTGGTCTGGAATTAGCAGCTTCTGTCTGGTTAAAAGAAATAGAAAATACTGTATATAGTTTCTGTTTTTCTTGGACGGAAGGCTGGTTGGACATTCTTTCCCCTGCCATGCCTGGTGGGGGCCGGGGAGTGTGGGCATTTAAAGGCGCCATGACACTTTTTTTTTTTTTTTTTTTTTTGCTTAACCAACTTTTTTGCCGTCCTGTTAGGTATTTTCCAAGAAACTATCTGGCAACCCTAAATATTGCATCTGTAAAGAGTCAAAGCTACCCCCCCCATAAATGTTTCCCATTTTTAAATTGTTGCAGTCCCTCTGTGGTCCAATGACAGAAAGAGACTGTAATTGCAGACAAAACAGCTCGCTACTAAGCAGACTGTTTGAACAGCATGGAGCTGGGAGAATGGATCTCAGGGTTTCTTTCTGCAAGGAGCCAGTGTTGGATTAGCCACTGGGCCAATGGGGCCTAAAAAACAAACTAATGTAGTCTTGATGCTTCTCCATATGGTCTGTTAAGGTCTTTGGAACAGTATAATGGTGAAGAATAAAAAGTGGAACAACCAGCAGATGAATTTGGAAGCTCGCTACCAGTAGAAGCAAGCGATCAATCTTAATTTACCATCTGCGGCTGTTTAGCAGTGAAAAGCAACCTTTCTTTTCACAGGATTAAGAAGTGGGATTGTTTGCTTCATTTTGCACAGATGAGATTTTTAGATAACATGGCATGTTTTCATTTAAAATGTTCTAAGCATAAATGAGAACAAAAGAGAAGCTCTCTGCTGTGCTACTTTTTAATCATACAGGGATGGCTCCCAAAACATTTTCATTTTTTAATATATTTTACACTCAACCTATTGAATGGATCATTTTGGTCTTCAAACACGTTTCTCCTGTCATACGTTTTGTTTCAATTCATCCTTAGCTCCAGCATATGTTGGATCAGGAAGCCCTCCAGATTTTTGAACTGAGAAACAGCATTGTGTTCTGAATAGATCTGTGATTCCATTTCTGTGTGCCATATAGGGCTTATCTAGACCACACTAAAGTGTCGAAAGAGGATATGCAAATTCTGTGGGAATTTGCATATCTTCCGATCTCACATTCGAAAGCAGAGCTTTCGAAAGTGAACGTAGTTTAGATGCAGCTTTTTCGGCGAACCCGTCCCTTGTCGAAAAGCTGCTCTTCCTCAAAAAATGAGGTTTACGTGGCTTTTCGACAAATGGGGAGGGGAGGGTTGCTGAAAAAGCCACATCTAAACTACTTTCACTTTCGAAAGGGTGCTGTCTTTCGACACTTTAGTGTAGTCTAGATAAGCCCATAAATTTTCTAGATTAGCCATGCACTAAAGCTGTAATCCTGCAGCAGGTTCCTCATGGATTCAGGGATTGCCACAAGTGAATATAGTTGCAGGATTAGGGCTTAAATTACTACAGTACATGAATGCTGTAATAAAGGCTTCTGTTCTGATCCCTTGCTTTCAAGTGCTTACGCTTTTCAGAAACGTTTTCTTTTCAAGCTAAAATTTTCCAAATGTGGTCTCTGTCTGAAAAGAAGATTTATGAAAGTTTATGAAAGATTTGACCAAAGCCAATGCAGTTATTTTTCAGCCTAACGGGATGAGAAGAAAAGTGCACTCTAGAATACATTTGGAATGAAAAGAGGTCTCTCCAAGTAGAAAAATACAGAATAGTACACACAGTACAAGAAAATGATTCTTAAGAACTAAGGGTCACCAAATGAAATTAATAGGTAGCAGGTTTAAAACAAACCAAAGGAAGTGTTTCTTCATGCAGGGCACAGTCAACCTGTGGAACTCCTTGCCAGAGGATGTTGTGAAGACCAGGACTTTCACAGGATTCAAAAAAGAACTATAGAAATTCATGGAGATTAGGTCCATCGATTGCTATTAGCCAGGAGAGGTAAGAATGATGTCCCTAGCCTTTGTCACATGCTGGAAATGGATGAAAATGGAGATGATTACTTGTTCTGTTCACTCCCTCTGGAGCATCTGGCATTGGTCACTGTCAGAAGACAGGAGATGGAACTTTGGTCTGACCCCGTATGGCTGTCGTTATGTTATTCTATCTGTTCTATAGCTAAAGTGTATGATGATGTCATGCATTTAAACAATGCTGTAATTAAAGACTATATCATGATGCTTATTGTAAAGGGGAAGAGTTAAGGTTATGTATGATCATGCACTAGGTTTTAGTACTGCAGGACTGTATCCGTCATGCTGCTCATGCAGGACACACAAATGTCAGAAAAGGCAGAAAGATATGCCAGGAACTCTGCCACATTATTATGTTATAAAGAAGTTGAGGGGGAAAATGTCTACATCTTGCCAGGAGAATTACCCCAGCTATTCATGGGCTCAGAGTTGTGTATGCAATGCAGTTGTCAGTTTGCATATCTGGATATCTTTCTTAATACAGATTTTTTTTTCTTCTAATCCAGCAACTCAACAAATTTGAGATTTGGCATCATATGGATGAGGGAAAAGAATACACATTACAGGGGACTTATGCTGATATTAAAATGATCCAGCTATTACATAATACTTCTCATCAATAGATTTCAACAGTCTTTACAAAGGAGGTCAATATTATGATCCCTATTTAACAAACAGGGAAACTGAAGCACGGAACAGTGCCGTGACTTGCCTGAGGCTACCCAGCAGGCCAGTGATAGAACCTAGATAATAGAACTTTGGTCTTCATAGCCCCAGTGCAGTGCTGTATTCCCTGGTCCATGCTATCTCCTTTTATGACTTCGTGTACTAACTCTACCACAATGTACTGTTTAAAGAAAACTGCATTATGAACCTTGATTGTTAGTGTGCATGGTTTTGTGATTAAATGTATTAATTTATGTAGAAATACAATAGGACATAGGAAGAGATGTAGTTTAGATTAAAATGGGAAAAAAATTAATAATGTCTGAATACAGGAGAACCCGTTCTATCAGTTTACTCACAATGACTAACTTAACAAAGAAATGGTTAAGGTGTGATTTGGTCACAATCTGTAAGTACCTATCTGGGGAAAATAAATTTGCTAATAGAAGGTGCTCTTCTATCTAACAAAGTCATAATACGTTATAATGGCTCAAAATTGAAGGTAGACAAAATTCAGATTTGAGATGAATGATTTACTGGAATGATTTACCAAAGGTTGTAGTGGGTTCTCTATCACAGACAATTTTCAAATCAAGATGGGATGTTTTTCTATGATTTGTTCTAGTTCAAGCAAGAATTAATTCAGAGATGTTTCTGGTTTTATAATCAATGAATCTATCTGATTAATCCCAATGAAGTCAATAGCTGCTAAAGTGTTTGAACAAAATAGCGTTCATCGTGTCTAATTGCATTCCCACAACATCACAATGTGCCTGATTAGAGAACTTCCAAATGTAATCCTTAACCTACTGCCCTTTGTGTTAAGAAACTTTCAATCAAAACTGGTGTTTTACATGATTTGTTGATGTGCCCCAAATGTTTGTAATAGGCCCAGATAAGCTAAACCGTCCCCAAATTTAATCAGATATGAAGAGAGGTTTCTATTCTCAGCTACTCAGCTGCAGATGGCAAATGAAGATAGTTTATTTACAACTACTGTGGAAGGTTTTCAATTTTTTGTGTGTGGCTTTTACATTTTTATTCCCCAGATGCTTCCAAAACCTCTTAAAAGTCAAGTCAGAATGTACTTGGTCTTTATCTCTCTATTGGGTGCCTAAATTATTTACAATCTTACTTAATTATTGTTTAATTGTTTGAATTTGGAAGGAAGCTACGTATATTTCTGCAAGGACTGGGCTGGAAAGAATCGTATCACTTAGGATATTTGTTCTGGGATGCAGAGTTGCTAATCCCAAACTAACTTTTTTTAATCTAGCCCTGGCCACAGCTGCTTGTCTGTCTGTGTTTCTGCTTTTTATTGTGATCTTGGTGCACATTGTCTGATTTGGTCTCCTCTGTGATTATTTGCAATGGGAGAGTTAAAAGGCTGACGTCCAGAAAGGGCTTTGCTTCTGAGACTCCATTACCCTAAAATGCTGGTTCTTTCAGGACAGCTCCCTTTACCTACCAAATGCAATGAAAGACAGTGCGCTCCTAAATTGAGCGAGACCTAGGTAGACAGAGACTGGTGATAATAACCAAGTAGAGGCTCAGGAATACTCCAAATGGGAAAATGAAGAGCCTAACCAAACACTTGAATAGTAATGCTGCATTGCCTTCTGTGAACATCCTGTCTGCCTGGGAATTATTTGAGATAGGTGGTAGCAAACAACCCGGGGTGCAGTTTTGGAGCAATAAGCAGATATTCTGATAAGCTACAGTGTATGATATGAATTGGCACCTGCAATCTATTTCCCTATAGACATTACAAGTATGTACAACTAGAAGATTTACCCAGCATTGTGTGGCTCCTTAACTCAGGTAACTTTTGTTTTTCTTTATTTAAATCATTGTTCTGGGGTGGGGCTGGGGATGAGGGGTTAGGAAGCAGTCTGCCCCAGGAAGAGAGGTCAACCCCAGCCCTCTTTCACTGCAGCAGCTGGGGGGCAGGTGAGATGCGACTCTCTGTGTCTGCTGCAATGGGCACAGCTGGGAGATGGACGGACAGACAGACAAATAGACACACAAACAGACACACACTCTGAAATATATAGTAGATTGCTGTCCCTTTCTCTCCCCCCCACCCCACCCCGCTGCCTGCTGGCCCAATGGAGATATAGCTGTCTTGGTCCTCGTCGCTGGCCCTTTCCTGCCCCCTTGTGGCCATTCTGCAGTATAATTGTTCCTCTTACCAGACCTCTCCCTTTCCATTTTATGAGAAATAATCAAAATCCAGACACATTCCATTGTCCTGGCACAGCCAAACCCTGACCTTGCTTTAAGTTATAATAAGAGGAAACTCTACCAAACTGCCTACCAAATTTGGTGGTGCTAGCTCTTACTATTTAGGGGGAGTCCTTGAACAAATAGTCTCTCAGATGAATGGACAGACACACGGAAGATTGTCAGTGAATTCAGAGACCAAAGGCTGCATGCAGACCGAATGAAATTTGGTAAATAATTTTACTTACAGCTTCTGAAAGCTCATGTGTGCTCTATTTTGAATCATGCTGGCAGTCGGGGCATATTCTTTTAAATTATAATGGCCACGTAACTATTCCCAACTAGTCTTCATTGCTAAAGCACATGGTAGCATGAGGGGTCTGACTGACTGAGAAGAGGCTAAATTGTCTTAAAATGCAACAGCTCTTTAAGGTCTCCGAATTCCTTCTTGTGTTCCATGGAACTTGTGATGGTTGGTTCTCAGAGAACATTCCCTCTCTGTTGCTCCAGCTTTCCTAACTTATTAACCAGCTAGTGGTGGAGAGAAAGCCATCCACAGCCATTTAACAACAGACACACACACGCATATTATGAAAGAATCTAATTGCTTTCAAGAGTGGCGTGAAAAATACACATAATTTGTACTAGGGATATAATGGATTACTAGTTTTGGAGAGAATTTCTAAAGGCTCCTGGAAGGCAGTCTGTGTAACCTCCTTGTTAAAAGTAGCAATAATTGCTGACTCGGTTGAGCCAGAAATGCAATAAGAACTGGTTTTTAGAGGTATTTTGATGTAAAGGCTATATTAGCAAAAATAGATAACTGAACTCATCCATCCTTCCCGCTATAAACAACCAAAACATCTGATCTGGGATTCTTATGAGTGTGTTTAATATTTTTATGGCCTTTTAGATACAAGAAAGGCTTCAAAGTGTTAGGAAGTACCTGGGATGTGACATCAAGAAATTAGTGGAGACAATCTATTGCTGTCTGGTATAGGGATGTGAAGGACTAGTCAACTATACGATAAGCAAATGCTTATCAGATAGTCAACAGGATAGTCCACTACAGATAGAGGCAGTAAGTGGGGAGGGAGGGCGAGAGGGGGTACTTGAAAGCAGCAGTGGTGCTTGAAGCCTGGGTCCAGACCCCAGGCTCCACATGGCGCTGCTGCTTTGAAACACCACATGCAGCCCAGGGCCAGCTGGGGTGTCCCCAGGATGCACGTGGTGTTTCAAAGCAGTAGTGCTGCATGCAGCCCAGGATCAGCCACTGACCCTGGGCTCTGAGCATCGCTGCTGCTTTGAAACACCACGGGGAGCCTGGCGTCAGGCTCCACACGTCATTTCAAAGAGGCAGTGTCGCGGTCAGCGTGGGAGTCCCCCGCTGACCTCAGGCTCCACACGGCACTTTCGCCTTTCGAGTGTTGCAACAGCTCTAGGGCTGTTGCTACACTTCAAAAGCAGAGGTGCCCTATCTACTAGACTTTAGTAAGGCATTTGATACGGTCTCGCATGATATTCTTATTGATAAACTAGGCAAATATAACTTAGATAGGGCCACGATAAGGTGGGTGCATAATTGGCTGGATAACCGTAGTCAGAGAGTGGTTGTTAACGGTTCTAAATCCTGCTGGAAAGGGATAACAAGTGGAGTTCCTCAAGGGTCTGTTTTGGGACCCGTACTATTCAATATCTTCATCAATGATGTAGATATTGGGATAGAGAGTACGCTTATTAAGTTTGCAGATGATACTAAACTGGGTGGGGTTGCGACTTCTTTGGAGGATAGGGACATAATTCAAAATGACCTTAGCAAGTTAGAGAAATGGTCAGAGGTAAACAGGATGAGGTTTAATAAAGAGAAATGCAAAGTGCTCCACTTAGGAAGGAACAATCAGTTCCATACATACAAGATGGGAAGCGACTGTCTAGGAAGGAGCATGGCGGAAAGGGATCTAGGGGTCATAGTGGACCAAAAGTTGAATATGAGTCAACAGTGTGATGCTGTTGCAAAAAAAGCAAATATGATTCTAGGTTGTATCAACAGGTGTGTTGTAAGCAAAACTCGTGAAGTCATTCTGCCGCTCTACTCTGCACTAGTTAGGCCTCAGCTGGAGTACTGTGTCCAGTTCTGGGCGCCACATTTCAAGAAAGATGTGGAGAAATTGGAAAGGGTACAGAGAAGAGCGACAAGAATGATTAAAGGTTTAGAGAACATGACCTATGAAGCCAGGCTTCATGAACTGGGCTTGTTTAGTTTGGAAAAAAGAAGATTAAGGGGGGACATGATAGCGGTTTTCAAATATCTAAAAGGGTGTCACAAGGAGGAAGGAGAAAATTTGTTCCTCTTGGTTTCTGAGGACAGGACAAGGAGTAATGGGCTTAAAGTGCAGCAGGGGAGGTTTAGATTGGACATTAGGAAAAAATTCCTAACTGTCAGGGTGGTCAAATATTGGAATAAATTGCCAAGGGAGGTGGTGGAATCTCCCTCTCTGGAGATATTTAAGAACAGGTTAGATAGACATCTGTCAGGGATGGTGTAGGTGGAGCTTGGTCCTGCCTTGAGGGCAGGGGGCTGGACTCGATGACCTCTCGAGGTCCCTTCCAGTCCTATGATTCTATGATTCTATGATTCTACTAATCAAATAGTCGATGCAAAATGCATCGACTATTTGATTAGTCAGGTACCCGATAATTAACATCCTTAGTCTGGCCTGATCATTTTAGCCCAATGCAGTGAACTTGGCTTTCTGAAAGCCAGACATTCATCTTTTACTTTCCTTTTTCAGAACTGATTTTAAGGGTATTCAGCAGTCAGAATGCACTCATCAAAGGCCATATGCTGTCAAGCCCAGGGCAGCATGGCAGAGTCGGGAAACAGAGGAGTGTGTCTCTAGCACAGGGTTCCTGCTGGCTTTGATTGTATTCCTCAGGGAGGGCCAGGCCCGTGCAATTCGAAGTGATCTATTGCTCCCATGAGGAGGCAGAGTCTGCCTGTCATGAACTGGCCAGTGGTTGTGGCTGCATTTGCTGGACCTGAACTTTGTTAATTTATAAAATGCCAGTTCATAGAAGCATGGAATCCTAGGGCTGAAAGAGACCTCAGGAGATCGAGTTCAGCCCCCTGCCCAAAGCAGGACCAGCCCCATTTGAGGTTTGAGTTTTCACCTTTGAAATTTGAATGCACTTTTGTCCCAGTTTTGATGATAAATGAGGAAAAGACCTTTTTTTGTATGTTTCAGATTCTCCCCCCATCCCCCAAGTCAGACTGGTAGAGCCCTGAGAAGGTGTTGCCTTCCTCTGAAGCCTGGGCCATTTGCAGGTTGAAGTTAGGGAAGTGGTGGATTCTCTGTAACTCTTTAAATCATGATTTGAGGACGTCAGCATCCAGCGAAAGACTAGAGGTCTATTACAAGAGTGAGGTTCTGTGGCCTGCAATGCACCAGAGGTCAGATGAAACCCTTCTGTCCTTAAAGTCTGTGAATCTAATGTAGACTGAGTTCTTAAGGAACTGCAGACAAGTCCCTAGACTCCACCCCTGTAGTAGTTGGACCAATCAGCCTCCTCGGCCATTTCATGTGGAGTAGTGTTTTTCCTTTAATTTAGAACGCTATTACACCCTTTCTCCTATAACCAGCAAGCAATAGATGCCTACCAACCACAGCATATGTTAAGAAGCACAACAAATCAAAATGAAAGCCAGGCAGACAGCTAACCTAACAATTAGCCATGCTCAGGGCTGCATTCTCAGCACCAGATGGTACAGTATGAGGGGAAAAACAGCAGCACCCATGAGTTACAACAGCAAATACCTAATCTCCTGAGTTGTGTCCTGGTCTTGGTCTTCTGTAAAGAGGTCCAAAAGAAGGAAGAAACCAAGAAGGAAGCTTCTGAGCATGCATTCTGCTGCTGTTTGTTTTTTCTTCCCTACCTTTCCCCTTGGGCTTTCCATACAGTTTCGGTGAGGGATTTTAATGCAATTAAAATAGCTTTTTGGTATTAACCTTAGGGGTAAATCTATTAATTATTTTCTGTATGCAGTGGTAGCCAGCTCTGTCACAAGGAGCGGTACAGCAGTCCAGATTTGGAATCATCGTGTGCTTGTAAACTTGTCATAATTACCAGAAATGTTAGTTTTGCACTAGGGAATTGATTGTGTTGTATTTGTATGTGTGCTGTTATTTCTCGAGTGTGCTAATGAGTACGGACAGTTTAAACTTGCTTAGACAGTATTCTGAAATGGGTTAAGGTGGTGGTTATCTTTACTCTATAAAATTATCACAACTGAAATTTACCTCCACTCTCTTCCTGAAAGCACCAGGCCTCCGGCGAACGTTCTACTAATCAATTCAGCTGCCCTCAATGCCATCACCCCCCTTAGAGTTATGAAACAAAATTTTAAGGGTGAGTCACCCAAACTCTTTTGTCCTTGTTTGGAGACTACATAATTGCCCTCCCTAGCTATGAATCTCTGCTCATCTACTATAAATTAGACTGTAAAGTCCTCAGGATAGGACTCTTGTCTTAATTTAGGTCTGTAGAGCATTGTGCATGCCCCTGGCATATCCAAGTAGCATAGATGTCATGGAATTTATGTATGTCATAAAATCTGAACAGGTATAGCTTAGAATGGGAACACCGCTTCATTAATATGGGGACAATCTATGTCTTGGGATTTAGCTACCCTCCTGCGTTTTACTAGCATCTCCTCAGGAGTGAGATCCTCAGCCACACTGCTTTTACGCACATTCCAACCTCTCAGGAACATGGCCACCTGCAAAATGAAGAAAATGAGACTTCGCTAATGGTCAGGGAATCAAAATAGTCCTGTTTCCCCACAACTGGGCCTTCAGTCTTATGTGGAATGAGGAGAGGGAACGGAACTGAACCTTGCACGAGAATGTTTGGAACAACAACTCAATTGCTTGACGTCACTGTGAGGGATCCCTCCCCTTGGCCCTTGCTTCATCCACAAGACTGCATGGCCAATGCTACGAAAGGCTGTTGAGAGATTTACTTGTAGCAGGACCTTTTCCCACCCGACAGACAGACTGCTCAGCCTGGAGGCTAAGAGGGACTAGGGAAAATGTGAAACTCGGATGATGCTCATTTCTCCCAAACCCTCTCAAAAATTAGGAAAAAGACGTATTAAGAGGAAAGTCAACAACTAATAAGATGGGCAGCATCCAGAGGTGGATTCATAGCCAAAGGCAGCTGTGTGGAGAGAAACTGTGTGTATTCCCCACTAGCAAAGATGTCAGCCCTGCGTAAATAGAGGCTGTGCATTGTTTGAAGACCACCTGGCTTTTTTCTTTCTTTCTTTTTCTTTCTCCCCTCTCCCTTTTTGTATTCTAAATCTGGGTTAGACAAAAGAACATGTCTTCTGGAGGGAGTAGGTCAAAATTCATCCCAACTCGTGTTTGTGGGGGGGACGCTACACCTGCCACCCTGTTGTCCAGGGTTAAAGCTCTTAGCTTTCCTCCACAACCTTTGAGGACGCAGGAATTAACTGCAGACATGAATGACACTCATCCAGGAAAGTATCTTTGGGTATGTCTACACTACCCCGCTAGTTCGAACTAGCGGGGTAATGTATGCATACCGCACTTGCTAATGAAGCCCGGGATTTGAATTTCCCGGGCTTCATTAGCATAAGCGGGGAGCCGCCATTTTTAAATCCCCGCTGCTTCGAACCCCGTGTAGCGCGGCTACACGGGGCTCGAACTAGGTAGTTCGGACTAGGGTGCCTATTCCGAACTACCGGTACACCTCGTTTCACGAGGAGTACCGGTAGTTCGGAATAGGACCCTAGTCCGAACTACCTAGTTCGAGCCCCGTGTAGCCGCGCTACACGGGGTTCGAAGCAGCGGGGATTTAAAAATGGCGGCTCCCCGCTTATGCTAATGAAGCCCGGGAAATTCAAATCCCGGGCTTCATTAGCAAGTGCGGTATGCATACATTACCCCGCTAGTTCGAACTAGCGGGGTAGTGTAGACATACCCTTAGGTATTAAAAGGGACTGTTCTGAGGCCTCTGTAAGAAATCATTTATAAACCCACAGCAGCAGAATCCCTGTACTGCAAAACACATAGTAATAATATTTTGCTCAACCAAGGGCCCTCAAGGAAGACCCATTGTTGCCGGCTGATGTTGGACTCAGAAACATGTTGCTGCATCATCTAGCTTTGAAAATGTGCACACGATGAGAGTGTAATCCCCAGGGTCGATTCCTGGCTGCAGAATCACAACATGCCCGGGGCTCTCACTGTAGGTGTGTAGGACTCGATGAGTGAGTATTAGTAGAGCTGTGTTCTAGGAAAAATGGTGGAACTAATTGGATAATGTATGTGCAATGTAAGGAGTCTATGCTGTCCCTGGTGTGTGTCTCTAGGCCTTTCTGTAATGCAGGAATGGGAGAAGTAGATGTAGGATTGAACCAGACTCTGGAATTGGTGGGAAGAATAGAACGATGGGGCTGGGGAGAGGAAAGAATCAAGGGTGAAGAGCAGCAAAGTTAAGCATATAAGCAATGGCACAGCAATCAATCCATTGGGTCTTGGAGGCACTCTTTAGCTCACTTCAAGAGATAACCGTTGTATCTCAGAGTGGAGAGGGAGTGCTAGCCTTTCATCATAATCTGAAAGCATCTATAGCTTGTATTCATTCAGATAATAGGAGCGGGGAGGGTTTGTGAGGATTTAGCGAGAGTTAATGCTTTCTTTCTATCTGCAGCAGCTGAAAACGGATAGTTCCAAAACTCTTTGTGTGCTAGTAATTTACGGAAACTGAGCTTTTCGAAGGAAACGGAGCCCTTGAAACAGCCTTAGTAGAATCTGTACTAGGGATAAAATGCAAAACTCTACTCTTCATAAAGTGTATTTTATTCCTGCTAAATCTTTGGTCCTTCTAAAAAGCCTGAACAGGAGAAAAAACTGTTCCATCCGTGCAGGAGTGTTACAGCTGAGAGTCATTCTCTTTCAGAGGCCAAGAAAAAAAATGGCCTAATTTGTAATAGCTGGCATGCAGAATTGTGCGCACGCATTTCCATAAGCTTGAGCTGGAAGCAAAAATTGGAATTGAGTCCTGTAGCTATGCTGTGATACCTCATGTGTATGCATGGATGGTAATTTATTAATATAGTTTCCAGTTAATGAATGAAAACACCTGGAAACACCAAATTAGATAACAAGGCCAGCAGCATCTGCCTGCCTATGTTGCAGTTGTGGGAAATTAGCTAGGTGGAACACACCTACTTTTTCTTGAGGCAGTGCTTCGGGGTAGTGCCAAGATCTCTGTCCAAATGTCTAGATGAATATTCCTTCTCTGATTCAGATCTGAGGATCAATAAATCCCCATGCATCTAGAGCCTTATACAAGGTCCTCTTGCTTCAGCAAGAGACTTTCCATTGGCTTCAGAAGGCTTTGACTCAGGCCCATACTCACAAATCCCTATATTAAGTGTTTAACCTCATGTTTAACTTACATTACTTTTTATTTCCAAATACATTTCTTATTCAGTCTTGGTAAGCGTCTGCCAGTAATCCATGAAATGTAAATATTATTTACCCCATGGAAGAGGGAAAGGGAGAGAAAATGCTCCATCTAATTAACCAAAATTATGTTTCTCCTGTTAATCTTGCATTTGTAGAGTCCCTATTGTGAATTATTGCTGATAATTAGAGCAGCGTTATCTTAGCATGATTGTGGCATTCATAATATGTTTTTTCCTTGAATAGTTATTATATGTTTCAGCAAAAATCAATACATCATAGAGCCGTGTGCATGTCTGTATAGTATCGACAGATAAACATTTGCTACAGGTATAATTTAATGTCAGTTTATTAAGATATAACTATCAGGCCAGTATAAAGATACCTGCTATATCAAACAGACGTAGAGGGGTCACAGAATCTTGAATTATCTCAGTTTGTCATCAATCCGAGTCTACTCTTAGGACTGATGGCCTGCTGTAACCATGGAGCTGTTCTTGGTGCTGACATGACAAAGGGGCTGGTGGCAAGATGTTCTCCGCAGAGGTCCTCTGCTCCGGACGACACATCCTCCATGACATACCCAGTGTATGCTGGATCTTTAAGACAAGATCCACATGCAATAGTAGTTTTGTTTCCTGAGGGCTGTTAGACTTTGGCCTAATTCTGGTTGTTGGGTTGAGTGTATGGGGGTGATTAGAGAGCGTTAAGTGATACACAGGAGGTGAACTTGAATGATGTAGTCGTCTGTTCTGGCCTTAAACACTGACTCAGTTTCCCCAACTGTTTCCTCAATATGAGTGAGATATGATGAGTCATCATTCAGGCATTATTTGACTGTCATTTGTGGTATTAGATTTTTGTACATGATCCCATGACATTCCATCTCGGATGCATTTATAAATAAAATAGAAGGCCAGATAGCTGGTTGATATGCATCAGGAAAGCTCTGTTGCCTTCAGTAGACTTATTCCTACTTATACCAGCTCAAGATCTGACACACTTAGGCTACATCTAGACTACAAGCCTCTTTCGAAACAGGCTTTTTCAAAAAAGCTTCTTTCAAAAGATATAATCCACATAGCAACCACTTTTTTTCAAAAAAGCGAGCCACTTTTTCAAAAGAGAGCACCCAGGCAATCTGGAGGCTCTGTTTTGAAAAAGCCCTGTTTGTAGTCAAGAATGCCTTTTTTCAAAAGAACTCTTTTGAAAAAAGGTGTTTTTCCTTGTAAAATGAGGTTTACTGTGGTCAAAAAACCTGCCATGTTCTTTCGATTTAATTTCGAAAGAACGTGGTGGCAGTCTAGACGCAGGGGATGTTTTTTCAAAATGACTACTGAAATGAGGCCTTACTGAGAGGGGAGAGACAGAATTATAATGTTTGAATGATAATTTATAGGTTTAAAAACTAGTTTGGACTTGGAGGTGGGGAAAGATTCTTCCCTTAATCTCTTTTACCCTCTGATAAAAGCAATTCTTTGATCTGAAGTTAGTTTACAATTCAACGCCTTTAAAATGCATTAAAAAGTGAAGGATAATTTTGAAATCTATGTTAACTTTCTACTGAAATAGTTTAAGCATTTTTCTCTTTTCTCTCAATACATAATAAAAAAATTATTTTTCATCAATACAGATGAAATTGGCATTTTAGGGTGTATCTGTATCCGAAAGTGGTATAAATATAGGACTTTGAGATCTGTTAGCACTATTTTTTCTATATCGTATTCAGAGTGGAACTATAGGTGTCCATCCTGTACTCTTATCAAGAAAAAAGGTGGTTTGCTGAATGTCTCGACTTTCTCTGTGCCTCCATCTTTGCTAATGACCCTTCTCTCTTCCTTTTTCCTCTTAACAGTGGCACCAAATTGGTCACCTCAAGTGGAGACACAACAGTCCGGATATGGGATTTCACAAAGGGTGAATGCATTCTGACTCTAGAAGGACACAGCCATGCAGTGTGGGACTGCTCGTGGCACGCTTGTGGAGATTTTGTGGCTTCTGCTTCCATGGATAACACCAGCAAAATATGGGACATTAACAGGTGTGTAGCTATTGAAAATCATTGCGTAACTGATGGATAATTATGAATATGAGCAAATGTAGCATGTTTCAGATCACTCGTACAGATCTATATTTAGGTCCCATTCCAGTAAAACTCATCATTAGCTTTCAGCATTAGTCTCACTGGTACCAACATTAGGTTAAAAAAACCAATATGCTTTGCTAGATCAAGACTTCAGTAAACAACAGAAAGGAAGCAGGTAATTTTGGAGTATTTCAGAACAAGATTGTTTTATTCTACATCTGAATTTCCTTGGTGTTTTTTCAAGGTCAATGTTTTGTGGGGTTTTGAGCCAGAAACTAAAATGTGTATTTTCTAGGCTTTGTTTTTTGGGGCATGACTGAAAACAAGGGGTTTTAAACTAAGATTGGACCAATACAACAATATTTTACTTATTTTAGGTGTGATTCTTCCACTTTAATGGCGTTATATATTGGTTAATTTACATAAATGATTCCTTGTCCCACTCTAATTTCCCTCGCCTCTCAGATCTGGCTTTTGTCCCTTCTGCATTTGAATCAGACTCTCTTCTCTTTCATGCTTCCTGGTCCCAGCAGCAGGTCATTGAGAACACAGGAGAAATAGTCTTCTGCTTTTGCCTTCCATTCCTAAACCAGGCCTGGCCGACGGCAGTCCAAAGCTGCAAGTGCAGGGAAAGTCCAGCTCAGTCTTGGGCTCACTGCTGAAGATGCCTGCAGAGTTTTGTACCTTATCTGCAAGAATCTAGCGAGTCTCCACAGGGCATCTGTGAGCTGCAGTTCTTCGGAGCCTTAACGTTTGTCCAAGTGTGGGCAGACTTTCACAGGGACTGCAAAAAGCACAGTTGTGGCACAAAGGCACCTCTCCCGCAAAGTTTCAAGTCTCTGCAGCAAAAGGGTATGGGCCACTAGATTACATCAAAACAAATTGGCCAGAATTTTTAATCATGTGCAGAACACTGACGTTTTCATTAGCCTTGTCCTTGGAAATGGGCGAACCATTATGATTGAAGTAACTAAATTTGACAGCAGACACCCCGCTTTGGAATTTAAGCCCAAACAATTAACGTTTAGTGATGATACAGGCAACCAAACCCAAGAGTTTTACAATGTGAAGTGTTGGGCAACTTTAATAAGAGGTCTACCTAACTACAGCAGCAGTCTTTCTGAAAAGAATTAATGGTTGGCATTCAGCTGAAACTCCTCATGACTTCATGTCTTGATCGCTTGCATAGTTGCCTCTTTTCTTAACTTCTTGTAACTTGATTATCTTTCAGCATAAGTTAAAACAGATTTGTGACCTCTAATGAATAACACTAAGAATAGCATTAATTTTATGTCTGAGTGGTTTTAAATGTGCTAAGGGGTGGTTATGTTTAGACATCTTAAAATACCTCTGCCAAAGGAAGCTTTTGTTTTCAGAGAAATTAACGCAAAGCTTTGCCACCATCCCTCGCATTAATTTGCAACTAGCCTTTCTGTCTTCTCTATGTGTGTGGTGCATTTTGCATTAGGCAAGGGCTGAAGCTAAGCTACTAATACAACCACAAGCGAGCTGCACAGTGATAGTGTGAAAGACAATCATTCTGCTAAAGCTTTAAGTAATGAGAGAGTGGAAATGGTTGGTTAGAGTAGGAGGGAGTACAAATAGGGGCACAATATACCCTGTCAGACTTAGAAGACTCAATGGTTATTAAATTAGGAAGCTTATGTGGAACCTTCACTGGTTGATTTTTCCTCGTCACAGTAGCCTTTGTTCCTGCTTATTCATTTTGATCATATCAAGTCCAAAAGGCAATAATAGAATCTTTTCAGCGCCTCTACTGAAGTTAGATTTCTTTGCATGATTTACTGTAGAAAAGATTTTCTGCAGCTACAGTATATACAAACTGAATATAGAAGACATTTGAAAATACGGTGCCCCACAAATAGAAAAATATTTACTATTCCCTACAGCTGAATAGGAGATAACATTTTGCTTGTCTCCTAAGATGCCTCACACTAATAAAAAGCTGGAAGGCACTGAAAATTCGATTGCATTTGAAAGTAGTGACTTTAAAGCTTTGCCCGCTGGTCCATGCCACATGAATCAAGAATTCTATGTGCATACTTTATGATGTCACAAAAGGCAACAGGGCTTGGATTCAGTGCACACTATACTGATAATAATGATTTGATTGTGAATGTATTTGTATTCTAGCAGCACTTCTAGGCCCCAGTCAGCACTTGGACTCCTATGCTGCTAGACAGAGCATACAGATGTAATGAAAACACGCTTCCCTCCAAAAAGAACTCACAGATCACATAAAGTGCCTTTAAAAATTACATTGTTTCAGCTGTGGCTATAGATGCAAGCTACTCTCTCTGGGTATGTCTACACTACCACCCTAGTTCAAACTAGGGTGGTAACGTAGGCATACCGCACTTGCAAATGAAGCCCGGGATTTGAATTTCCCGGGCTTCATTTGCATAAGCCGGCCGGCGCCATTTTTAAATGCCGGCTTGTTCGAACCCCGTGCCGCGCGGCTACACGCGGCACGGGCTAGATAGTTCGAATGAGCAAGCCATTCCGCGAGGCGTACAGATAGTGCCGGGCTTCATTTGCAAGTGCGGTATGCCTACATTACCCCGCTAGTTCGAACTAGCGGGGTAGTGTAGACAGATCCTATGTAAACTTAATGGGCCCCTTTGTACCACAGGGAGAAACTGTGTTACTAGCAACAGGAGATTCACCTGGTATAGAGTTGGTATTGAGGATCAACCAAATCCCTTGCTACAATCAGAGGGGGAAGGTAAAGGTGATGCCATTTGCCAAGTTTCACCGATATCCCTTACAGCTCTGGTTGAGGTCAGTGTACTCCCCATTCGGGTACCCATGCAAAAAAGTGTCACAGTCCTGCTCCAAATCCGGAGAGAGATGAGCCGGGGACTACACTCCAGTTGACATGGAAGGGAGAAATGCATCTTCTGTGACCTCTCTGATAGTGAGGTTCATCATAAATGTAACAAGAGCAAGGTCTGGAGCTCATAAGACAGGCTGGAGTGGTATTCCTGTCTGGTCTGGATTTTGACAGACAGTTCATCTGTAATGTGTTATATAATCAAGCATTGCTCTGCCAGGAAGCCATCAAGCTATTGACATAATGCCATCAACACCGGCTAATCCGACTGAACGGTTGTGGCAGAAATCCCTCCCTGCAATAGAGCCCAAGGCAGACATCTGCCATGAAAAATTTAATCCCAACCTGATAAAGGTACGAGTACGAGACCCATATCAGGAGAAACACAGCTGTTTGGTTGTTCTGGGTCTTTCCTCTTGCATTTTCATAGATTGCAGTTCATCGCATTTTAAATAGAACCGTTTTCTCTGAGCATGAGTTCCACGAGACCACACGGAACCCCCTGCTGTCTCCATTTTATGCTGCTATGGTCAATGCTGAAACCAATGCCTACAGGGAGTCAAATGGTACTGACGGTTCAGTGTGGACCTGCCGGTACCTGTCAGATTTTACCTTGGAAGTGGGTTTGGCTATCTTAGAGAACTGTCAGTTGTGAGCCATCAACTGGCTTGAAATCAAACCTTTTATGATGTGCTCTGCCTACTGCAAACTGCTCAAGTACTGAACCAGATGGTGCTGAGTTCACCAGACACCAGCTGTCTGTTCCCGACTGTTTCTTCCCATTACCAAAGCCTCCGACTCCACTAATCTGACTCTGCAAGCTCTTTTCCTTTTCACTTTAATTCAGAAAATCTAGAGTGCATGCTGTTGACAGTTCCCAGTTAAAGCTTCCTAAAAGAGCACCAAGGTTGTGCTATTCTAAGCCGCCAGCCACTTTCACCAGTCTCTGGCCTGACCTGCTGCTTCTTCAGCTGCCCTTCATCAGCAGATTGCTGTAAAGCTTTTGTTTTGTTGGTGGGCAGGCTGATTCCAAAGCACAATAGCACCACATCTGTCATTTTACAGAACGTGAACAGTAGGCCAACCACCATTGAGAAAAGGGGATCTGATGGCAGGAAGTGGGATACCAGGAACACTAGGGGGAGGATGTAATAGGGCAGAGGTTCCCAATCTTTTTGAGTTTACAATCTATTAAAATTTCACAGACCCTTATACCTGGGTGAAAAGGAGAAAGAAAAGTAAGGAAAGGAAAGAAAAAAGAAAAGTAAGAGTCGGGCCCACTGGGATGGGCCTGATCCAAACCCTTAAAACTTCCCACAGACCCACTGCAGTACCATCATAGACCACTACAGGTAGGGATCCACTGCAGTAGGGGACTGGATAATGGGATGGATCTGTCAGTAATTGCCATGTTGTGTTCATTGCCTGCCAAGCACCTGGCAGTGTCTACTATAGGAAGAGAGGATCCTGCGCTAGATGGATCATTAGTCTGATCTGGCATAGCCATTTTTATAGTTTTATAGGAAGTGTTGTAAGCCGGGGCCTAAGGGAAGGGATAAAAGTAAGACATTAAACCATATTAACTTATTAACAATACAGTGGTTACTGTAATTAAAGGCATCTTTTTTCCATTTTCTGTGTATTCTTTTCTTCGCTATGGACTATTTTCCAGGGCTATCAAGTGATTACCACAATAAATTGTGATTAATTGCACAATTAAAAATAATAGCAATTAATTGTGCTGTTAAACAATAATAGGATATCATTTATTTAAATATTTTGGATGTTTTCTACATTTTCAAAATATTTAGTTCAATTATAACACATCTTACAAAGTATACAGTGCTCACTTTATATTTATTTTGATTAAAATATTTGCAAAAAAACAAAATAAATTCAATTTAATTCACTTAAAACAAGTTCTGCAGGGAAGTCTATTTATCATGAAGTTGAACTTACGAAGGTAGAATTCTGTACAAAAATAATTGCATTCAAAAACAGAACAATGTAAAACTTTAGAGCCTGTAAGTCCACTCAGTCCTACTTCTTGGTCAGACAATTGCTCAAATACATTTGGTTATCATTTACAGGAGGTAATGCTGCCTGCTTGTTGTTAACAATGTCATCTGAAAATGAGTACAGGTGTTCACATGGCGCTAGTGGAGCCTGTGTCACAAGATATTAATGTGCCAGATGCTCTAAAGATTCATATATCACTTCATGCGCCAATCACTATCCCAGAGGACATGCGCCCATGCTAATGATGGCTTCTGCTCAATAATGATCTAGAGCAGATTGGACAAATGCATGTTCATTTTCATAGTGAGATTGCACCAGCCAAAGGTTGATTTTCTTTTTGGGTTGTTCAGGCTCTGTAGTTTCTGCATCAGAGTGGTGTTCTTTTAAGACATCCAAAAGTATGATGCCTACGTAATCCCTCTCAGATTTTGGAGGGCACTTCAGTTTCTTAAATCTTGGGTTGGCACTGTAGCTGTATTTGGAAATCCTACATCACTACCTTTTTTGAATTTTGTCAAATCTTCTGTGAAAGAGAAAGAACATGTACTTAAAAAGAACATGTGTTGGGTCATCATCCAAGACAGCCAGCTCATGTTGTATATGGCAGAATGTGGGTAAAACAGAACAAGAGACATACAGTTCTCTTCCCAGGCAATCACAAATTGAATCAACACTTTGATTAATGAGTACCATCACCATGGAAATGTGACCTCTAGAGTGGTGGCTGAAGCATGAAACTGTATACGGATGGTTAACATATCTGGCATGTATATATCTTGCAAAACCAGCTACAAAAGCCACTTTCAGATGACATGGTAAATAAGAAACAGGCAGCAGTAGTAGGTGGAATTGTAAACAAACTTTTTTGCCTTAGCAATTGGCTGAATAAGAAGTAGGACTGAGTGGACTTATAGGTGCTACAGTTTTATATTTTGTGTTTAGTGCAGTTATGTAATAAAAAAAATCTATTGTAAGTTACACATTTGTGATGAAAAGATTCCACTACAGTATGTGTGTGATACTGAAAAATACTATTTTTCTCATTTTTACAAATATTTGAAGTAAAAAATCAGCTGAAGTGAGCACTGTACACTTCATATTCTGTGATGCAAATAGAAATCAGTGTATTTGAAAATGTAGAAAAACATTGAAAAATATTTAATACATTTCAGTTAGTATTGTTTAGCAGTGTGATGAATCATGATTAATTTTTGAGTTAATCACGTGAATCAACTGTTTTCCATAGCAAAGGTTCTCTAAAAATATAATGAAATATATTATGGTGCTTTTATGTAGACATATAACAGAAATACTGTACAACATGTGTATATAATAATCAGTCTCTTCTCTGAGGAATTCAGCTTTCTTAGCCACAAGGACATCCTTTCTCTACCTGCAGGCCCTTCTTTCATTCAACACCTTTCAATTTCTACAACAACCAAGTCAGAAGTCCTTCACATAAAAGCCTCATTCACTGCACAACCCTGATTTATGCTCTGTCTATTCTGTGTACTGAATGAGGTAGAGGATCAATGCAGGAAAATGTGCTCATATATTTAAACCTATAATTCAAAAGGACAAAGATTTTGTGTTGCTTTGTTTTTTGAGTGCATGGCAAAGTTCAGCCTAAATTGTTAAAGTTTGACAAAGTTATGAAAAGGGAAGTTCCTATAATTAAAGAGCTTTGCCTATAATAATTGTATTGTGGTTATGACTAAAGGTGCCAATCAGTGTTCAGGATCCTTCAACCTATGGAATGAAAATCCAAATGAATGTACAGTTTAGGAATATGGTGAGAGAAGAGGTGTATGCAACAGAAGGATGTGCTGTGGGAGGAGTGGTTATGATTACTGTAGTAATTAAGGGCCACAGCCATTCAATTTCATCCACTGCTAAGTTATTTCTAGTATTAATACACTGATACGTTATAAATGTGACACTTTTCTCACTGCTAACATACTTAGTTCAGTGTCCTATGTAAGTTTTAACAGTCTGGAAAAACATCGCATCGAAAAATACTTCAGGTGCAAGACAGTTTGTCAAGGCTGTTCTGTTATTTTTTTTCAAAGATGCATTATAAATAAGTAAAGTGCAGAAAATATCTCTTTGAGGATTATGTACCTACTGGCTACGTCTACACTGGCCCCTTTTTCGGAAGGGGCATGCTAATTTTGAAAGTGGGAATAGGGAAATCCGTGGGGGATTTAAATATCCCCCGCAGATTTAAATAAACATGTCCGCCGCTTTTTTTCCGGCTTGGGGAAAAGCCAGAAAAAAAGCATCTAGACTGGCCCGATCCTCCGGAATAAAGCCCTATTCCGGAGGATCTCTTATTCCTACTTCAAAGTACTTCAAAGTAGGAATAAGAGATCCTCCGGAATAGGGCTTTATTCCGGAGGATCGGGCCAGTCTAGATGCTTTTTTTCCGGCTTTTCCCCAAGCCGGAAAAAAAGCGGCGGACATGTTTATTTAAATCCGCGGGGGATATTTAAATCCCCCGCGGATTTCCTTATTCCCACTTTCAAAATTAGCATGCCCCTTCTGAAAAAGGGGCCAGTGTAGACGTAGCCATGAAGTATTTTCATTATTAGATCTCAAAGTGCTTTTCAAAGGATGCAAACAGTATTGTCCCCATTTTACAGACAGAAAAATTAAGGCCAGCAGAGGAGAAGTAGCTAGCTCACAGTCACCTCTCTAGCCAGTGGAGGAATAGGGCCTAGAACTCAGAGCTGCTAACTCCCAGGTCCTGTGTGCTATCTGCTGGGACACACATCAACTATATATTTGAGAGAGTTTGCGTGTCTGGCTTTCTGCCTGTGAGTCTGTCTGTGAGTCTGTTTGTTCAAGAACTCCTCTTAAATGGTAAGAGCTAGGACCGCCAAATATGGTAGGCAGCTTCCTTTTATCCTAACGTAAAGTAAGGTAAGTGTTTGGTTGTGCCAGGACAATGGGATGCACCTGGAATTCAATTGTTTCTCATAAAATGGAAGGAGACGACGGGTCTGATAGGAAGGACAGTTGTACTGTAGAATGACCACAAAGAGGCAGTAAGCGGTCAGAAATGGGGACTGGGACCGCTATAACCCCATTGGGCCAGCAGGGATGGAGAAAGGGACATCTATATGCTATGTATTTCAGAGAGTTTGTTTGTGTCTGTTTGTCTGTGTGCTCTGCCCCTCAGTCAGGGGACATCCCTCCCTCAGCTGTGCCCGCTGCAGCAGCAGTGGACAGACACTTCTCACCTGGCCTTAAGCTGCTGCAGTGAAAGAGGGCTGGAATTGTCCTGTCTCCCCAGCACAGATACATACTGAACTCCTCCCCATCCCCACCCCAGAGCAAACATTTACATGAAGAAAAACATTTAAGCGTCTGAGCAACACTGGGTAAATCTTCTAGTAATAAAATATCATCTCTGTTCCTCTCCCGAAATAAGCTCCGATTTCATAAAGCAATTTGGTTTATATGTGATATCAGAACATGAACTCCTTCATAATAAATATACTTCCTGCAAATGCCTAAGGCAGTTTCTTTCCTGGGTAGTAAATTTGGTATCCATAGTCTCTTTTGCATCTTTTCTCCCAGTTAACCCCAAAATATTACTTCCATAAGCATTTGAAATTAAATCACTATTGCAATAATCACTTTCACTGTAAACTCAGAATTTGAAACAAAAAGCAGTTCCAATATATAATATACATATGATAAAACATTAAAACACACAGAACTCAGAGTATCCATGTGAAAATGTTGTGACTAGAGAAGATATATAGTTGTCAATGACTGGGAAGCTACTATGGGCTTATTTTTCTATTTTTATTCTTTATTCAGAAGAGTCTGGTCTTTGCAATGGAGATTATTCGCAAGCACTTTTCTTTTCTGTTGCTTGTAAGTGTTTGCCATATATCAAGCCAAAACTGGCCTTTCTACAATCGGGATACTGCAGTGTAGCCTTGTAGTCAACAATGTTTCTTCTTCGAGTGGTTGTTCATGTCCATTCGAAGTAGGTGTGTGTGCCGCGTGCACCACGTCTTCCGGAGTGGTTTCCCTAGAGGTACCCGTAGCGCCGGCGGGGCGCCCCCTGGAGTGGCGCCGCCATGGTGGGGCATAAGTAACCCTGCCGGCACTGCCCCACCTCAGTTCCTTCTTACCGCCATGACGGTCGTTGGAGCGTCTCTCTCTCTCTATCTGCTTAGGCTTAGATAGTTAATGGTTCCCGTTTCTCACATTGTAAATAGTTTGTGTAGTTAGATAGTTAGGTTCTTCTTCGAGTGGTTGTTCATGTCCATTCGAAGTAGGTATGCGCACCGCGTGCACCGCGTCTTCCGGAGTGTTTTCCCTAGCGGTACCCATAGCGCCGGCAGGGCGTCCTCTGGAGTGGCGCCGCCATGGCGGGGCATAAGTACCCCTGCCAGCGCTGCCCCACCTCAGTTCCTTCTTATCGCAGCAACGGTCGTTGGAGCGTCTCCATATCTCCCAGCCTACTTAGTTAGTTAATGGTTCCCGTTTTTCACATTCATTGTAAATAGTTCTCACAGTTAGATAGTTAGGTTATTCGCTTTGTTCCTTCCCCCTTGGGGGTAAGGAATGCCAGGGCCGCAAGGCTTTAAGACGTGCGCTGACTGCGGGAAGTTTATGCCCAGGGGCGACCCTTACGGCAGCTGTCTTAAGTGCCTGGGTGAGGCTCATCTGGCTATTGCCTGTAAAATCTGTAAGTCCTTTAAGCCTCCTACCAGAAAAGAAAGGGTTTCCTGCCTGAAACTTCTCCTCATGGAGACAGCGCTTCAGCCGGTGCCGCTGGACCAGCCCGCGGTGTGCAGCGCACCGGCCTCCACACACGAGACCGCACACCAGCACCAGGCATTGGCGTCGAGATCCCGGCACCGGTCTCACTCTCCGCCATCTAAGAGGGTGAAGAAGTCCCGGGGCAGGTCTCCGTCTAAAAAGCCAACATCGTCCGGACACCGCAGCGGCAGTTCACCGGTGCGTGTTTCCCCTCCGGTGCACCGTTGGCTCCGAGGGGGTCTGGTTAGCCCTGGTCGCCTACCCTCTCATCATCTGTCCACGCCGGACACCTTTGAAGCTGCGCAGGACCTAATTAGTCTCACGACCTCCCCGCCGTCGTCGGTCGACTCGGACGGCTCGAGGTCGCCCCCGTTGGAGGCTCGGAGGGCACCATCGTTGCCCCTTCATGGCCCAGGTCGGCATGTTAAGGTGGCTTATGCATTGGGACCACCTCCGGTGGGGTCGGCTCCAGCTGCTACTGCGGCACCCTTCACGACGCCGAGTCGTCAGTCTCAGGGAGCTTCGAGTCCTGGCAGATCGCTGCTTACTGCTTTGCCAGGGCCCTGCTTGGTGGTACTGGTGCCGTACCCCCATGGCCATGTGGCCTCCCAGGAGTCGGCGTCCATCCCCGTACCGTCATTGGCACCGGCATCGACCCAGTGGTCTATTCCAGCATCGGGCCTGGGCACCCCGGTGCGGCTTCAGTCGGGCACAACTCAGCCGACACCGAGCCTGAGCACCTCGGCGCCACAGCTGCTGGCCACACAACAGGCACCGGGCCTGAGCACCCCGGTGCCGCAACTCCAAACGACGCAGTCAGCACCGAGCCTGGGCACCCCGGCACCGCATCTGCTGGTGTTGCAACCAACACCGGGCCTGGACACCCCGGTGCCGCAGATATTGGCCTCGCAATCGGCACCGGGCCTAGGCACCCCGGTGCCGCAACTCCTGGCATCGCAACCGACACCGAGCCTGAGCACCTCAGTGCCGCAGCTACTGGTGATGCAGCCGGCACCGGGCCTGGGCACCCCGGTGCCGCAACTCCATGTGACGCACTCGGCACCAGGCCTAGGCACCCCGGTGCCGCAAACGACGCAATCGGCACCGAGCCTGGGCACCCCGGCACCGCATCTGCTGGTGTTGCAACCAACACCGGGCCTGGGTACCCCGGTGCCACAGCTACTGACGATGCAACCGGCACCAGGCCTCGGCACCCCGGTGCCACAGCTGACTGTTTCACACTCGGCAGAATTCGCCGCACTGGGTCTGGGTCCCCCGGTGCTGCAGATGGCACGTCCTTGCCATGCTCATGCGGGCAAACCTGAGTCGATGGCCAAGTTTGCACCACATTCCTCGTCGGCTCCACCTTGGCCAGAGTCCGATTACTCTTCGGACTTGGACACTGTGTCGGTTCGGTCGGGGTCTTCAGCAGCATCCTCGACTCACAGGTCCAGATCCAGACACCGGTGGGACCACAACCAGCAGATATGGCTCCCTCACACACAGTGGCCTTTTTGGACTCCCTGGGCCTATCATCAGTGGCAGGGTCAGCCGCCACCATCTATGGGGTCGGAGGCTTCAGGGCACCGTTCCCGCCCATCGGCGTCCCTGTCTAGGGCGCCTCCCTCCCCCCTTCGGGTGCTGCAACATGATCCTGCGGCACCGCAACCACCGGTACCGGAGGCAGGCCCCCCGGAGGCTCAGGCCATCCAACTGGCCCCACAGTTGGTCACGACCGCTCCCGTGTTGCTTCAGGAGTCGTCGTCGTCGTCCTCCCCCGATGAGGCACTGGTGAACCCAGCGCCTGGTCTGCCATCAATGGATGCCAGAGCACATCAGGACCTCCTGCGGCGCATGGCTTCCAAGCTGGCTGTTCCTGTGGAGCCAATAATTGAGGGCACCGATCCAATGGTGGACATCCTCATGGAGGACACCCCTACGCGGTTCACTTTACCGCACAATAAAACTGTTTCTAAAATTACTAATGCCCTGTGGCAAATGCCAGCAACCTTGACCCCTACACTAAAAGGGGTAGAGAGGCGTTATTTCGTCCCACAGTTGGGGCATGAATTCCTTTACTCCCAGCCCATCCCGGGATCCTTGGTCGTACAGGCTGCGGCCCAAAAAGAAAGGCTTCCCCAGCAGGGGCCTTCTCCAAAGGCAAGGGAGCCTAAGAAGCTGGATGTGTTGGGCTGTAAGGTCTATGCTACAGGTGCTCTACAGCTCCGTGTCGCTAACCAGCAGGCGATGCTGAGCAGGTATGCTTTTAACACCTGGCAGGCCGTCGAAAAGTTTAGAGACTGACTCCCGATGGAGGACTGCCAAGAGTTTGCGGCTATGGCTTCTGAGGGTAAAGTCATTGCACAAACTGCCCTCCAAGTGTCATTGGACACTGTGGACTCAGCAGCCTGCACCATGGCAACTGGTGTCGTTATGCGTCACGGGGCGTGGCTCCACGTCTCGGGGATTCCCTCAGATGTGCAGCACGCTATCCAGGACTTGCCCTTTGAAGGGAAGACTCTATTCTCGGAGCACACCGATTACAGGCTCCACACCCTAAAGGACACGAGGTCAACTCTGAAGTCCTTGGGCATACATACGCCGGCCACGCAGCGGTGACAACTGCCTTATAGGCAGCAGGGTAGAGTGCAGCCCCAGGTCCCCTGTGGGGATTTCTGGAGGCGCCGCTCCCAGGCCTCCGGTGGAGGTCCCGGGGCAGCTGTGCACCCTCAAGGGCCTAGAGGCCAACGGCATCGTCCTAGGTCAGATCCCCAGTGGGCAGGTCCCCACGGCCCTCCCCATTAGTGCAAGCCCCAGTTTTGATGCCGTGTTCGAGAGTCCCGTACCAGTCTGCCACCCTGGCCCCCCATTTGGGGCCAAGCTATCCTGTTTTGCCCAGGCATGGGCCCTGATAACATCAGATGCCTGGGTCCTGAACATTGTAAATACAGGCTATTCTATCCCGTTCCTGGGCCCACCGCCTTCAAAACCCCCTACTCTGTCCCTAGTAAGGGACACCCCTCACGAACACATCCTGTTCCAGGAAGTGGTGGCGCTCCTCGGAAAAGGAGCAATAGAAGGGGTCCCTCCGCATCTGCAGGACAGGGGGTTTTACTCCCGTTGTTTTGTTGTTCCGAAACCAAAAGGATTAGTTCGTCCTATCCTGGACCTGCAATACTTAAACAAGGCGGTTGTAAAACACAAGTTCAGAATGGTGACTTTGGCCTCGGTCATCCCAGTGCTACAACTGGGCGACTGGTACGCGACTCTCGACCTAAAGGACGCCTACTTCCATGTGGCAATCAGGCCCAGTCACAGGAGGTTCCTCCGGTTTATGGTGGGCCGTTGCCATTTTCAGTTTACGGTACTCTCCTTTGGGTTATGTACTGCGCCAAGGGTATTTACAAAATGTATGGCTGTGGTTGCCGCCTTTCTGCGCAATTGAGGGGTACATGTGTTCCTGTACCTCGACGATTGGCTGATCCGAGGTCGCTCGTACGAGCAGGTAGAAGCTCACGTAACACTCATAAGAGCTCTCTTCTTAAGGTTAGGGCTCATGATAAATGTCGAGAAGTCCTCCCTGACCCCATCCCAGAGGATAGAATTTGTGGGAGCCCTCCTCGATGCGAAGGTGGCAAGAGCATTCCTGCCCCACAGCAGGTTCCTCTCCATAGTGGAGCTGATCTCAGGGCTAAATCGGTCCCCCATCACGACACCTCGGGTCTGCTCCTGGCTCATATGGCGGCATGTACTTATACGGTGCGACATGCCAGGATGAGGATGAGACCTCTACAGGCGTGGTTGGCAAAGGTCTTCTGCCAGTCCAAGGGTCTATGGGACTCCATAGTTACAGTGCCCCCGGACATTCTGGACTCCCTACTCTGGTGGACCCAGGAATCCGTGGTGTGCAGCGGGGTTCCCTTCAACGCCCCTCCCCCCTCACTGACGCTGGTCACCGATGTGTCCGACCTGGGATGGGGAGCACACCTTGGGTGCCACAGAACTCAGGGCCTCTGATCCCTTTCCGAACGGACCCTGCACATCAACGTCCGGGAATTGCGGGCAGTGAGGAGGACCTGCGAAGCATTCCTGCCGAGGCTCTCCCACCACTCCATCCTGATGCGTATGGTCAACACTGCAGCGGTTTTCTACCTCAACAAGCAGGGTGGGGCACGTTCACCACCCCTCTGCAAGGAGGCCCTGTGTCTCTGGCACCTGCGTGTCATGCACAATATTACGCCTCAGGAGGAGTACCTCCCCGGGTGCAAGAACCTACTTGCAGACACACTGAGCAGATCCTTTGGAGCCCATGAGTAGTCGCTCAAGGACTCTGTCCTCAGTCAGGTTTTCCGCAGGTGGGGCTATCCCCACCTAGACCTGTTCGCCTCGGCACTCAATGCCAAGTGCAGGAACAACTGTTCTCTGCTGGGGCTGGGGAAATTCTCCAGGGGAGACGCCCTAACAACCACGTGGCCAAAGGGCGTTCTCTATGCTTTTCCCCCGTTTCCCCTAATTTCCAGGGTGTTAACCAGAGCGAGAACTTTCAGGTCCTCGATCATCCTCATAGCCCCCAGGTGGCCCAGACAGTTCTGGTTCCCCATCCTGGTGGACATGCTTACCCAAGACCCTATAGCACTCTCTCCAGTTTGGGACCTGCTAACTTAACCTTGGGACGGGGGGATAATGGTTCACCCGGATCTCCGTTCTCTTCACCTAACGGCCTGGTTTATCCGTGGTTGAACCAACCAGAAAGGGAATGTTCCCAACATGTACAGATGGTGCTCCTTAGCAGCAGGAAGCCCTCTACTAGACGATCATACGCTGCCAAGTGGCGGCACTTCTCGTCTTGGGCATCCCGGAGAGGAGTACACCCGTCCTCGGCCCCTATTCCAACTATTCTCGGCTATTTCTTTCAACTCCAATCTAGTGGCCTGTCCTTTTCTTCTATCAAAGTCCATGTGGCATCTCTCTCTGCCTTCCATGTTGGTACGGCAGGAGCCTCTCTTTTTTCTAACCAGGTGGTTCAAAAGGTTTCTTACTGGTTTGGAAAAATTGTACCCCTCGGTGAGGGCTCTTCACCCTGCCTGGAACCTCAACCTGGTCCTACACAGGCTTATGTCCCCTCCTTTCGAGCCATTGGCTACATGTTCATTGAAGTACCTTTCATTGAAGTTTGCTTTCATAGTAGCATTTATGTCTGCTAGAAGGGTATCAGAACTAAGGGCGCTGACTATAGAACTGCCCTACCTTGTTTTTCGTATGATAACGTAAGGCTACGGCCTCATCCGGCCTTACTTCCAAAGGTAGTTTCACCTTTTCACCTGTCCCAGGAGATTTATCTACCGGTGTTCTTCCCTAAACCACACGCTTCCCCTAAGGAGCGCGTACTACACTCCCTGGATGCCAAGCGAGCACTGGCATTCTATATTGACCGAACCAAGCCCTTTCGTAAATCCCAACAATTGTTCATTGCGTTCGGGGATAAGGGGAAAGGTTCGCCTATTTCTACGCAAAGATTATCAAAATGGGTGGTACAATGTATAGCAGAGTGTTATCAACTGGCTGGTAAAACCCCACCCAGGGTGAAGGCACACTCTACCAGGGTGCAGGAGTCCTCAGTGGCTTTTGGTGCCCAAGTACCAATAACAGAAATTTGCAGGGCGGCCACGTGGTCTTCCCTTCACACGTTTACAGTGCACTACGCGCTATCTCAGCAAGCTAGGGAGGATGCAGGTGTGGGCTCTGCAGTCCTCGAGTCGATACTGTAAATAGGTTAATAATGTCTTGTTGCCATTGTTCTATATTTGTGCCTTATGAGTGTTGGATTGTTCAATAAATCAGTTTATTGTTCACTTCTCTTCATGACTCTGCTGGTATGACTGCTCCGACCCCTCCTCCGTGGGGTTAGCTTGGTAGTCACCTACTTCGAATGGACATGAGCAACCACTCGAAGAAGAAAAGAACAGTTACTTACCTGTAACTATTGTTCTTCGAGATGTGTTGCTCATGTCCATTCGACTCCCACCCTACCTCCCCTTCATCGGAGTTTCCGGCAAGAAGGAACTGAGGTGGGGCAGCACTGGCAGGGGTACTTATGCCCCGCCATGGCGGCGCCACTCCAGGGGGCGCCCCGCCGGCGCTACGGTTACCGCTAGGGAAAACACTCCGGAAGATGTGGTGCACGCGGCACACACACCTACTTCGAATGGACATGAGCAACACATCTCGAAGAACAACAGTTACAGGTAAGTAACCGTTCTTTTTGTCTTCCTGACTGCCTATTTGCCTTTGATTTAAAGATCTGTTTTGGGTTTAAAAAAAAAAGTACAATTTTCCCCCTTCGGAGAAATGCAAATGTTACGAAAGAACCACTCTCCATATTACCTACTGTTACCTATCAGTATTAACTGTTCCACAAAAATGTTGTTAGTGGATTTGAAGAGCATTGAAGTCTAGCTGCCTATTGTAGGAAATGACAGTAAGGTATAAGTAAATAGAGAAACCTTACCTACCTGCTCAAATGGAAGTATTGAGATATTTAGCTATATCCCGCCTTCACAAGCCTTGCTCCTCTCTGCAGTAATCATAAGTAGCAGCTTGTGAGGAAGGAGGGGTTGAGAAGATGATAATCATTATTTTGTATAAACCTCTTATTATTCACGAGTGTAACTAAGATTGAAAATATATAGCTGCCCATGCTAATAGATCAGAAAACAATTCAGGATTGTTTTTCCTGACCATAAATCTAGGGCTTTCAAAGTCATTATGGCAAGATTAATTGTGATTATCTGACTATAAATCTGTTCAGAAATTCAAGGCCCTATTTCTGAAATGCAGATCAAGCTTAGTTTAAAGTATCTACTGTAAACACAGACTGACAGTTATTTTGTTCAGTATGCACATGTCATATACAATGTATAAAATGCAAAATTATGTTATCTTTAATTTGAGGAATTATTTACACTGAATGGGAACATTTAAAAGAGTCAAATTCTGCTCAGATTTACACTGAAATTCAATGGAGCCAATTCTCCATTCTTGCTCGAGTACTTTTATACTACTCCAGTGCCATGAAGATGGAACCAGTCTTCAGAGAAGAAACATTTCTCTGTGCCCTTTTTATGTCTTTCATGTGAATAAAGATCTCAGAATCAGGGCCATAGTTAAGTTATTTCCCTAGTAATTTATTATTTTGTCATTGAATATTCTTCTCATTTCATACAATAGTTGCTATTTTTCCCGTCCTTTGGATTTTCGCCAGTGTTCTAAGAATTATTAAAAAAAAATCAACATTATTGGTTCAAGTGTTTCTTGGCTGATTCTTTTAATACTCTTGAGTGAAAGTTTTCCAGGACTGCAAATTTAAAATGTTTAACTTTAATATTTGCTGTTTCGTAACGGATGGAAGACGATGAATAGTCCTCTCTCATTATCACTGTAATATATGAATGCAGTCAATAGAGGCTACCGTATCAAGTCTTTTCCTTCAAAGAAACTCATGGAGAATTGCTAACTTTCAAAGCGGCTGTTGTTCCTTGCTGCTCTGAACAGGACTGCAGCTATAATCTACCCTTGGTTAACATGCCCTCTTGTAAAATGGCCGTCATCTCCCATTGTTCTCAGTGAGAAGGAAGCCATGAAATGTCCTCTTTTAAAATGGCCATCTCCTCTTATTTTACCTGGTAGGCATGAGCCCCACTGTCATCCAGGAAGGTGGTGGTCCTCTTTGGAATCTGGAAATAGAGGGTAGCACTGAGAGAGACTGGGGGGGGGGGAAATGACTGTGTGGCCTCAGTCCCAGTGAGAGCTTTTGGAAATACCAGCCATTTTGAAAGAGGGCAGTTCTTTGTGGGATTTACTGAATAATATTATAAATACCCACGTTTATTACACTGCCACAAGGGGAAAAGCAAAGAATGGAATTCCACTGTAGTAATGGCCTATACAACGTCCCCGTCCCAAAGGATTTACCATCTCAATAGTCAAGATTGACTCTTTAGCTGCTGTGGAAGAGGAAAATTTCAGTTCTCAAGAATGAGAGAAGCTACCGTTAGTCCTGAGGGGGAAAAAATCGTAAATCGTAATTTATGTATGGAGCTTTCAGAAGTGTAATTTATGTACGGAGCTTTCAGAAGTGTCACTTCATGAGACGATTGAAGAGTCTTTATTGTTCTGTTAGGGTATGTCTACACTACAAAGCTAATTCGAACTAACTTAGTTCGAATTAGTTAATTCGAACTAAGCTAATTCAAACTAACGCGTCTAGAACTAAAAACTAGTTCGAATTAGCATTTTGCTAATTCAAACTAGCAAGTCCACATTGAGTGGACCCTGAACAGGGCTTAAGGATGGCCAGAAGCAGTGCCGGCAGGGCATCAGAGGAGGACTTAGAGCGTGGAGATGCTGTCTCAGGCTAGCCGAGGGCTGCGCTTAAAGGGTCCCGACCCCCACCCCGGACAGACAGTTCTAAGGGGTGCCCCACTTGCAAAGCAGTCCTGGCTTGGATTGCCCGGACTACCCACACTGGGCACATCACAGCACTCGGCCATCAGACCGGCTGCACTTGCCGCAGGCTGCCATCTGGGGAGGCGGGCAATCGGGGGGCTGCAGGAGAGCTTCCACCCCCAGAAGCCCGCAGAGCCAGCCCAGTCCTCCCCATCGGGAGCTCGTACCCCATTCCTCCCTCACCTCTTTCCACTTACCCTTCCCTAGCCCCCCTTCTTATTGATGTACAAAATAAAGATAACATTTCTTCCAACATTGACTCTGTCTTTATTGAACAAAACTGGGGGAGACTGGGAAAAGGAGGTGGGAGAGAGGAAGAGAAAGGCTGGGAGAAGGGAGGGCAACTAACATGATCAGGGGTTGGGAACAGGTCCCAGATGAAGAGAGGCTACAGAGACTGGGACTGTTCAGCTTAGAAAAGAGGAGACGGAGCGGGGACAGGATAGAGGTCTCTAAAAGCAGGGGTTGGGTGGAGAGGGTGCATTCAGAAAAGTTCTTCCTGAGTTCCCCTAAAGAAGGACTAGAGGACACCAAAGGAAAGGAATGGGTATCAGGCTTGAAACTAGTAAGAGAAAGTTGTTGTTGTTGACAAAGCAAATAGTTAACCTGTGGAACTCCTTGCTGCAGGAGGCTGTGAAGGCTACAACTAGAACAGAGTTGAAAGGGAAGTGAGATCAAGTCATGGAGTAGTCTTAGCCAGGGGGTAGGAGTGGTGTCCCTGCCCAAAGTTTGTGGAAGGCTGGAGAGGGATGGCACGAGACAAATGGCTTGGTCACTGTCTTCAGTCCATCCCCTCCAGGGTCTCTAGGGTTGGCCGCTGTCAGCAGACAGGCTACTGGGCTAGATGGACCTTTGGGCTGACCCAGGACGGCCATTGTAAGCTCAGGGCTCAGGGTCGGGGGTCTCAGTGGACCCCCTTGATTTTCATGCACACCTGCTCCTGGGTGGCCAGGCTGGCAGCTCTCCTGCCCTAGACGGCCACTTTCCTGTGCCTAGTGCGGAGATCGTGGACGAGGTCCACGATCTCCGCACTAGCCCAGGAAGGTGCCCGCCTCTTGCGGTCCAGGGCAAGCTCCTGGGAGCCGCCAGCCTGGTCCCGGGAAGAGGGGGTGGGCTGGGGGACATCGGGTGGGTGGCTCTGTGCCGTGCCAGGTGCAGGGTCTGCTGGCTGGGTGCTGGCAGGCTTGCACCTGGCACGGGCACCGTAGCCAGCCCGTGGCCCTTTAAGGGGTCCGGGACAGGGAGGGGGGCATAGAGTTTCCCTGGTGTTGGCCAGAGTGGCCACCAGGGAAACCTGGGGAGGGCTAGCCTCCCACTAGTTCGAATTAAGGGGCTACACACCCCTTAATTCGAACTAGTAAGTTCGAACTAGGCTTAATCCTCGTAAAATGAGGTTTTCCTAGTTCGAACTAAGCGCTCCACTAGTTCGATTCAAATTCGAACTAGCGGAGCGCTAGTGTAGCGGCTATGAATGTTAGTTCGAACTAACGTCCGTTAGTTCGAACTAACATTGTAGTGTAGACATACCCTTACTGAAGTCATTCAGGACAAAACAGCACGCTTAGGGCACATCTACCCAACAGGGCAAAAGTCAAATTAAGCTATGCAACTTAAGCTAGGTCAATTGTGGAGCTTAAGTTGAAATAGCTTAATTCGGTGTTTGGCGCTGTCTACACAGCAGGAAGTCGAAGGAAGAACACTTTTCCTTCAACTTCCTTTATTCCTCATTTCAGGAGTCAGAGTAAAAAGTCCTCCAGTTCAACATTATTTCGTAATAATGACTTGCAGTGTAGACGTGCTCTTTGTTTCAGAATAACGTCAGTTATTCTGAAATAACGCTGCTATGTAGACATACCCTTGGTGTTCAATTTCTTAAAGAACCCATTTTAAAATTACTTTTAAATGATAAATGCATTAATGGACTTCTTTGTAAATACCAAAGAAAAAGCATTCTGTGCCCAAAGAGTAATGCTATCTCTAGACTACATCCCTCTTTCAAAAGAGGGATGTAAATTAGGCAGATGGAAATTGCAAATGAGATTTACAGGAACTTTTGAAAAAAGGTGGTTTTTTGAAAGAAGCACATCTAGATGGTGGTTTCACTTTCAAAATACTCGTTTTTGAAAGAACGCGTGATGGCCATTATGCAAAAGAAGTGCAGGTAATTCAAATCCTGGCTTCATTTGCAGTTTTGATCTGTCTAATTTACATCCCTCTTTCGAAAGAGGTATGTAGTTTAGGGATGCCCAAAGTGTAGTACGTTGGGGTGAAATTGTACATGACCAGATGAAATTATACTGTAAGTGCAAAACTCAACTCGTTCTTAACTACAGAGCTGTGAGCACCACCTTCATTGTTTATACTTATTTACGTCTAATGAGAGGAATAGGACAAAATATTTTTAAAAACAGAACGTAGTAAGAAATACCACAGTACAGTAAAATAAAAATAGTGGGATATTTCACATCAGTTTTAAAGCAACATACAAATGGTACATCATGAATCCTCACAAGAACTATGTGTGGTAGATGGATATAATTTATTATTTATTATCACAGTACCTCAAAGCTCCAGTCACAGGTGGGACCACTGGGACATAGGAAGGTTAAATGATTTGCTCAAGGTCACACAGTGAGTTAGTGGTAAAGCCATGGTTAGAGATACTATTTTTTCACACTTCAATAACATCAAACATGTCCAACTGGATACACTTCACATTTTCTGAAAGAAGAGAAGGAATGAGGTTAAATGACTGCTGTAGTAATTGTGATTTTAAAAAGTCACTGGACACTATCCCAAATACCATTAAGATATTACATTATAAAGAGAGAGTTTTCAGTTCAACTTTTCTGCACTTTGGTCTAGCAATGAGCAGACAGCAGTTATGCATAGGAATAAGAAGCATCAGAAGTTACATTAGCTGCAATTAGAATTACAAGGGCTATCAAGCCGCATGCTTCAGGGCATAAACTAATCACCAGCTGGGATCAAGAGGAAATGCCCTTCCATGGCACAATATTACATTATAAAGCACATAATGGGAGTTTTACAACTTCCACTGAAACTTCTGGTCCCTGCCAGAGACAAGTCTAGAAGGTTCATTGTTCTCTCCTGATACGGAATGTGTTCTCGCTGCAGCTACCTGTGTGGGCGTAGCTTGTATTATAGTGGCATAAACACTGCTTTCCGCACTAAAAAGCCATGACTGTTCATTTGCATGAGCGTTTTGGGTAGTGTTCTTTTCAAACTGCAAAAAATGATTAGGGAAAATAAGAGTACATCTCTCCAGTGGACTATAGAGGGTGGGCTTGAAATGTACAGCAATTTTGTTTTGGGAGTTGATTCAGGAATATAATCATGATTTTGACGAAGTTACTACATAATTTAAAAATAAGGTGCTGCTAAATAGTAATATTGCCCCTTAATTCCTGAATTCCCTTCTTTATAAATGTGGTACTAATTCTGTTATCCGAACTCTACTCTCAGCTACGTACATAAAAATTTCTACTAAAATTAGAAACCAGCCATCAGTGGTAATTTCTCTTATTCTATATGGATAATTTTTTCCTTCACATTCTTTTGTCCCTGTTTCAACTTATTATCAATGTCTGATACTTTCTAAGATAGCTTTGGAAAAGCTTTTAGTGAGACTGATTCATTAGTATGTTCCAGATGTTATGCATCAATCTCCAGGTGCAAAAATACCCGAAAGTGGGCTTACCTGGCTATGGGAAGGATTTCAGCCTTAGGTCACTCGCAGCCAAGTTTGCAAAATGCTGATCTAAACAACGCTGTGGCAAATAGTATATTTTGTCTTATTCGCTGAGTGTAGAAATTTGAACTCTGGCTTTTGCCAAATGGTGTACATTTTTCCACAGGTAGCTTCCATAGCCCTACATAAAATATGCATAATTATAGAATCCTAGAACACTAGAACTGGAAGGGACCTTGCGAGGTCAAGTCCAGTCCCCTGCCCTCATGGCAGGACCATGCACCATCTAAACCATCCCTCATAGATGTCTGTAATGCCGTAAACGACACTTGACAGGCAGTTCATTTTAGCTGACAGCACCATCTTTCACCAAATGCCTTGATGCCTTATCCAATCACATTTTCCTCACTTCCAACACTTTACTTGCAAGCTTTTCTTTCCCCGCCCCCTTTCGTGGAAATGTTTTCCCACCACTTCTCAGACAAAACAAGCATTCTATTGATCGAGACATCAAATGGTCATAAGAGATGTCATATATGTGTCACTAAAGACAACGAACAGATCATTAATATGATTTAAATCCTCACATCTCTATTCTCTCAGTTTTAGTTAATGCACATTTTCTATGTCTAGGATGTGGCACATTTAAAGAGGTGTTACCCAAAAGCATACGTGTTGCATCAGAAGTAGTTGCAGATAGTTTCACTGCTAATAGTGCCAGTCAGAGGAGAGGAGCTGTTTATTATTCATAAGCAGCAGTACAAGGAAAGGCACAGCCCCCTGAATACTAAACTGCTGTTAACTGTTAATGTATTCAAGTTGGAAATTAGAGGAGCTGGTCATTTGATAGGAAAGGGAAAGATTGTTGCAATGACTGCCTCCATACATATCAATTCCTCTCATTTGGAGTATAGTTCCTTTGGCCTCAGGCAGTCTACAGAGATGTATCTTTTTTTTAAGAGTTCAGAAAGAGTAGGCTTTGCATAAAATCATGTGTTGCCAAATGATTTTCCCACCCCAAATGGCGGAAGTCTCGTCTTTTACCAGACGAGTGCCTTGTTAAAGCAGCCCACGTTCAGCTCTGATTAACTTCACAGCAATATGAACACGAGTCACATCGCAGCCCTTAAACAATGCCGACTTCTGGATACAAAAAAGACTCCGGGGCACTTTCTTGAAGTCGGCAGATACTGAATTGTCTTAGTGCCTTCTTAAAATGGAAAGAAATAGAAATCAGCACAACTTTCTCCCCTCAGACACCATTTGGTGTTTCTCGGTCTTAAAAAGTTTAAGAAACAATGGTCTAGACAGAGACTCAATTCCAGCACCTGAGATTCCTGTGCAGCTTCACTGACGGCGGTGACCTAGCCAACGTGTGGGAAATAGTCACGGCCCTTTCCCGGCTGCACCAGAGCTTAGTGCTAGCCAGGGTGGGGAGAGCAGAGGCTCTCACTCACTCCGTGCTTCCCGCTGTCGACAATGGCAGGGGGACCCCAGAGCCTTTCCCCCTACTCACTAGCCAGGAGGGAGGTAAAATCCTGTTAACTGGTTAAACATTAAGTTTAACTGATTAAACAAGAGGAAGGGGGGGCTGCTCCAGCCTAGCACAACCCCCATACTATGGACAGGGGCTTCTCCAGCCCCATGTGAGGCTGCGCACTACCAGCTTGCATGGGCTGGGAGTTGGCAGCCTTGTGTGGGGCCAGAAGTGGCAGGCCTGGGGCGAAGGGCTTCCAGCCTGACCCATTCACATCCCTGCTAGTCAGGGTAGCTGGTCTAATGAAGAGAAGGACTTGATAAGTAAAGGGAGTGTCTCTGAGGCACAAGTCCTCCTGGGGCTGTTTCTAGAGCGAGGCTACTGCTGTCTCAGCTTAAAGGAATACACTCACCCTGTCTATTCAGTAGTAAGCAAAAATGAGGGGATCACACCTGACTCGTGCATGGGTTTGTTATGATTGTTTTACTCATTTGCGCTGAGTGTTTCGTTAGCATCCAGGTCTCTGAGTCACAGACTGAAAGTGAATGTGCTGACAAATAAAGGGCAGAAGTGCCATCTAGAAGAGTAGGCTTCTGAGCAGGGAAAAATCCGATGGGGAACAGTGTGAGTGAAAGAGACTTGCTGGGGGCACCATCAGAATGGGAAGAACGACCTTGTTTGCCTGTAGCACAAAGCCCCTTTCTGGATCCATTTTTTATTGAACATTCTATTTATTACCAAGCACAATGTTACATTGTCAGTGTGAAGTGTGCAAAATACGTTACTGGTACAATTCTGGGGAAAGTATGCAAGTCGTACAGTTTTGTGGCGTATTGCAGAGTCTGTATAGTGATAGTATGCAGTATATGGTACTTCATGCTCTGTTCCTTACAAGCATCATGTCCAGTTCCCTTAGTGATACTGATGGAGACTATAAGATATTGGGGCAAATTATCAATCCCCTTGACATGGCCAATGATATCACAGGAATAATGCCTGTGGAGGACTACAGCCAAGAAGCAACTGTCCAGTAGACAACAGCCAAGACACTGAGGATTAAAACCAAGGAAACCAAAGATCAAACCGGTGGTAACCTCAACAATCAAGAAACAAGCTAAACTAGTGTAGACTTCGAACAAGTAGACAGTTTCTACGACTTGGATTCCATCACAACATATGATAACGGCTCTGAAATTGACAGAGAGACCTGGGGTACATCCACATAGCAACATTATTTTGAAATAATTAGAGTTATTTCGAAATACCTTAGTCCATGTCAACACAGCTGGCAGTTATTTTGAAACAAGGTTGACATACTGTCAAGCTGGAGGTCATCTTATTCTGATTCCTGTAATCCTCATTGTGCAAGGAGTAAGGGAAGTTGGAGGAAGAGTGCTCTATTTCAAAATAAACACTGTGTAGATGCTCCCAATTTCAAAATAAGCTGTTTCAAAATAAGCTACGCAACTGACGTCGCTCAATTTGCATAGCTTATTTTGAGTGAAGCCCTGCTGTGTAGACACACCTATGGATGGCTACTGCTAGTATAATGTCTGTATGTCTGAACAAAATGGTTTTAGAACCTTAAATCATCATCTATGCCTGCTAAAGCCAGTTTATATACAGCGTTCATTGCTTACTTTGCAGTTGTGAAACACCGGTATCGCCAAAGCTTCTGGAACAAAAGCTGCAAACATTTGTATTAAGGTGCTGTGTCGCAGGTGTGACAAAGCTTGATTATACTAAAAAGTGACAACATCTGTGGAAAATTGAAAATGTAATGTGTGATTATAATCATTGAAAGGCACCAACTACCATGGTTTGGTCATATTACTAGAATGACTCTCTACTGAATTGCTCTGTGGAAGAATACATGGCCGTAGATGGCAAGGAGACAGTGGTCTAACATGCAAAATCACCCAGGCAACTCCCCAAAGGCTCAAATAGTGGCTCAAAACGGGTGTGGATGGAATGTCTTCATCATAGCAGTCCTTTCTAGCCACAGTGTTGGTTGTGTTCAGTGATCGTTCAAACATGCATTGTAGGTATGTCTATGTAAATAAATTATCAAGAGTCTGTGTACACTCAGAGGCTATGGCTATACTACATGCTTTGCTGGAAGAGGCAATGCAAATGAAGCACGGATTAGCATTTTCTCATGCTTCATTTGCATACTTTCTTTTGTTCCATTTTTGCTCAAGGGGTTATTGCGCAAGGGGTTTTTGTGCAAAAAGGAAACGTCCACACTGTTTTTGCGCAAAAACAGAACGAAAGAGTATGCAAATGAAGTACAAGAAAATGTTAATCCACACTTCATTTGCATGCCCTCTTTTGGCAAAGCATGTAGTATAGACTAAGCCATAGGGTATTTCTACATTGCATGATTATTTCATAATCTATTCCGGAAGATATATTTAGCAATAGTTTATTTCAAAATAGAGCATCCACACTACAGGGAAGCCTCAAAATTAGAATGAAACAGGCTTCCCTAATGTAGATGTGCTCTCTCGATTTAGAGCCCCAGGAAGCACCGGGGAGAAATTACTTAGAAAGGCCCCGGTGAGGAGCTATTTTGAAATAGCAGCAGTAGAGCATCCACACTTCAGCTATTTCAAAATAGCTATTTCAGAAGAGGAGTTGTAAGTAATAGAAATGTAGCCGTGATAATCTGGTGTAGCTGAAACAAAAAACAGGACTATGTAGCACTTTAAAGACTAACAAGATGGTTTATTAGATGATGAGCTTTTGTGGGCCAGACCCACTTCCTCAGATCAAATAGTGGAAGAAGAGGAGTTGTTCCTTATGGAATGAGGTTTCCAGAAGTCGGAATAAGCCGCCCGTTATTTCGATATTATTTCAAAATAACGGAATTGCAGTGAAGACACTTGCATTGTTACTTTGAATAACGCTAGTTATTCTGAAACAACGGTGCAGTGTAGACGCACCCACAGTGTTTGCATTCACACGTTGGACCTATGCAGTACAGATGCTAGAGACTTTTTTTGTAAATCTGTTGGAAAATGCCTGTCAAAACTGAAACTTTTTGCAAGAAAGCATTAGTTTTGACAAATTTCCCTATTCCAAACCATTTTGAAAATTGTTTCTGAAATAATTAAAACATCCCTTTTTGACATTTTCAAAATGAAAAGCTTCCTTTTATGGTTTCACCATTTTTTTGGTTGGAAATTTCAAGTTGATTTATACTTTCTAACTTTTTTTTATAAAAGTCAAAATTGAAACAAGGTCATTTTGGGGGGGGGGGGCGGTTGGATTTCTGATTGGCATTTATTTTTAATATCCGCTTTTTGTTTCAATTCAGCACAGGGATTTTTGTTTTGTTTTTTTTATCTCAATTTTTTCCCCCTGGACAGGACTGTCATTTCCTACCCAGCTTCCCCGCACATCTTTGAACACCTAAATCTATGTAATCAAAGAAGCCCAATTGCTGTTTTGCCCAGAGAGTACAGGAGGACTGCACTCAGGGTGTAGTCATCCTCCCCTCTTCGTGCCAGGATAACACAAATTGGTGAAATGGGATTAAAAGAATCCTTTCCAAGCCAAGCCCAAACCTACCTTCCCACTGAGAAGCCTTACTTCAGCAGGGTAACTCCTTTGGAAAGCTAGAAACTGCTGAAAATAAGGATAATTATAATAATAGCAGATTCTCAGCGATATCTGCAGTGTAAGTAGTGGAACATAAATGGGCCAGATTGTGAACCCCTTACTCAGATAACTCTGAGTGGCTGCTTACTGCTAGTTAAACTTCCCAGTTTGGTCCATACTAATTAGAAACTAATTAGAAAATCGTACTTATGGTAGGTAGCACCTTCTACCATGCAGCACAGTCCTTAGGATTTATACTCCCCTTCCCCCGTACCATTAAACTGGTGACTTGTGCCTGATGGCAGCCATTGGGGGGGGGGGGTGATTTTTTTAGAGATTTCATTTTTATAATTTTCAGCAACATAATTTTTAAAACAAAATTTAAACTGAGGTCCTGTAGATGAGGCTTTCTCAACCTTTTTTTCTAAAGTACCCATTGGAAAAAAAAAGTACCCCCAGTCCCTACAGTTTTCACTCACCACATTTTTTTCTACCATTACATAGGAACATAAAAATGGCCGTACTGGGTCAGGCCAAAGGTCCATCTAGCCCAGTAGCCTGTCTGCCGACAGTGGCCAATGCCAGGTGCCCCCAGAGGCGGTGACCGAAGATAATGATCAAGCAATTTGTCTCCTGCCATCCTTCTCCAGCCTCTGACATACAGAGGCCAGGGACACTATTTCTATCGCCTGGCTAATAAACTTTTATGGACCTAACCTCCATGAAATTATCTAGCTTCTCTTTAAACTCTGTTATAGTCCTATCCTCCATAGCCTCCCCTGGCAAGGAGTTCCACAGGTTGACTATGCACTGTGTGAAGAAGAACTCTTCTTTTAAACCATTGCAACACATTTGTTCAAACAACTTAATTGTAGCTCGGTGGGCAATGAAATGGTTGGGTGTAAAAAGTAAAGAGCTAATAGAGCACTGTAAAAATTAAAACAAAAATTCAGTTTTGTCCAAATTTCAGTTGTGTTTTGATGTACCCCCCAGACTTCTCTTGAGTATCCCTAAGGGTACGTGTACTACTGGTTGAGAAACGCTGCTGTAGACTAACACAGTAAATTCAGAACGTGAAAGGGGTTGGTTAAAGCCTATGAAACTACATCATTACCACTGGAATGTCTCTTACACTGGTTCTGCTAATAGCTCTGGCAGGCTTTGTCACTTTCAAGTTTTACTAAATGCTCTCTGGTGGAAGCAGAGCCACAGAAAAGGGATGGGAAGGGGTGAGGGTGGGCATTAAGACCCAGTGGTGCCCCAGATTTACAGGTGCCCTACACAGCTGCATATTCTGCGTGTGGGTAAGCACTCATCTATTCCAATGAGTGGTCCCATTGGCTTCAGAAAGATTACTCACAGGCTACGTCTACACTGGCATGGTCTTGCGCAAAAACTCTTTGGTGCAAGAGTTCTTGCATTAAAGTAGTTGTGCAAGAGAGCGTCTACACTGGCATGTGCTTTTGCGCAAGAGATGTGCTTTTGCACAAGAGCATTCATGCCAGTGTAGACTCTCTCTTGCGCAAGAAAGCTCTGATGGCCATTTTAACCATAGGGCTTTCTTGCACAAGAAATTCATGTTGCCTGTGTACACTGGCCTCTTGCACAAAAACAGTTGCACAAAAGGGCTTATTCCTGAGTGGGAGCATCTTAGTTCTTGTGCAAGAAGCACTGATTTCATACAGCAGAACGTCAGTTTACTTGCGCAAGAACAGACGGCCAGTGTAGACAGGCAGCAAGTTTTTGAGCAAGATCGGCTGCTTTGGTGCAAGATTGCGCCAGTGTAGACACAGCAACAGGGTAAGGTGCTCTTTGGAGGGAGGGAACCTATCAGAACATGGTCCTTACTTAATTAAGAAAAAGTTCCTAACTGTCAGGGTAGTCAAACACTGGAATAAATTGCCCAGGAAGGTTGTGGACTCTCCATCACTGGAGGTATTTAAGACTAGTTAGATAAATGTCTATCAGGGATGGTCTAGACAGTATTTGGTCCTGCCATGAGGGCAGGGGACTGGACTTGATGACCTCTTGAGTTCCCTCCCAGTCCTAGTATTCTATGATTCTATGATTGATTCACTTTCACATTTGGGGTTCAATTGGGGCTATACCACAAGCCTTGACAATTGATGATAATGCCAAGGGAAATTCAAGTGTGTTGGTCCTATGTCCAATTCCTCTCCGTCTCTGTCCTTGCCCATCCATTTATGAGAGAGGGAGAGCAATGGCTTTTTAAACAATTCCCTGCACCCTAGTAGAGCATGCAGGGGACAAGAACACACTTTTCATTTCCTTACTGGTGCAGGTGTATGTCCCAGTTCACCAGGAGGCCCATAATAACAGTCAGATCAGACACAGGGACCTGGAGCCACTGAACTGCGAAGTATGACTATATTTGCGTTGTACTGTCTGTACCTGACCTGTGAAGTTCCACTTACCAGCCACATAATAAACACACAAGCTCATGTTTTGCAGTTAAATTAATATGTTAGGTTTTTCTGCTTAGCAGGATGGTTTTCAGAGAGATAATTGTTTCTTTCATTTTTATGATAATAGCATAGATCTAAAGTAACATCATTTTGGAAGTTTAGATGAAAATAATGGCTTGAGGAAGCAGTGTGTGATACAGTATATAGAATTAACAGCTAGTGCTCTGGGGGTGACAAAAATCTAATCTTGACAATGGGAACTTTTTGCATAATTCCTGCTAGGTTATCAATCACTATTTGGCATTAGTTTGATTACATATTCAACACCTACAACAATGATGTAAACTGAGATTACCTTCTGCAATTTAGGATTTACACTATCTGTTGATGGAAATAGCTTATATGTATATAATGCATGTAGATGACTTGTGAGTATAAAACAGTGTCCCGTCTTCCCAATGCTCAGGGTCATCTTTTAAAACCTTAGCAGCAGCTGATGATTTAACCCTATTGTAAACTTCGATTTCATGCACCCAGATTTTGTGATGGTTTCTTGAAGGCCTGGATCGCGGAACCATTCATACCCATGCTTATAAATTTACACCTGTGAATTTTATCAGTTAGAGCTGAGTAAAGGAATACATAATTTTTTCAGTTTCCTGAAAGTATCAACTAAAATACAATCAGTCCAAACTGAAACCGTAAGTTCTGAAAAAAAAAGTGGCAAATCGTAAAAAACATCAACAAAATTATTGTTTCCAGTCCAAAAAAACCCCCCAAGGCTATGTCTACACTGGCACGATCTTGCGCCAGAGCTATACAAATGAGGCTAAGTGTGGAATATGCCTCGTTTGCATATCTAATGAGCTGCCATTTTGCGGAAGAGGCTCTTGCGCAAGAAGGAGCTGTTTACACTGCCCCTTCTTGCGCAAGAAAAACCCTCTTGCGCAACGCCGTTATTCCTGAAAATAATCAGCATAAAAGAATTGCACAAGAGGATTTTTCTTGTGCAAGAAGGGGCAGTGTAGACCGCTCCTTCTTGCGCAAAACCTCCTTCCGCAAAAATGGCAGCTCATTAGATATGCAAATGAGGCTCGGCGCTATTCCATGCTTAGCCACATTTTCATAGCTCTGGCACGAGATCGCACCAGTGTAGACATAGCATAGCCTAAATGTTTTGTTCAGGTTTCAGGAATTTTTAAAATTAAAGGCAAAACAGAAAAAAGTAAAAATGGCTGCGTAGATCAGGGGTGAGCAAGTTCTGGCCTGCGGGTTGGATCTGATCTGCTGGGGTTATTCCCTGCTATATTTCCTGTGCCTCTGCAGGTATGGATGATGGCAGCTCCCATTGGCCATGGATTGCTGTTCCTGGCCAATGGGAGCTGCCAGAAGCTGTGTTCCAGTCCACACTGCTTCCCACAGCTCCCATTGGCCAGAAGCAGTGATCCGTGGCCAATGGGGGCTGCACTCATTGGTGCATGTGGAGGCTCAGGTAAATATAGTGGTGGCGGCCCACCAGGGACTAACCCTGAGAAACCACCACTGTTTTACTGCCCACTCCTGGTCTAAATTGAGAAAACGGACAGAGGTGGAAGAAGAAAAGGAAGTGGTTCTGGTAATGGTGTCCGCCTTACAATTTTTACCCAGGCATTAGTGCATTCTGTTGCAAGGTGGGTGACCAGAGTTTAAATCCCTTCCCTATATCAGGTACAGGGGCAATTGAGCCCCGTCTCTCACATGACATGATCTATGTAAAGTTAAGTGCTTGTGTGTGCAGGGTCAGGTCTAAAGTGGCATAGAAAACATTGGTGCTTAATGATCATAGGGGGGTCCATTATTTGAGGTTCACTCTCCACTCCTGTTGAAGTCAATAGATGTGGAACGTGCCTACTCTGAGGAGGTGTGTGTGTGTGTGTTAGTTAATATTTACTGTATAACTTTCAAACAGATTCAGACATCCTATTCTCAATTTTATTTTGTCTGCCTTATCTGAAAATTTGGGGTCTTGCTTATGTCGTTAATATTAAAAGTTTAAGTAATTTCCTCATGGGCTAATGCAATTTATTCTCTTTGTTTTAGTGTTGTCTCAGATACAATTGAAAGTGCAGTTCCACTCTCAACAGTAACTGTAAAAAGAGTACCGTGAGGTTGAGCAAATTTAATACAAATTGAGACAAATATGCAATTTACAGGCAAAAATGATTGTTCTAGCTGCCTGAACTGCAAACTCAACCTGGGCTCTGAAAGTCAAGCTTGGTTCTTTCTTCTCATTCATTCACACCAGTAACTTATTTTTTTGCAGACCACATGCCGCCCTGAGTAATATTTGTAAAACTGATTTTGTCAGTTATGTCAATTTACAAAATGTGTAGTTTTGTCAAATTACAGCTTCATTAACACCTGTATAACACCGATGAAAATGCTATAGTTTGCCACAGTGTAAATAAGGGAATAATTTAACTAGGATCTTGCCTAGTAGTTGTCTGAAAAGGAAATAATCCTGTGTTGACTTGAGTTTGAACTTTCACATTTTGAGGTTGCATTTGTATGACTCCTTGTTTTTTTTTTAAAAAAGACCTTATTTTGTGAATGGCACACATTTTAAATGAGGTTATTGAGATGCAATGGGCATAGACCCTCACATTGTCATTTTTACAGGTTCACTTTTCAGGGAAGTGCTAAGGTAAAATCCAGGGTCTTGTTTAAATTTCATAGTAGCCATTGAATGCTACTGAACACAAAGTTAAGCGGGAACTGGCTCCTGGAAAATCCGTGCCTCTGGATGTGTAACAGTTAGGACGCTTTTGAGACAATGTATTGAAGCGGGCAGCTCTTAAAGACAAAAAGAAAGCATGGGTCATTGGCTGTGTGTCATTATGAACCTGTGTTCTCAGCAGCTATTGTTAAAATGCCCAAAGGCAGGATTATTCTGGTTTCTATTTATTTAGATTTCTGCAAATTTCACCTAAATGGTTTATCTGAAACCACTGTCACAAGATGAACTTTTTGGGGGAAAGTTTACTCTAAAATAGTTCCGAATTTTGGAGAAGGTAGCTAAGGCAATTTACCCTCTTTTAACTTAGTAGAGGGGAAAAAAATCTTGTAACTCATACAAACTCGAGAGACTTGCTGGAGTTTGGCAGCTAAATTCTTTGATGCGTCTGTCTGTCTACTGGGCATATGCCATCTCCTCATAGCTGTCACATGTGACTTCACCGAGCTTTCCTACCCAGTGACTGACTAGGCTTCATCCAAGGGCTGCAAGGACAAAGAATGAGTTTCTCTACAGTAGTTCTTCTTGAAGCAGCCATGGTGCTGGCCACAAGAACTGAAAGCAAGAAGACTTTTTCTGCTGTCCTGTCAGTACTGCTCCTGCTTGTAAATGCGTAGCATGGAGAAAGACGAGCAGATTTACTGGAATGTAGCATGAGGAGCTCAGAGTAGAGGGGAGGAGGAGACATAGTACAGGGGCATAGATAATAGAGCAGAAAATGGAGAATGAGGGAAGAGAAGAGGTCACAGAAGATGGCACGTGGTTGACCGGAATAAGAGAAGAAAGAGGAATGAGAGCAGAGGGCAAGGGAAGGACTTGAGCCATGGAGGGGGGAAGAATAGAAGCAGAGATTCCGTGGAAGAAAAGTATGTTAGTGCATAAAGACTGTACCATAAACATATGCATAAGGGAGAAAGGGAATTGAAGTTGCATGGGCAAACTTAATTCAAGCTATTCCTCACTTTGGAACCTTATCTCACCATATCTCTCAAATAGCCTGTGACTGAGACAGTTACGATACTGTATATAGCTTGATTCCTGTCCTCCAGCAACTGTGACCCAGTGCAGTTCTTTCCCACACTACTAAATGGTGGGTTAGAGAGACAAAGCAGGTGAGATACTGTCTTCTGTCAGACCTACTTCCGTTGGTGAATGAGACATGATTTCAAGCTCTGTGTAAGTGCAAAACCTTGCCTTTTTCACCCACAGGAGTTGTTCTAATGAAAGGTGTTACCTCACCCAACTGGTCTCACTAATATTCTAAAAACAACACAACTACAACCATAATTAAAATATAGATGCAGGGGAGAGCTTGTGCCCAAGTTAAGATAGCAGGAGATGCACCATTACCATTACTGTTCCCTCATACCTTTCTAGAAGTTTCTGACTCCATGGTTATGGAAAAATGCATAATATCTAAAGCAACAGTTACACAGTCCCTCCCAACTGGAAATTGCCTCTTCAAAATAAAAAGTGTCCTTTGTGTAGTCACACCCTGGCACATCTGACTTTTGAAAGGTTGGTTCCTTCAGAGCTGAATCACAGATGACCTCTGGCATTTAGCTTCTTATTTGCTGTGTTTTCTGTGGTTTCGCCTTATGAAACCAGACAGAGCCAATGCAATAATTTGTTCCAATGGCTACGAAAAATGCCCTGAATGAAAATGATATCACCTGTAGGTTAGACTGGGAGGTGAGGCTTTTTATTCCTCACTCCAGCAGCCGCTTATTAGAGAACCAGAATGTTATTGTATTTGTTGTGGTGCTGTGTCTAAGAGCACAGCAAATCCATTATTCATATCTTCCCGAGCTCATAAAGCCATTGAAATAGTACAGCATGCCTCCTTAAGACTGCCACCCACTCAAAATCCATTTCATTTGGACAAATAATGAAACTCTGCTCCGAAGAAAACCAATTTGAAAACACTGAAATTCATTTTACTCACTTTAATATTTATGTGCTTATATTTATTGTTTCAGCCATTTTTGTACTGTTTTCAAAAGTAGTTGCTCATTTAATAGATTGCCAGCAGAGTCAGTCAAATTTAAAATAAGGAAGAAAATCAACTTGAAACAGGACAAGGGCCGCAATGTCTATCCAACGTAGATTAAACTGTAACAATTAATAAGTTGTATATTGTTGGGGGAACCCTCAAATATATATCTCTTCATGTTAATTTACAATAGTATAGCATTGCTTCCAAAATGTGTGTATTAGTACTGCATAATATTGGTACACATTGGAACGAGGCATTTTAGCCCTTACCCTTCTCCTCTTAAAGATGAACAAACCCTGGAGGGTTTGCTATGGTATGGTGAATAAAAAGGGCATCTCTTCCAAAGAAAGGAGAAGTAGCATTAACACTCAGCTGCAACTGCATAACTTGAATTTGACATGCTGCAGTATTGTTATCTAACTGCTTTTGATTCAGTCATTGTCTTGTCTGTACCAATAAGAATAATTGGATGATCTCCAACGGAATTATGTTAACACCTTCAGTGTGGTATTGGTGACTTGTGCATTTGAATGAGGAGTAAGGTTATTGCAGATGTCTGAAATGTTTGTTACATTCATCCTGAGAAATGTGGATTACCCACCCTGCACACTAATATTCATGCCATCCTGTTGTATGAAGGGTCTAGGAGTCTGATGGAATGAAATAGCAGAGGCGAGCTGTCTTTTCACCTGCCCTTTGTCACTGTTGGGCCAGGAAGCCTGTTTATTGTTGGGACGGTTAGTGAGCTGATTGTTCTGGAATATATGCCCAAATAATTGGGTCATGTTATGGAAAAAAAAAGTTGAGAGAGAGACAGGGTCTTTCTGAAGCTACATCTACACTGCAGCTGTTTTGTGGAAGAGGAAATGCAAATGGAGTGCTCATTTGCATATCTCACGCTCTCGTTTGCATATCTTCATCCAATCCTTTTTGCAGAAGAGGTTTTTGAAATAAAAAGCCCCGCGTAGTCAGGGCCATTTGTCGGGAAAAATCCCCTCTTTTGCGCAAGAGTCTGTAAACCTCATTTTTGGAGGAATAAGGTCTCTTGCTCAAAAGGGTTTTTTTCCTACAAATGGCCCTGTCTATCACAAAAACCTCTTCCACCAATGGGATCGGAAGAAGATATGCAAATGAGTGTGAAACACGCAAATGAGCGCTCCATTTGCATTTCCTCTTCTGAAAAACAACCGCAGTGTAGACGTAGCCTGAGTATCCATAACTGGAGTCCTGCTCTTTGTTCCTGCCCATAGATAAACAACAGGTTACATTTCACAAGGGAGAAGGCTAGAATGTGGCATTAAAACAGCGAGTCGAGGTTGTCTTTCGTGGATTCCAAAGCCAACTATAACAAAGGCCTCGGGAGAGTCCCAGCTCATCTGTGGGGAGCGCTTTTCCTTCTCCAACTATAAGCACTGCTAAGTGGTGACAAATTCCTGTCAGAAAGACCTGCAAATACAGTTTTCAACAAAGCCAGACTCCCTCAATTTAATACAAACCAAAGGTTGGATTTTCAAAAATTCCTAAAGGAGTTCTTGAAAGCCAATGGGAGTTAGGCACCTCTCCTTTGAAAATCTTGGTAGGCATTTATCTGTATGTTTAGTCTCCTAAATACTTTTAAAAAAATCTAGCCGCTAGCTAGAGCTAGTTGAGAGTTTTTCAACAAGACCTTTTTTATTTGGCATTTTTCAGCTAAAAAAAACCTACCGTAATTTTGCTGATAATATTTGCAGAATAGTTGTGGGTTCAAGACCCAACTTGTAAAACTTTTGCGAAGAAGTTGAAATAGTTGAAATGCCCTGAGATCAAGGACAAGTTATTGGAGAAACTCAGCCATTTGGCCAATAGGTATATTTATAGGAAACTTGCTAAGAGTTATTCTGGTGTAGGAATCTGTTTGGGTTGACAGATGTACGCTCTTTTACATTTTTGTTCTTGCATCTAGTAACTGATGGAAACATTTTTGTAAATCTAAAAACAAATAGCAGATCATGGAGGAGAACAGGGGCTATAATAGAAGCATTCATTTAGCTGGCTTTATAGAGATCCAATCTGCTTCAAATAAAATATAGGAAAGACTGAACATTAAATCTAGAAAGTGAACTTTCCTGGGTATTTTATTTGAAAAACTGAAGCACAAAACTATGGCTTAAGGATCCTTTAAAAAAAACACTTGGGAAGCCATCTGATCCTTCATAGCACAAGTCAAGGAAATTTTGCCCTGTTTGTTTGTAGCAACCAACAGCAGTATGAACTTGGACAGATGAAGGGAAAACCTGGATTTAGTTGTCCAAGACAAATCAGAAAAAGCAAAAGTTTTACCTCTATGAAGGGCATGAAACAGACGAGACCAAAAAGCAGCTTTAGTACAAGTCACCTAAGAAACACCACTATGTGTCATCAGTTCAGTGCTGATTTCAGCGGATACGTTATTGGATTATAACTCCACTGTCCTCAGGGAGTGAGTCATATAGTTTATTCTCTTGCTGCAGAGGCACTGAGCAGAAAACGTGGTCATGCTGGGGCTGCACTGTTTTCACAATGGTTTAATTAAATGTTTTCCGTTGTTTTGTGGTTATTTTTAGCTACTGATGTGGCCCTTGATGGGAATAGAAAGGGGTTGTTTCAGAAAATAAAGCCATAATTTTCAAAAGTGGCTAGTTTCTTAAGTGCCTGATTTGTAACCCATTGAAGGAGTGCGATTTTTAAAAAAACGTTCCACCCTTCCCCATCCTCTGAAAGCAGATCCCAAATAAAGAGGGCAATTTAGTTGTTCTTTTAGAAGAAAGTGAACTATAATATACATCTAAATCTGCTGTGCAAGAAGATTCACCCAGCATTGCTCAGGTTCTTAACTCAATTAAGTTTTGTTTCCCTTCATTTAAATCATTGTTCTAGGGCGGAGTTGGGGATGGGGAGTTCAGTATGGAGGCAGCTATGGGCACAGCTGGAAGAGGGATGGATATCTGTTGGCTGAGGGATAGACACACAGACAGAAACACCAATAGACAAACTCTCTGAGATATATAGTAGATAGAAGTCTCTTTCTCCACCCCTGTCCCCTGCTGGCCCAATAGCATAATTGCTGTGCCAGTCCCCATCTCTGTTTCCTTGCTGCCCCCTTGTGGTCATTCTACAGTACAACTGTCCCTCCTACCAGACCCCTCCTTTTCTATTTTACGAGAAACAGTTTAATTCCAAGCGCATCCTATTGTCCTGGCACAACCAACCCCCCAGCTTACTTTTAAGTTACGATAAGAGGAAGCTGCCTACCACATTTGCTGGTCCTAGCTCTAGGAGGAGCTCTTGAATGAATACACTCACAGATGACATCACAGACAGACACACATTTCTAAAATATATAAGTAAGAAAATGTTCTAAGCCTTTTTATCTCATAGGGTGTTGTCGATGAGCAAGTTAAGGCATTTTTGCAGTATTTTTCCTCCCCCGTCCAAATAAATGGCAGTACTGGAAATGGAAATCTTGCCCTCTAGGCTACCTCATCATAATAGATACAGCTTGCTTTAGGACTGCCCAAGCTATCCCAATGTGCCTCAGACGTAGGAGTCAAAAGCTGGTTATCTCCCTTCATTATGATCATTCATTCCTTTGGCTTCTTGTTCATGCTACTAACACAGGTACTAATTACTGTGACTGTTTTGGGTCTGGATCTTTTCTGGGTCTCTGCACTCTGGCCGGGATCCATAAAGCACTTAAGCACATGCTTAACTTTAAATCCTTGATCATTCCCCCAGTTGGCCATCTGAAGTGCATATGGTCTTGTCTATAATCAGATTTTGCACTGCTTCAACTATATTGAGTTAGAAATTACAATAGCCCACTACTGCAGATGTGTTTCACCAACACAAAGCTGCTTTTACACTAGGGAGTCTACCAATTCAGTTATATCCAAATAACACCCCAGTCTTCATCAAAAGAGTTAAATCAGAATTGAAACTGTGTCAAGTAGCTGCAAGTCTCTGCAAGATCTGAGCTTGGATTTTATTCTTTTGTTTTAACAGACCTCTTATCTTTTTTCCCTTTTAAAACCAGAAAACGCCTTTATCTGAAACAAAATAATCTAAATAATAATACTTACCACTTACAGAGCACTCTACATGCTCAAAACAGTGTAAAATCATTATCTGGTGAATCCTTCATTAGGATAATTAGCCAAAGCCTCATTATTAATGTTTCAAGTCATTAAAGAGCAGGTGACAATGATTGTAGCTATATATGGTTAGGCTTCTTCACACCCTCCTCTGAAAGTCTAATTAGACTAATGCTAGGATATGCACTTCAGTTGCAAAAGGCAGGTCAGAGAATAGTATTCTTTAGAAATTATTTTCAGGGTAAATAAATAGATTCTGATTCTGAGGCGTATTTAAAACACACCATGGGAAAAATAAAGAATTTCACATTTTTTTCCCAACCTTCTTTTGCTAGGTGTCTCCAGTAGGTGCTTGTAAAATCTCTTGTGTTAGAAAACACAACAGCCACTACCATAGTGCAGTCTAGACATGAAAGCTACATCTAGACTGCAGTGTTAAATTGGAAAAAGATACACAACTTGCTGTATGCAAATTGCGTATCCTTTTCCGATTTACTTTTGAAAGAGGTTTTTCTGAAATTTGGCGCATCTACATGGCACCAAATTTTTGAAAAAAGTGCTCTTTTGACACATTCCTTATGCCTCATAGAACAAGGCTTACAGGGATGGCAAAAGAGCGTGTCCACATTTTTGGGAAAAAAAATTTAAAAAGTTCTGTGGACACGGTGTTGCTTTTCTGGGCTATCTCCAGTATCCCGGAACAGCAGTGCAGGCTACATGTAGCCAAACAAGCTCAATGATCAGAAAAGCGGATGATACGGATTCTCACTGCATCATAGGATACCAACACACTTAGAAATATGACTTCTGCTTTCATTTCTTGAAATAATTCCTGTCCTTCAATTAGTGATCAGCTTTTCATTTGGGGAGGCAAGGTATAGGCTTTGGTATTATATGTTGAACCTCTCTAGTCCGGAACTCTCTGGTCTGCAACATCCATGGTCTGGCATGATTTTAGTTAGGCGGATGTCCACTTATCACGCATGTGGCCAAGTTTTCCATGGTCCTGCAAAGTTGGCGGGATTAAACCATTGTTCTCTGGCAGAGTTGGATTCAGTCTGGAGGCTGCCCTGGGAGAGAGAGCAACCCCAGCCCTCTTGTTGCAGCAGCATGAGGCCAGGTGAGAAGTGTCTCTTCATGGCCATTGCAGCTGCCAAGAGCACAGCTGAAGTGTAAGGGTTGGCCAACAGAACAAAACCCAGAACTGCTAAGACTCCATTGGTTATTTGGGCACCAGATAACATAGCTGTGTAAAGAAATGGTCTGATCTTCCTCTAGTGAAACCAGTGGGAGTTTTGCCAGTGACTTGCGTGTGAACCGCAACATCACCAGTTATGTTTTTTGCTGCGGCAAGATACTTTCAAACTTGGTGTCAAAGATTAGCTACCATGTTAAATTCAACTCCACTCAAAATACAGAGAATGTACGTTTGCCAAGTTTCCGAGGAGAAAGCTGCCGACCAGTGTAAATTAAGCTCAGCAACAAGACTGAAATATAAGCCATTAACAAGGGCTTTTATCTTTTTAATTAATGGAGAAGCAGTTTGAACCATCTCCGAATTTTATTTTAAGAATGGTGATGTCACAGTTAAATTATGAGACTCATCGATTTTCATTTTTTTTCAAGGAGGTGTAACAGCAGAATATGATTGCTGGCTTGTGAAGTTGCCAAGACAGAGGAAGTATGTTTGTTTATGTATATTAATAATCTGTTGGACCATCTAGTGGGGGGTTTCCCCTTCCTACTTTGATAGAAACAGTCTAAAGAGGAAGGGATTTGGTGGAGGGGGCATGGAGGATTTTGAACTTGTCGGACAAGTATGTGTAGCTTAAGGAGTCGGTTTCATATCTCATGCTGTTTGTTGGGTACTGGGCTAAGAGTTTGGACTATCAACCTCCCATTGTGATAAACTAAGGCCCAGTCCAGCTCACACTGAAGTCAATGTCAAAACTTGCATGGCTTTCAATGGGAATAGGATTGGGTTGCTCCTCTGGTGTATCCAATCTCCAGTTGCTACTTTACACATTCCCACTAGTGGTCACGCTGAGTTCAATGGCATTGCTGATGTGACTAATGAGAGATTTGGTACTTAATCTTAATTTTACCCTTCTGTGGGGTTAAAACATGCACAATGAGAAAGCCCAGCCTTTGAATAAAGCAACGTAATTGCAGCTGTGAGGCTTAATGACTTCGGGCTTGACTCTGCAAATAGATCTGTGCTGGTAGACCCCGCTGAGCCAGCGCTGAAGTCAGGGGACTACCCATGCAGAGCCATTTTCAGAGTCGTTAGCATTTGAATGTACTCTAAATGCTGTGTATTATCATCAATTATTTATGCATCAATTAGCTGGTCTTCATTTTCCTTCCAAGTGAATGTAAATTTACATTAGGGAAGAGAGTTTCTATATGTTTACAAAAATAATAAGAAGCACCTCGATACTCCAGTGCTTTTCCTCTTCAAAGTGTTGTACAAACATTTAATGACACAGAGGCCATACACTGTGTAATCAGAATTAGAAAAGAACTTCATTTTATTGAAGGGTGGTAATGAAAGTCTATCTTGTGCTGAGCTAAATGTCTCGTATGGGCAACATTATAGACATCTATATCTTTTCTAAGACAGATATGCTTACCAGAGGATATGTCCCCACTCATCATTGTCTTATGAAACCCTGCTTATGTTTAGTGAAATAATGGTCAAAAAATTGTCAGAAATGATGGTAGGCGCTTTTTACTGAAATACTAGTAGTTTTATATTCTTGACATGAATAATTGGATGTGTCATATGTGAAGCTACCTAGAAATAAAATAGAGGTAATAAAGTATAAAGACTTGATAGGATGTATTTATAACATCATAAAACAAACTGGCATTTTAATGTCTCAAGCCAGCCCTTTTTCTATACTACTTTTTGAGCTTGCTTAGAAAGGCCTGATTTAGACATGTTTTGGAGATAAAGTCGCATGATGGATAACTGATAGGATGTGTTGATGGGATTCTCCTTTTAATTGAACTGATCAGCTTAATGGGGTTGAGATTGGCTTGCAAGCCTACAAAACTTTCACAGAACTACTGTGTCCTGATTCTTGTTAATCACTTTGAGGGGCAAATTTCCCACATTTTTTAGTCCTCCTAAACTTATCTATATAGGTTGAACCTCTCTAGTCCGGTATCCTCAGGACCTGACCGGTGCTGAACCAGAGAATTTGCCGGACCATCGGAGATCAATATTGTCTAGCAGCATTACCAAAACTTCCACTACTTACTGTGCTGTTAGAGGACATTTAGGGGTAAATGAGAGCTAAATAACAGCACAGAACATTGAGAGCTAGGACTGGTAGCTGTAAACAAACTTTATGGGACTGTGGGAAACCTGGCCACACCCATGATAAGTGGACATCAGGCTAAATAAAATCATGCTGGACCACGAATGTTGCTGGACCAGAGAGTGCTGGACAAAAGCGTTCAACCTGTATGAAGTGTTTGTTTTTACAAAGAAAGGATTTGGTTCTTTGTTTCATCGGACTACAGCTGAGGCAACTAGTTTCAAAACAATGGAGTTTCTCTGGATTTATAAGCATAGAATCTGTCTCATGGCATACAAAATGTGCTAGCCACAGTGGCTGTCTTGCTTGAAACCCAAGTTTTCCTTTGCTGCAGAAGAAGATCCTGTTAAACATTTTCCCTTCCAATGAGACGTGAGCTTGTATGCAAGAAATGCACTCTCATTTACTTTCTCTCTCAGCTGGAAGATCAGATGAGTTTGTTTTCTATAGCAGGCAGAGGGTTTCAGAAATATCAGTCAGTCAGTTGCCAGAGTGGTAAATTAAAGCTGGAGCAGGAGAGAGCTCTCTTGTCACTGCACATTGATATGGAGGTTTCAGCGAGATAGCGCTGTATCAAACCGAAGTGTTTATATGCTTGATTGAAATATACGACTCATTTCCTTCCCTTCCATTGCTGCTCTGGTCCATCTCTTTAGTCCATTTTCACCTTGCTCAGAGATTCTGAATGGCACCTTTCTGCTATCACACCTAATTAATCTCTCACAAGTCTGTTCTTGCAGCCTGTTTGCCGGGGTGCCCCTATTTTAGGCCTCACAAACTCATGAATAATACTCTTCTTCCCCCTCCCCCACCCTCTCTTGTGCTGCCCCATTCCGCAAACAGATAAGATGTTTTCAGCTGTCTTTCCGGAAGATTCTCTTAGTATAATTCTACTGTGCGGAAGTATTCCCCCCCAAGACACGCTCCCTTTTTATCTCTCTCTCTCTCGCCTTTGTTCTTCTAATGAAACATAATGTTAATTAAGATGTAAGCTGGCTTACGTTTTTCCAAGAGGGCATTTGACATCGCCAGTCAATACCTTAAATGGTTCCAAGAGACAGTGCAGCATTCCCACTATCTGAAAACGAGTTCCCCTTAAGGTATATCCGATCGGGCACCCAAAATCACTAGTCGCTTTTGAAAACATGGATGTACCATATGCACATATATCTGCCCTGATGATTAAAGCCATGTGACCACTGGGAATGTAAAACATAATGCGTTATTTTAGCACCCTATAACAAACATCTGATGAAGTGTGCAGTAATCTCTATGAGCCAGGAAGCTATAAGTAACAGATTCTTTAACTTAGATCCTTGTTACAAAGTAACACCTACTATACTAAAAGTACTATATTATGTAGAGTATAATATAATATCTAAAATAGCATGATATGTAATTACTTTGTGCAATGCACAGTGCTTTTGCCATATATTTCCTGGTTAAAGCTTCCATCCAGACAAAACAGACGCGCACGCACACACACTACATCTTCTCCAAAGTCAGTATTAATCTTTAGATGCAGAGTGGCAAATATGTTCTAACCTGGAAAACGGAAAGGGGTCTTAAGAAAGTCTGGGAACTCACTTTTGTCTGGCAGGTCATTGCGAGCCTCTGGCAAACTTCTTTAAGCTCTGCTGATCTGCATCTGATCTCCAAGGTTTGTAGTACAAGAAAACCCTGCAAGAGCTTTATGAGTTTTCTGGGATTATGCAGGAATAAAAGAAGAAAATGTCCATAACATTTTGAATTCCCTCTGCTGATGCCTCCTAAAGAGACTACTATAAGAAATTTGGCTTTTTCCAGTTAAAAGTCGTCACCCCCCCTCTCACCTCGATCTGATTTGCCAGCCTAATATATTCAGCAGCAAGTTCAGAACTGGTGCTATCTCACCACATGCACAATAAATAAAATACTGAACTAACACTGCAAGTTATAGTGGGTAGAGGTGGATTGCTGCTTTATGTTAGTTTGCTAGTTCATCTGCTGTTCTTTATTTGTGGCAGTAGGATGGAACTGAACTGATGGCATTAATAATTGTAATATTCTGTTTGGGGGGTTATGTGTTGTAAACTAATCTTTTGAAACCTTACATAGCAAGAAAAAAATGGAAACTGGCTTGGCAAGCAAGGATGCAACAAGTAAACATCAGGCAAACTGGAGAAATTGTCTGAGGTAAACAGGATGAAATGTAATAAGGACAAATGCAAAATGCTCCACTTAGGGAGGAACAATCGGTTTCACACATACAGAGTGGGAAGCGACTGTCTAGGAAGGAGTACAGCAGAAAGGGATCTAGGGGTCATAGTGGACCATAATCTAAATGAGAGCCAGCAGTGTGACACTGTCGCAAAAGAAGCAAACATGATTCTGGGATTTGTTAACAGGAGTGTTGTGAGCAAGACATGAGGTCTGAGGGAAGGCTGAAAGAATTAGACTTGCTTAGTTTGGAAAAGAGAAGACTGAGCAGGGCCATGATAGTGGTTTTCAAGTATCTAAAAGGGTGTTACAAGGAGGAAAGAGAAAAATTGTTCTCCTTGGCCTCTGAGGATAGAACAAGAAGCAATGGGCTTAAACTGCAGAAAGGGAGGTTTAGGTTGGACATTAGGAAAAAGTTCCTAACTGTCAGGATGGTTAAACACTGGAATAAATTGCCCAGGGAGGTTGTGGAATCCCCATCTCTGGAGATATTTAAGAGCAGGTTAGATAGACATCTATCAGGGATGGTCTAGACAGTGCTTGCTTCTGCATGAGGGCAAGGGACTGGACTTCATGATCTCTTGAGGTCCCTTCCAATTCCAGCATTCTATGATTCTGTGGTTCAAAAAAAGGACCTGTGTTTTGGGGATTTCATAATCTCATTATCCTCCCCATCCAAAGTGTTCTAGAATTGAGGGTGAATTCTAGAAACCCCAATGTTCTAGAGCAGAGATGGTTTCGATTCATTTGTGCTTTCAAAGTTAATATCCCCTTTTCCGTGCCCTTCTACTGACCATCGCCAATCTTAATTTCAATCCTTGGTAAATCAATGTACGTACTAAAAATAAAAATCAATGTTTTGAAGAGTTATTAAACTTCTGAACAAAGACTATTATTTCACATGTAGGGTATTTCAAATGTAGGTCTAGAAGGGACCTCAAGAGATCATGGAGTCCAGTCTCATGCTAGGCAAGACCAAATAAACTTAGACCATCACTGACAAGTGCTTGTCCAACCTGTTCTTTAAAATGTCCAGAGAGGGGGATTCCACAACCTCCCATGATATTCTAGAGCTTAGAATATTCCAGAGTTTCATGCTATTTCAGAACTTAACTAACCTTATAGCTTGAAAGTTTCCCCTGCTATCTAACCTCAGCCTCTCTTGCTTTAGGTTAAGTTTATTACTCCTTGGCCTTTCTTTAGTGGCCACAAAGAACAACTGGTCATAGTTCTCTTTACAACATCCTTTAACATCTTTCCACAAGATTCAACAAGCACAGTTCTTTAATATTTCATGATGGTAGACCCACTGTTTGTACAAATGCTCTTTGGTGTATCAGTAAGGTGGAAACTTATTTCACTGTCTTGGAATCTTATTTTCTTTACAATGCAATGGGTACCTCCGGAGAGAAGGGGGACAACAGACCTCCTGGGCCACTGGGCAAGGGGGTGGACAGCTCTGCATACCCCCAAAGGGGTGGGGCCTTAGATGGAAAGGGCGAGCTAGTCCTCAGTGAGACCTAGAATGCACCTTGCCGTAACTGCCTACCGCCAGACCTCAGAGCCACCCAAAGCATGCCGTGCAGGACTCTGGTGGCCGTTTCAAGGGTCTGTAGCCCTGGTCATCTCTATGTGAGCTCCAGGCCCTTTTGAATTGCCCGGCCCTGGGTCAATTGCACCTTTCTCCTTGCCCCACTCTGTCAGCAGGCCTGGGTACCTCTCAACCTTTCAAAATTGCAAATAACTTGATAGAAAGTATAGGGAATATTCTTCTTTGAGTGCTTGCTCATGTCCATTCTGACTAGGTTTGTGTGTGCCGCGTGCACCGTCTCCGGAGCTTTTTTCCCTTAGCAGTCTCCATAGTGCCAGCAGGGCACCCCCTGGAGTGGCGCCAGTATACCGGTGCCTATATACCCCTGCTGACCCCTAAACCCCCTCAGTTCCTTCTTACCGCCAGTGACGGTTAGCTGGAGTGTGTTGTTTAGGCTTTTAGCCTCATCAGTAGCAGTTTCATACCATGTACATAGTTAGATTTACATCCAAATAGTAGTTAATTAGTATAGTTAGTAGTATAGGTAGTGAGTGGCACTCTGCCCGTTAGGGGAGGGGATGCCAGGACCTCAAGACTTTAAGCCATGCAGTGACTGTTCAAAGCCTATGCCCTGTGGCGACCCACACTTGTTGTGCCTAAAGTGCCTGGGTGAAGCCCACAGAGCAGAGAGCTGTTCAATCTGCCAAGGATTCAAGCTTCGAACTAAAAGAGAAAGAGACTCTAGGCTCAAGCTCCTACTAATGGAGGCAGCTCTGCAACCTCAAAGCATTGAGAGACTGCAGTCGACCAGTAGCACACCGTCGGAGCCGTTAGGAGCTCTGCAGCACCGGGCAGATAAGGCACCATGACACTCCAAGGGCTCAAGGGGCAGATCAGCGGAAAGATGGAGCCATAAGGTACTGAAACAAAGCAGCACGGGCGCTCAAAGACATGAACTGAGGGTGGGGGACATGCAGCCCCCTTCCACCACAGAAACCTTCGAGGTAGCCAGGGAGCTTATTGAGCTTGCGGCTGAGGAGGGAGACTGTTTGGTGCCACAGATGCAGACCATAGCCCCCCAGGGTACTATTCCCATGATCTCGGCACTGGCGGGGCAGTAGAGTCTTCAGACCCCAGCATCCACTGCACTGGCCCTGATCGCCGTACCAGCTCAGCTCCCTGCACTGGCGATAATCCCGACACCAGCTCAGAAACCAGCCCCGATGCCGCTGCATGCCCAGGCACTGGCCCAGATACAGTCCACAGTGCCGGCCCTGATACAGCCTCTGGTGCCATCATCAACATGGGCTCCGCAAAGCAGCCAGGGTCTATTCATGGCACTAAGGCTCCCCCTACAGGGAGTTAGTATAACAACGCTGATCATGGCACTCGCTCCAGCTCAGCAGCAGCAGCTGCAAACCCCCCTCATGGCACCGGGGACAGCACCTTCCCTTGAGACCAGAAAGCTGGCAACACAGCGGACACAAACAGGTGCTGCCATGGCACAGAGAGTCTTCTACCACCTTGCGGCACCGGTGCATCAGGTGGCATTCGGCGCCCTGATACTCCTGCCTATCCTGCATCCAATCCTGGCACCGGCTCAGTTCCAGATAGCCCAGTCGGTGCCACAATCAACCACGGCACTGCAAACATTTCTTCTGGCATATCAGTTACCGGTGGACTCCAGGCAAACTTAGCAAATGCTTCCCCCGGCACCATGAATGGCACGTAGGGGCAAGCCATGGGCCATGGCAGCACATAGGAAGGAGCAAAGTGCAACAGCCCCTCCATGGTCTGCCTTGGACTATTCATCAGAGTCCGAGGCGGATTCAGACAGATCAGTAAGATCATCTTACAGGTCTAGGTCCCGACACCACTCCAGATCCAGTATGAGGTCAGGACATAGCGGAGGTGCTGACCAGCCCCAGTGGCAGTACCAACCACAGTGGCCATTCTGGATGCCCTCGGCATACCATCAGGCCCAGGGCCCTCCACCACTGGTGTCGGTGGTGGAGTCGACCAGGAGAACCAGCGCCCCATCGGCCAACCCCCTGAGAGCACCCACATCGGGACCGGAGTCCTCAGCTAGACCACCCACAGTGGGCCAGGTACAAGTGCCACTGACCAGGTCGCCAGCTCCTCTGGAGTCAGAACCCCAGTCACTCATAATTATGGGGATGACAGAGCGGGGAAAAGAGCAGGTACCACCCAGGGAGTCTTCTTCCTCACCTGATGAGGTGCTAGGGGACTCATCACCTCAGCTTCCATTTATGGACGCCAGAGCGCACCAAGACCTTTTGAGAAGACTGGTGAAGAACCTGGCAGTAGGAGCAGAAGAGGACCAGGAAGACCTGGATCTCATGGTCGACATTCTGTCAGCATCGGGCCCTGGGAGAGTGGCACTGCCCCTAAACAAGACAGTGGATAAGCTTTCTAAAGCTATATGGCAGATACCTGCATCTATCCCGCCAACGCAGAAGGGGGTGGAGAGGTGCTATTACGTACCCCAGACCGGCCATGAACATCTTTTCACCCACCCCACCCCTGGGTCTATAGTGGTGCAGGCAACGGGGCAGAAAGAGCACCAGGGGCTCCCTGGCCCGATGCCGAAAGCAAAAGAACCCAAGAAGCTAGACCTTATGGGCAGAAAAACCTATGCCATGGGGGGGACTTCAACTTCACATTGCGAACCAGCAAGCGATGCTGGGCCGTTACGCCTTTAACACCTGGGCATTGGTAGAAAAATCCAGGGAGCGTCTCCCCCCGAGGACCGTCAGGAGTTTGGAGCTCTCACGCAAGAAGGAAAGGTGGTGGCTCACACTACCCTTCAGGCAGCGCTAGACACTGCAGATTCTGCGGCTCGTACCATGGCCACTGTGGTGGTAATGAGGCGCAACGCATGGCTCCAGGTTTCTGGCATCCCATCGGAGGTTCAGTCGATGATTCAGGATCTGCCGTTTGAAAGGCCAACTTTGTTCTCTGCGCAAACAGACTCAAGACTCCATGGCCTAAAGGACTCAAAGGCAACCCTAAAGTCCCTTGGGATACATACCCCTGCACCTTTAAGAAGGTCCTTCGACCCTAGACCATACCAGAGGCAGTTCCACAGGGGGTGTGGGTCAGATAGAGTGCAGTGCAGGGGACATGACAGTGGTCGCCCTGATCAATTCAGGAACAGGCGCAGGGGGCCTAGAGCTGAGGCCGAGAAGGGGTCTGGTCCCTCGCTCGGGCAGCAACCCAAGCCATCATTTTGAAGATACGCCCGAGAGCAGAGTACTAGTCAGCCCCTCCCCCCTAACCCTTCCTTTGGCTCTTGCCTTTCCCTCTACCATCGTGCTTGGGCGCATATCACATCGGACTGATGGGTGCCCGATCTGGTGGCACAGGGATATCACATAACCTTCCTCTGTACCCCACCTTCCCATCCACCTCCTCCCCCCATCCCTTTTCAGGGAAACCCTTCTAAGACAAGAGGTCTCCAATCTTCTGTCTCTGGGAGCTATAGAACCGGTCCCACAGGGTTTCAGGGGGAGAGGTTTTTACTCATGATATTTCCTCATCCCCAAGGCAAAGGGAGGCCTTCATCCTATTTTAGACCCAAGGGATCTGAATATATATAAAAAAAAGACAAAGTTCAGGATGGTCACCCTAGCTTGCATCATTCCATCCCTGCAAAAGGGAGACTGGTACACTGCTCTTGATCTAACGGATGACTACTTCCACATTGCAGTGTCCCCGGAACACAGAAAATTCCTCAGATTCATGGTGGGAGGGGATCATTTTTAGTTTACGGTGCTCCCATTCGGGTTGTGTACCACCCCAAGGGTGTTCACCAAGTGCATGGCAGTAGTGGCTGCATTTTTGCGAAAACACGGGATACAAGTATACTCCTACCTAGATGATTGGCTTATACGGGGCACATCCAAGGAACAGGTTCAAAACCAGGTCGAACGCACAAGATCACTGTTCAACAGCCTGGGCCTACTAGTAAACGAACCAAAATCATCTCTGGACCCCATACAAGTGATAGACTTTGTGGGGACCCACCTGGACTCAATCACAGGAAGAGCCTCGCTGCCTAGGAGCAGGTTTTGTACAATGCAGTCATTGATAGTACAACTGCAGATGTTTCCTACTACTACGGCAAGAACCTGTATGAGGATCCTAGGACATATGGTGACATGCACATATGTAATCCAGTACGCCAGGCTGCGCATGAGACTACTTCAGGAGTGGCTCAAGGCCGTGCACAACCCTGTGAGGGCACCCCTGAATGCAGTAGTGACTATCCCAGAAAGGACACTGTCTGGATGTCAGGAGGGCATTAGCGTATTACATAGACAGGACTCGGGAATTTTGTAAATCACCACAGCTGTTTATCTCAGTGGCAGAGAGGATGAGGGAGTCACCTGTATCAGCGCAGCGCTTATCCTCGTGGATCACTTCCTGCATCCGGGAATGCTATGAGAGAGCAGGCAAGCCTGCACCTAGGCTGACAGCCCACTCCACAAGGGCTCAGGCAAAAACAGCAGCATTTCTAGCGTAGGTGCCGATCTTAGAGATCTGCAGAGCAGCTACGTGGTTGTCAGTGCATACATTCGTGGAACACTACGCGATTACACAATTGGCCAGGGAGGACACTGTGCTGGGGTCAGCAGTTCTCAAATCTGCAGAAGTATAGATGTAGGTAATCTTCCGACCCCACCTCCAAGGAAATCGCTGGGGACTCACCTAGTCAGAATGGACATGATCAAGCACTCGAAGAAGAAGAGGTTACTTACCTCATAACTGTTGTTCTTTGAGATGTGTTGCTCATGTCCATTCTACATTCCACCCACCTCCCCTTGTCGGAAGGAGTTGGCAAGAAGGAACTGAGGGGGTGGAGGGGCCAGCAGGGGTATATAGGCACTGGTATACCGGCGCCACTCCAGGGGGTGTCCTGCTGGCACTATGGAGACTGCTAAGGGAAAAAAGCTCCAGAGACCGTGCATGTGGCGCGCACACACCTAGTCAGAATGGACATGAGCAACACATCTCGAAGAACAACAGTTACGAGGTAAGTAACCTGTTCTTTTGATGATGCTTGTTTTAGCCTGTGTTATAAACCTTCTCCTATGTACTAACTTTTTTGAAGTTAGTAACTGAGCAAATTAACTCTGGTTCTCTTTTACTGCTGTTGTCTCTAGAGCTCTGATTCTCTTTCATGGTAAGAGCTATATTTCTGCCATTGTTTTCTGTTCTAGTGAGCGATGCAGATACACAATGCGTGGTCACAAGGATTCGGTCAATAGTATAGAGTTTCTTCCATTCTCCAACACTGTCCTCACCAGCTCTGCGGACAAGACCCTATCTCTCTGGGATGCCAGAACAGTGAGTAACTTTGGCTTTGGACTCTTTCTGATTATATGGAAGTTCGTGGCACAGTGCAAATACACTGGTTGATTAATACAAAAGAAGAATGAAAGAGGTGCAGAAAATCAGCAGCGATACATCTACACTGCACGCTTATTTCGGAATAAGCTATTCTGGAACAAATAATCTGAAATTACCTTATTTTGAAATAGCATGTCTATGCTATGGAGAAGCCTCAAAATGAGTCCGAGGTAGGCTCTCCTAATGTGGACATGCTACCTCGATTTAGAGCCCCAGGAAGCACTACTTTGAATGGCCCTGGGAAAGAGCTATTTCGAAATAGCAGTTTCAGAAGCGGCATTATTCCTTGGGGAATGACGTTTACAGAAGTAGGAATAAGTTGTCCGTTATTTCAAAATTATATCAAAATAACCAAATTGCTGTGTAGACCCTCACATTGTTATTTTGAAATAACTTTTGTTATTTCAAAATAACTGTGTTGTGTAGATGCACCCCTGGTGTGGTGTTAGGATTTTTGTAGTTGTATACAGAGCTTTTCATCTGCAGGCATTTTATACTGACCAAAAAGTTATTACCATGTATCACGCGTCCCTCCACACTCGGGGTTTAGCTCTCCCATTGGGGCTCCCCTTGCGGGGGCCGCCGCCTCCTTCCCATGGTAAAAGCCGGGATTGTCGCTCCAGTGCCGGCTGAGAGCGGAGAGGGACCTGGACCCTTCCTCTCTCCAGGTCCCAGCCCAGGACCCTAAGGACAGGCGTCGTGGACGTCCTGCCTGACCGGGGGGGCTACTGCCGCAACTCACCGGTCCCCAGGTCCTCCCTGGTCTTGTCCTGGGCTGCTTCCTCCTCTCCGGCCGGCCACCGGTCGTCTCTGCCAGGTCTGGTGGTTATCCTCACCCCGTCCTGGCGAGCCGATCCTTCGTCGCCGGCTCCAGTGCTCCGTTGGGTCCAGTCTGGTCCTGGCTTGTCCCGAGGCACCTCCATCCCATGGCTCTGCTCCCCATCCCAGCTGGTCTGGGGCGGCTACCTCCCTCCTCCTTTGCTCCCAGCTGGGATCTGCCTTTTGAAGCCTGCACCCCTTTCCAGGGATGCCAGCGCATGCGTTCCGGGCCCTCTGCCCCTCCCCCGGCGCACTCGCCAGGGAACTGCCTGCACCCGCGGCCACTGACGAAAGGCGCAACAGAGCCGCTCGGGTTTCCCGGCCCCTGGGCCATCCTGCGCCTGAGTGCAGGGCATGGGGCTAGCCTCCGCAGTCCCCGCCGCCCCATCACACCTTGTAACATATCTTTGTGAACCTCTGAAATATGTTTGATCCACCCAGTATTTTTGCTAATATGCATAAATCAACAGTCACACTTAGCAGCAGTTCTTGTCCTTATTGGCATTCTTAGAAGAAAGTCTGAGGGCCAAATACCAACTTTATAACTACCCTCTGCAGAATGGAGTTGAGAACCATGGACTCCTTGGACTGTGTTTGGAAGACTGCACTACTACAGCCACACGGTATTTCTTCCGCCAATAGAAGAGTTGTCAGGGAGCTTTGTCTGATACCTTTCCTATGCATTCCAAGTCACTTTCAATTGTTTATAAAGAAGATGTACTAGTGAAAAATGGATGTGGGAGAAATGGAGGGAATAAGAGGTAGTAGGCATAATGGATTGGGATTTTTTTGAGGGATTGGCTTTCATAACTGCTGACCTCTCATTACTTATGGATCATTCCACCATAAAGAGAATGAAAATGTACTTCTCACCATCTCCTCATCCTCACTTTTTCTTGTGTGCATACATACCTAGACTGAAATGCATTCACAAAGTATATACAGTACAGAATGGTATAGGGATGTTAAGTATCAGTTAATTAACTGAGTAGCTGATGGAAATTCCATTGACTACTCTATTAGTCGATAAGGGGGAGAGTGCTCCCCCTGCGGCTTGGTACTTTAAATGTAGTAAGACCCCAGTAGGCTCTTACTACATTTAAAGCTGTGCAGTTGCTCTCGGGGGTGGTAGAAGCTGGGCCTGAACAGTCTCAGCTTGTGCTCACCTCAGGACCGCTGCAGCCCTGCCCCCTCACATCGTGAAGATGGTGCTGGGAGGAACCGGCTTTTAAGGTGGCTTCCCCTAGCACCGGCTTCTGCTTCCCCCCGTCTTGCTGCCTCTGATACAGAGGCAGCGGGGGGGAGGGGAGAGTGAGTAGTCGAGTAGTTATGTGACTACCTGATAAGCCTAGGCTTATTGGGTAGTTGGCTACTCAACTAGTTGCTTACATCCCCAGAAAGGTATGTTGCAACCTCTTGATCTCTGTTACCTTTGGTCTACACCACAATTTAAAGGTTCAACCTAATCGATAAAGAATGTAATAATAAAAGTTCACTTAGGAATGGAGCGACAGATTTGTGCCTCCCCTAAGAATACCCAAAGGATAGGGCCAAAAGGCAGAGAACACATCTACCACCGTGGTAGTCCTCCTACACTGTGGGAATTCTCAAGTATTCCTTGAGCCGACATTCTGACCCCTTTGCAGTACTCTAGCAGCACAATGCGACCAGAACCTGGCACAGAATGTAGAAGATCATGTTGGTGTGAAAAGTAAAGATGTGGGGGATGAAAGAGGAAGAAGAAGTCATTGCTGTAATAATTACGCCAGTTGTAGATGTGAGAGAGACGTTTGCATGAAGGAAATCGCAAAATGCTCTGAAGTTCATTAGCCACTTTCTATTTATGGATCATAGAAACAGACAGGAGAGAAGGTCATTCAATAAGAATCATGAATATTAAGCACAGCATGTTAAAATGAAGTCAATCAAGACTCATTGTTCTTAGATATGGAAGTTAGTTTCTGAGGAAGTTTGACAGAAGTATGAATAATTTAAAAAGAGAGTGAATCTTGAAATACAAAAGTAAAAGGTTAACTTCGCTGGAAAGAAAATCTTTGTTTATATTAAAGTAACTTTTTTACCATAATTTAATGTCTAACACACTATCACTGAAATCTCACCAATACTGCTTTGTACAAAGAATAAAGACTCTTATTTGTTCATGAACAAACTGGGAACAAGAACATTATAGATATGTCAGGATAACAACAGTACCCAGAATGATAATGGAGCAAATAATTAAGCAATCAGTTGGCAGACCGCTAGAAGATAATAATGGTATAAGTCACAGCCAGTGTAGATTTGTCAAGAACAAATAATTGTCAACAATCATGTCATGATATAGGTGGGTTTGAGCAGGAGGTTGGACTAGATGGTCTCCTGAAGTTTCTTCCAACCCTCATCTTCTATTATTTTATTATTCTAACCAAGCTATTAGCTTCCTTTGACAGGGAAACAAGTTATGTGGATGAGGGGGAAGAGGTAGATGTGATATATCTTGACTTAAGTAAGGCTTTTGATGCCTTCTCACATAGTCGTCTAATAAATATACTAGGGAAATACAACCTAGATGGAGCTACACTAAGGTAGGTGCATTACTGATTGGAAAAACATTCCTGGAGAGTAATTATCAGTAGTTCACAGTCAAGCTGAAAGGGGTCCCCCAGGAATTAGTTCTGAGTCCTGATTTGTTCAGTATCTTCAAGATTTAGGTGGGGGTACAACTTTGCTGACAATACATAGCTGGGAGGGGTTACAAATGCTTTGGAGGACAGGATTAAAATTCAAAATGATCTGGACAAACTGGAGAAATGATCTGAAGTAAACAAGATGCAATTCAATAATGGCAAATGCAAAGGACTCCACTTAGGAAGGAACAATTAGTTACACACATACAAAATAGGAAATTCTTCTCTAAGAAGGAGCATTGTGGAAAGTGATCTGATGGTCATAGTGGATCACAAGATAAAGATGAGAAAAAAAGGCCTTTAACACTGCTGCAAACATTTCTGGTTGATTTAGCTGAAGTGTTGTAAGTAAGATACCATATGCAATTCTTCTATTCCACTCTTCCCTGATTAGGCCTCAACTGGAGTATTGTGTTCTGGGTGCCACATTTCAGGAAGTATTAAAATGATTAAAGTTCGAGAAAGCATGATCTGTGACAGAAAATTGAAAAAAAATGGTTTATTTAGTCTGGAGAAGAGAAAACTGAGGGAGAACATAAGTTTTCAAATATATAAAAGGTTGTTATAAGGAGGAGCAAGGAAAAATGCTCTCATTAACCTGTGAGGATAGGACAGGAAGCTGTTGAGGTGGTTAAGCAGTGGTATAAATTACCTACAGTAGTTGAGGCATCTCTGTCTTTAGAGGTTGTTAAGAGCAGGTTAGACAAACAGCTCTCAGGGATGGTATAGATCAGTGGTGCTCAACCTTTTTAAATTCACAACCCCCAGGGCTGGGAAAATTTTTGTTGAGGGAAAAAAAAAGTGCCAGGAACATTTTGTTGTAGCCCCTTTAATTTAAAGCATTGGTATGCTCCTCTGCCACTCCCCCCCACCTCCTTTGCGCATCCGTTGGGCTCCAAGCCGGGAAAACAAAATGGCAGCTGGCCTGGCACTGTGACCTCCCCAGGAAGACAGTCATGAACCATGGGTTGCGTACCGCTGACCTAGATAATATCTAGTCCTGCCATGAATGCAGGAGACTGAACTAGAAGACATTTGGGGTCCATTCTAGTTCTGTGAGTCTATGCAAATTAGCTGTTTTATTATATAGTGCTCACTACGGCTTGTGTTTCACTAAACTCGGAATTATACCCTTTTCAACATTAGTTCCCCTGCACTGGTTTTCCACAATGGCTAGATTTCCACTGTAGAAAAGGGCGTTGTCCAAAACATAACATGTTTAAAATTGTTTATTTTACCTCTGTCCATTGAGTTATCTTGCACTTATCAGATAAATTGTTCATATATGGCTAGCACTTGCATGGCTAATTCATTACAAAAACCTTATTTCTTTCACAGCTACCAAACGATCAGGTTATGCTAATAGCCTCTTCCAGAAACACAAAAAACTATTTAGTCACATTAGTCAGACTGAAATAGTGCATTTTCCCACCTCTCTGGGATCAATTAGTATTAAGACATACATCTAAAGAGTTTCTTTAATGAAACTTGAAAATTATTCACTGGTTTATTTTCCTAAAAGTTGAATTTAAAGCTTCTATTCACGTTATTAATCATATTCTGGTCTTAAGTCATTCACCTAAGTCAACTCTCTATTATTAAACATAATGGATGCGGAGAACAGCATATCAATTCTGTCTAAGTCAAATGGACAGATCAGCTCTGAAGTTTGGAGGAGAATGGAACATAAATCTTTATAATCACAAAGCTGAACCGATGAAACATTTTTGCAGCATTTGGAAAGGAATGAAATTTGCATTTTTTGATAGCATGCATGGCTTGTTCCAGCATGTTAAAAATAACCATGATACTTTCATTAAATAGGAAGGCAATATGTTGTTTTCAGGGAAGTGAGATTATGAAAGAGTAAAGGTGATCTTGGAATATTCCAAATGTTTTGGAAAGATACACAACTTGTTGTTGAATTTTAATTGGAAGCATCTTAGCACTGGGCCAGATTCCCATTGGATTGCATGTGTGTAACAATTCAGTAGTGGAATCTCTTGTCAGTAAAGCTGAAGATTTCCATGCCAAGCAAAGCTGCTGAATTTTTTATTCTTTTTTTGCCAGTTTCATAGGTATACGAGCATTCTGGTTTTTGTCCAAATAGTTTTACGCTGTCACATCAAAGTGAACATTCTCCCTATTTTGGAATTAAATTGTATATCCAAAGTTAAGTGCAAGACACATGAGGTAATTTTAAGCTTCTAAACCCCTGTTCCCTTGCGAGGTTAGTTTTGTCTAAGTTAGATGATTGTCATTCAACTGTATTTCGCACATTCCATTGATTAATTTCTAGTGCTAGTCAAACTTGTGTGACGAAAATAAAAACAAACCTGTCAACTCAGCCTACTTTTATACAGTTTTTTCAAAATATTGGATACAAACAAACAAAAAAATCAGAGCACATGTGTGTAAAGTCATATTTGATTTAGAAACAGCTCTGTCTACTGTATGAGGCAAAGTGTTAAATTCTGAAATTAGTGATTTTGCATTCATTAACAGGTATGTAATGGTAGTTGCCATCCAAAAGTTAATATTTACTAATAACAACATACTATGATATGATATTGCAAATACTTACTCATATGCTTAGCATTACCCAGGTGAATAATTCCTTTGGCTTTAGTGGGACTACTCATGTGTAAAATTAAATAGATGCACAACTCTTTGCAGAATTAGGGCCATACTGTGCTTATTGTGTATTCTAACTCCAATAACATTCTGTAGTTACTGTTGGAAAATATTGACTTTTCAGTGGTGACTGCTGTAATTCAGTTGTGTGTGCTACAATTTAGGTCCTTATCCATGATTGCTTTTGGACTTTGTCACTTATTTTACAGAGCAGCCTAGCCATTTTCAGTATGCTTTTTATTCTTCTGTACTCTTCTGCAGCAGAATGCTATCATAGTAACACAGGTGAAGTCCTTCCTATCCTCTTGTGAAGCTAACGTCTCCGGCATTCAAATAGGAAGGCAGCAAGCATGTCAGATTGTGGGTTTAAAAATAATTTGGTTTAAAAATTACTTAAATGATGGTAAAAGAGCTCAGTACAACAGTGCCCAAGCCTGTGTTCAGAATGTATGTATCAAACCTTATCCGTATCTTAATTCGTGGACTGAACAGCACAGTCAAATGTAAAAGCTCTGAAATAGTGTGGTGTCTTTGAATAATGCAAATACCAACCACAGGAGAAGAGGAAAACTGGATCAGCCTGTTCAAAGCTCTTTACACTTCTGCTTTGACAGCCACAAATAACTCCCATTAGTGCTAATTTATGTTCTTATGGCAGTGTTTCTCAGTCGTCCGCAAAGCGACTTTGAGAAACATGCTAACTGCCCAAACGGTGAACTAAAGTCAATGGGAGCCACGAGGTTCCATGATCGCAGCGTCGGTAAATAAACAAACCAGCACGGCCAGTTAGCATGTTTCTCAAAGTGGTTTCACAGACCACTTTGAGGAACACTGACTTAGAGCCTAGAGCAGGAAGGGCTGATGACCAGCAGGCCTTGAACTCAGGCTGTGGCCTTACAGTGTTTGCTGGACTCTTTATCTCACAGGGGGCCTTGGCTGTGGCTTTGTCACCTCCTCGTGCTCCAGTGGCTCCCCCTGCAGTTCTGACTCTGAGAAGCAGCCTGGCAAGCTAGTAGGCCCAGGCTCTCCCACTTCAATGACCTGTAAAGTCCCAGCCCCATCATTGAGCTATTCCAAATTATATTTTTCCTCAGTCACTTTCTTTCAGTATGGAGTTCCTCAGGGTGTGGCACCACTGTAGGCTCAGCAGATTCTCCACATTCTCTTAGTGTCCTGTTCAGGGCTTTCAGCTCCCACGGACAGTGGGTGGGAAATCCAAGTCACTGCTCCTAGAGTTGCCCTTACGAAGTTGTTGCCACTCCTGGCTACAGTCAGCATTAGCCTGGCATCCTGGTGCCACGTTCAGCTGCTTCTGCCTTCTCTTAGGTACCAGCATCCTTTGAAATTGCGCCCTCCACCTGCTCAGAGGTGTGCCATTCTCTACCTCAGTGTGGCTCTATTTCCTTCCTTGGTTCAGTGTGGAGCCTGCATACCCATCGCTAATCCTCTCCTTCAGTTTCAGAGTTGCCAATCTACTTATGTTGGCAGGCTCCCACCCCATTTCCTAGCTCGGGAACAGAAGTCTTCATTTGTATGATCATTATTGTTTGGCTACCGAACTTGAAAGCAATATGGTTGAGGGACAAATACCATTGCATGACTTGGTGGCTGTGGTCCTCCATGGATTGTAGCCATTGTAGGGGCAGGTGATCCATCATTAGCTGGACTGGTTGGTCCTACAGGTAGCAATTCAAGGCCTTCTCAGCCCATGTTAGTGCTAGAACCTCCCCTTCTCTCATGGAATATTCAGCTTCTCAGGGAAACAGCTACCTGGAAAGTTATAGGTCTGCAAGCTTCTCTCCTGCTGCTTTTTGTGATAGTACAGACCCAAGACGAATGACCTCACACATCCTTTTGTAGAGTGAAAGGCTTTGAAAGTCTTGATGAAATAAAAAGGTTGGAGGTAGGTAGCAGAAGTAGTACTCAGCTCCCTGGGTGAAATTCTTGGCTACAGGCACCCTTGTTGTTCTTCTCCTGGTCTTGTTGTACTGTACTTAATTCTCCAGATTCTCCCAACTGGAATAAGGGAGTGGGTCATACAATATTGACACTGTGCCTGTAGAAAGAAGTGATGTTGACTGAGGATTAGATACGGACCTCCAGATCCACCTGCAAAAGATTTTGAGGAGATCCAAATCAACATTGACTGACTCAGGACTAGGGGACCTAGCCTGCTCACCCCAAAAGGAGACACCCCACCCCATGGAGAAACTCTGGATGAAAATATAAGGCAAAATCCCTCCCTCTGCATCCTGGCTTATAGAACAGGCTAAGAAATGCAAGAAACAATGTGAGAAGCACTGGGAGAGGGTATTGTGGGGTGGGGTGGGTTGGGGTGGAAACAGGTGTGCAAAATAGCTCATTGCCATTCAGCCAGGCTTATAAAAACATTTTAGTGAACAAATTGAACAGCCTGCCTGAAAAAGATTGTCCATGGAATGTCTATGAAAGTAAACTTGCAACATACAATTTTTATTAGGGCTGTCAATTGACATGCATTAACACCTGCAATTAACGCAGTCCAGGATTAACACATTACATTTTTAACACGTTAATCGCAGGCGTTAATGCTGCGTTGTCCCTCTGAAGTGCAGCTGCAGTGCTTCAAAAGGGCAGTGCAAAGCGGAGCCTGGGATCAGCTGGGGACTCCCCAACTGACCCCGGGCTGTTCTGCCCCTTTGAACTGCGCAAAGGCAGCATTTGAAAGGGGCAGCCTCCTCACAGCTGAGCTGGGTATCAGCTGTTCCGGCAGCTGCCCCTTAGAAACTCCACCTCCATGTGTTTCAAAGGAGCAGTGGAGCCTGGGGTCAGCTGGGAAAATGTCACACAGAGCCTGGGATCAGTTGGGGAATCCTCAGCTGATCCCGGATTCCAGGGCTGCCACTTTGAAACATGCATGGAGGTGATGTTTCAAAGGGGCAGCCCTGGAGCCCGGGATCAGCTGGGGACTCCAGCTGATCCCAGGCTTTGTGCAGCATTCCCCCAGCTGACCTCAGGTTCCACACGGCACTTCCCTGGAACTCAGCATCATCTGATCCCGGGTTCTAGGGAAATGCCACGTGGCGCCCGGGATCAGCTGGAGGAGTTCCCCCAGCTGACCCCGGGTTCCAATGCTGCAGGGAGCCCAAGATAAAGTGGGGACTCCAGCTGATCCTGGGCTCCATGCAGCGCTGCCCCGCGGAAACGCTGCTGTGATATTTCAAAAGGAAGACGTACACGATTAATCATGTGATTAATTGCTTGACAACCCTAATTTTTATACAGAGTAAACTCTAGATCAGAGCTGCCTCAAACCATTGAGAATGCATATAAATTGAATGGTTGATTTTATTAGTGGTAATTTGTTGTTTTCCCAATGTTCAGTGAGCAGGAATGCCATAATTCTGGAGGAAAAAAAATACAGATACCAAAGGTCCCAAGTCCTACCAGGAAAGACCATGCCATTCAACAAAACAATTGTGAATACATAGAATGCTTGATGGTGTGAGAGCTCTTTCTCCTCAGAAGTTTCAGTGCTTGGGCAAGGTGTTGGTTTCATAATCCCGGAGGATGAAATCATTAATTTGTATACAGAACGGCTGCATCTAGACTGGCATGATTTTGCGGAAATACTTTTAACAGAAAAGTTTTTCCGTTAAAAGTATTTCCGCAAAAGCACATCTAGATTGGCATGGATGCTTTTGCACAAAAAGTGCTTTTGCGCAAAAGCATCCGTGGCCAGTCTAGACACGATTTTGTGCAAAAAGCCCCGATCGCCATTTTAGCCATTGGAGCTTTTTTGTGCAAAGCAGTTCTTCCCTGTCTACACTGGCCCTCTTGCACAAGTATTCTTGCACAAGAACGCTTTTTCCTGAGCGGAAGCGTGAAAGTGTTTGCGCAAGAAGCACTGATTTTGTACATTACAAAGTCAGTACTCTTGTGCAAATTCAAGCGGCCAGTGTAGATAGCTGGCAAGTTTTTGCGCCAAAGCAGCTGCTTTTGCACAAAATCTTGCCAGTCTAGATGCACCCAACAGCTATGTCTAAACTAGCATGATTTTCCGCAAATGCTTTTAACGGAAAAGTTTTCTGTTAAAAGCATTTGTGGAAAAGAGCTTCTAGATTGGCACAGACGCTTTTCCGCAAAAACACTTTTTGCGGAAAAGTGTCCATGCCAATCTAGACGTGCTTTTGCGCAAAAAAGCCCCAATCGCCATTTTCGCAGTCGGGGCTTTTTTGCGCAAAACAAATCTGAACTGTCTACACTGGCACTTTTGTGCAAAAGGACTTTTGCCCGAACGGAAGCAGCATTGTATTTCCGCAAGAAGCACTGATTTCTTACATGAGATCATCAGTGTTCTTATGGAAATTCAAGTGGCCAGTGTAGACAGCTGGCAAGTTTTTCCGCAAAAGCAGGTGCTTTTGCCGAAAAACTTGCCAGTCTAGACACAGCCAACATGTATAGCATGGGTTGCAACAAAGCAAGATTCCCCTCTACTGCCTTACTGGTGTGCCTTAAACATTAGGGGATGTGTGTCTATGGCTACATCTACACTGCAAGATTTTTGTACAAAAATGGCTGTTTTTGTGCAAAAACCTGCGGAGCATCCATATCTCAGATGCGCTTTTGCACAAGTAAAAGAGCAATAAAATGGCAGAACAGAGGGCTTTTGCAGGTGTCAGTAAACCTTCTTCTATGAGGCATAACTCTCTTTTGCGCTACAGCGATTGCACAAAATGGCAAGTGTGGACGCTCCAGAGGAGCCTATGGGAAAAAGTACAGGTGCTCTGATAGCCATTCAAAGAATGGCCATGAGACCTTTCTTGCACAAGAGCGTCCATGTAGTGTGGACGCTCACTTGCACAAAAGCATATCGCTTTTGCGATGCACTTCGAGGTGTGGACATGCTCTTGTGCAAGAAGTTTTTGCACAAAAACTCTTGCGCAAAAGGCTTCTTGCGCAAGAAGACTTCAGTGTAGACGTAGCCTATGTGTATAAGCTTTTCATCTATCTGCTGAGATTGCTAATTAGCGTCAGTTATGAGGGTGTTGCGTTTTTATGATGTGGACATCTGTCCGGTCAAATTGAAACTAGACTGATCCACCCCTGCATTTCACAGCCACAAAAGAAGTGCTAGATGGTAATGGATTAAACTCACAGAGAACCTGCTATGGGTCCTAATCCTCCAAACTCACAAAGCTCATTTACCTTAGTGCAGGGTTACTCAACACGCGTCCCATTTGTTTGCGGCCCGTGGTGCGATTTGAATTTACATGGGGCTCAACACGCAGCCTACAGGTGGGAGCCAAAACAAAAAAGTAGCCAATATAATGGTCTTCTATTGATATGCTTTTTAGTAGTTCAATTCCTGGACTGTCATTGCTCATTGAAAGTGCTGTCATATGGGTGGAAATCGTGTACATATTGCATTTTATTAATAGCAGCAGAACTAACTTGAATGGGGCCTGCATGTTGTAGAGTCTTGCCTTAACCTTTATATCCATGCTCGTCAGTGTGAAAGAAGCTATTTGCATATATTTGCATATATATTTGCATGTATATGCAACCACACTTAAATTGCGGCCCTCGGCATGTGCTGTGAGTATCGCTATGGCCCCCAGGGCTTCCAAAGTTGAGTAGCACTGCCTTAGTGCATCCTTCTGTCAGTTCAGGTGGACGGCAAGATAGCTCTCTGTGCAAAATTGAGTCATTGGGTTGCAGCAGGTAACCATCGTGAAAGCCTTGACAGCACAACTCTGAAAATTATGGGTGTTTTCTGCAACCTGGGATTAATAGGGTTCTGGCTGAACAGAAGAGCCATATATTATTGAAAAAGCAACACGCCAAACGTATTTTGGCACACAGTAAAGAAGGGTTGGAGGCTTGTCATTCATCTACAAACATTGTGAGAGGCACAATAGCATTTGAATGACGCTTGGCTACATTTGGTTGAACTGTGCATGCTCATGACTAACCTAATCCTGGTCGAATTCTGCGCCAAAAACAAAAAAATTCTGTGCCGAAAGTTAAAAATTGTGCAGGCACGATGCAAAAGCTCTGCCTATTTTATTTGTCTAAGTAGCACAAGCTATTCATGCCAGTTTCAATTATTTTGTTAATGTATTTCAAAATCCCTGTCAGCAAGGGAGTCTGCAACAGTACAGAAAAGATGTGGAAACTCTTTTTCAATCAGTAGATTCCTTACTTAGCATATGAATATGGAACTTTGAGTAATATTAATTTCAGCTCCAATATAGGAGAAAGTTTCCCACACCCTCAGATGCAGTGCAAAGGCTCGGAGGACTCCAGTAACGGAGAAACCGAGGGAGAGGGATATAATCTGGGAAGGAGCGAGGGTATAAAGTTGGAGGGTTGTTGGTATGATGGGAGATGTATGGAATTAGTGCTTTTAAGGGAAAGGATTGTTTGGGAGCCTCCCCCGTGCAGACCCTGCATAACCACGAGCCTTTCTTGTTCAGTCATTGTGCTCTGTCTCCATGTGTCTCCACAGCTTCACCCAGCCACTCCTCTTCCCTCCATCTCCTTGTGGCCTAGCACCACTGCTCTGCCACTTCCTGCCCTGGGTGGCTCTCCTCATGTCTCCCTGCGCCCTCACTGCGCTTTCCCTTTCTCCATCCCTGGGTTTCCCTGCACCCCCACTGCCATTCAGCTCCCCCATGTGGCCTCCACTACCCCTTCTGAACTTCAGTCTGTGATCCCCCCAGCAGTCTCATGTGCCTGATCTCACTCCATGGGCAGAGGGCTCTGAGAAACTCACTCCCTTCTCTGCCATACCCCAACTGGTTGCTCCTACTCAGGAGCAGCAGCTTCCTGTTCTGGTGCCAGAGCAGCCCCTGGTGGGTGGAAGGCAGAACCACAGCACCTCTCTAGCAGAATGCATTTTAATATTCTGCACTGAAGATTAATTTTGCACTTGCACATGCACGGTGGCACAGAATTCCCTCAGGAATATAATCTCTGTCATCCAACCCTTTTTTCCTATTTCTGATGAGATGCAGAGATGACTTTTTAGGGTGTGTCTACACCACAAAGCAATTTGTGGTAGGTATCCCGAAATAGCTACCCCACGTCAAAGGAGCATGTCTGCTCTTTCAAAATCATTTTCGAAATAACAGATGCGCTATTTCGGCATCCCTGTAAACCTCATTCCACAAGGAATAAGGGATGTCTTGAAATAGTGCTTTATTTCAAAATTTGGCACAGTATAAACGCACCACATTTTGAAATAGCCTATTTCAAAATAAAATCAAAATAAGATATGCAATTTGTACAGTGCAAATTGCATATCTTATTTTGATTTTAGAGTGCAGTGTAGATGTACTCTTAGACTCCTAATTTTGAAAAATATCAGAGGGGTAGCCGTATTAGTCTGAATCTGCAAAAGCGACGAGGAGTCCTGTGGCACCTTATAGACTAACTGAAGTGTAGTAGCAGAAGCTTTCGTGGGCAAAGACCCACTTCGTCAGATGCATGTAGTGGAAATTTCCAGAGGCAGGAATAAATATGCAGGCCAGGATCAGGCTGGAGATGACGAGGTGGATCCAATCAAGGAGGATGAGGCCCACTTCTAGCAGCTGATCTGGAGGTGTGAATTCCAAGAGAGCAGAAGCTGCTTTTGTAGTTAGCAAGCCATTTACAGTCTTTGTTTAATCCAGAGTTAATTGTGTCAAACTTAAAGATGAACTGTAGCTCAGCAGTTTCTCTTTGAAGTCTGGTCCTGAAGTTTTTTTGCTACAGTTCATCTTTAAGTTTGACACAATTAACTCTGGATTAAACAAAGACTGTGAATGGCTTGCTAACTACAAAAGCAGCTTCTGCTCTCTTGGAATTCACACCTCCAGATCAGCTGCTAGAAGTGGGCCTCATCCTCCTTGATTGGATCCACCTCGTCATCTCCAGCCTGATCCTGGCCTGCATATTTATTCCTGCCTCTGGAAATTTCCACTACATGCATCTGATGAAGTGGGTCTTTGCCCACGAAAGCTTATGCTCCTACACTTCAGTTAGTCTATAAGGTGCCACAGGACTCCTCGTCGCTAATTTTGAAATACTCATTGTGATAGAATATTTTAAATCATTTTATTGCTGTCTGAGAATCTCTGATGAGTCATGTTTACCTTTGTGTACTGGGAACATCAAGAACCTATGTTCTGTGTGCTAGGATGCTATCCTCTACCCTCTATATTTGTGTGACTTGTTGGAGTTGATAAGAAGGTGGCTAACCATTAGAGAAGGGAAATCAAACAGCTCTGGTGCATCGGTATCTGTGTGAATAACATCATGATATATGCTTGAGCCAGAATAAGATGCAGATTAGGGACCTAGATGATAATTCTTCAAAATGTAGAGACTATTTGGATTTGTCAGATCGACTTGTGCTCATTTGAATTCATGAGGATTGTATCCAAGATCTGAGTGAACATACATTTTCCCAGAAAACAGGTTGTTTTTAAAATCTATTTATATATATTATTCAAGTCTCACCTCTCTAAAACCTGATAAAAAATTAAAGATCTCAGTCTTGAAGGCTTAAGAGTTCCATAAAAGGTTTAGCTTCTTAATATAACTGACCCTTTTTACTAAGAATAGGGTCCACTTCCTAGCATGAAGAATTAACTACAGGTTGAACCTCTCTAATCCAGAACTCTCATGTCCGGAAACATCCATCGTCCAGAATTATTTTAGTTAGCCAGATGTCCACTTTTCATGGGTGTGGCCAAGTTTCCCACAATCCCATAAAGTTTATTTACAGCCAGTTCTCTTTCCCCATGTGGCTGTTGGCTTCTTTTGAGCCAGATGTTTCAGACATGGAGAATAGCTGAATCTTGTAAATCATGAATACTTGCCTATAATTATGAATAATGGATGGTCATAGTTCAGGCATGAAGCATGTAAATCACAGCTTGTACCTGTGCATGAAAGCTTGGGGTAGCACAGAGGCTGATGTCATGTTGCTAGGATGCATAGGGAAAGGAAGTTATAGAGGGAAATGTCGGAGAAAACTGATATGTTACAAACAGAATCTGAAGCTATCAATGAAAAAGCCATTGTATTAATTGTATGTTTCCTGGGGGGTCACCAGAAAATCTTAAGGTAATTACAGCGCTCTTTAGAAAGGTATAATTTAATGTGTGTTAAACTATAGCCATGAGGCACATCTGGCTGTAGATGTCAGTAATTGCTTGTGATCTTGTGGCTTCTGACATGCAGTATCTATGGTAGGTACTTCTGCAATGTGTAATGTCAAGTTGTGCTGATATGTCACTGATTATTTGGAAATAGAATGAGAAAAGCAAGCGGTATACCTCTCTGGCAAACAAATGGATTGACCTGAATTTGAACTTTTTACCTACAGGTAGAGTATATCTCTAATGTGTGTACATGATATATAGCAACCTCTCTGAGTTAAATTTTTATGTCACCAATGTCACTTTCAAGCAAAATGGAAGCAAAGTTCTTTCAAAGGCCTGGGAAAAGTCTGACTGAAAAATAACATTTTCATTGTCTTCTTGGCTTGGAAATTTTAATTAAATTATTGATTATGAAGTAGGCTGCTTTCTTAATAGTTTTTAATTTAGCAATTAAAGCAAAGTAAGTAATTAAAGATGGAAGGAATTGCAAGTGTAATCTCTAGAAGGTCATTTTTAATTTAATCACTATATTGGAAGAAGCAAGAAAAAATTAGTAATCAATTAGTAATTTACATGTGTGTGTAAGAGAGTTTAAATATACCCATCACATTGCTGCTGGGTGCAGGTATATCATTTAATAAAAAAGTACATTTATTATTTGTATAGTGGTAGTATCTGGGGCTCTAATCAAGGGTCAGGGCCCATTGTGTCAGGCACTGCGTGCACACTCGCATACATATATACACACAAAAGGCAAGTCCCTGCTCTTGCATAGCTTACTAAACCCTGGTCTACACTAGGGAGTTATTTGAAAATAACTCTCCTCATTTTGAAATAACAAGAGGAGCATCCACACTACCAAGCCTGTTATTTCAAAATAATGGGCTGGTTATTTTGAAATAATAACTCCTGCTTTCCACGAGGAATAATGCTAATGTCGAAATAGTTATTTTGGAATACCAGAAGTGTGGACACTCCAGTGCCGCTATTTCAAATAACTCTTCCCCAGAGTAATTCCAACTAATTACTTCCCAATGTTTCCTGGGACTCTAAGTCGAGGTAGCATGTCTACATTAAGAGAACCTGACTTGGACTAATTTAGAGGCTTTTCTGTAGAGTGGAGAAGCTATTTCGAAATTATTATTTTGGGATTTATTATTTCAAAATAAGTTAATTTACTAGCGTAGACATACCCTAAGTGTGAGACAAAAGACAACAGAGAAACAATAAACATGCAAGGTAGTAATGAAATGATTGTGCACTGATTAATAAGCAGACTTCACAGCACACCCAATTGTTGAAGAGGATCTTCTTTTGTTTGTTTGTTTGTTTTTTGTTGTTGTGTTTTTGAGACAGTAGAGCAGAGAGCGATTTTAGGAGAGATTTGAAGTAGGTGGTACCAGTGTAGATGTTACCATAACATTGTGGCTTAGACTCTCAAATCTGTCCTATGCACCCCCCAGGTTTCAGAGCCCAGGTTCCAACTCAAGCAGCTATTTCTAGAAGGCTAGTGTGAGCCCTGCTAGCACAGTTCTGTAGCCCCAGGCTATGAGACTTGCTCCCAGATGCAGTGTACACATGTCCTTCTAGGTCAATAGCCACATCTTCACAGCACGTGGAAGCAAACAGAAAACCAGTGATATTTTTGGAGTAATGTTTCCTCCATTTGGGAGAGATTAACAAACAGGCTGCCACATTCTGCATCCTTTGCACCTCTGTGATTTCCAGAAGTGTATTCCAGGAATCCAGTCTAGCGTCGACATAAGCATGGATGATGATGTGCATCAAGGAGAAATGCTTGCGCTTTCTGGTCTTCGGTCATGTAAAAAGTAACTGAAGATCCAAACATAGCCCATCAATATGATCTTTATGGGCACATGGTGGTTAAGCCCCTCCATGTTCAGTAGATGCCATCCCCACTAAACTCTGTTGATGCTCTCCTTAGATAACACGTATCACCCGCGTCTTATCTGGATTCACCTCCACTAGTTTGCTGTCATCCAAATCTCACTCCTGATGAGACACTGAGGAATGGGACACCTCACGGTTAAGGTGTGTTGAACGATATAGAAATCTACATATCTTCTGTAGGCTGACGGCCTGCAACTCACACCACCTTCCCCAGTGGCTTCATGGACCCATTGACCAAAACAAGTTACAGAAGGAAGCCACGTATGAAAGAGTCTTGTGGTAGATTAGCACCCTATAGATGGACCCCAGCGCATTTCTTCTTCTCTGCCAAATAATATGACGGAAGGGTACGTCTACACTACAACATTAATTCGAACTAACTTAGTACGAATTAGTTAATTCGAACTAAGCTAATTCGAACTAACGCATCTAGAACTAAAAACTAGTTCGAATTAGCGTTTTGCTAATTCGAACTAGCAAGTCCACATTGAGTGGACTCTGAACAGGGCTTAAGGATGGCCGGAAGCAGTGCCGGCAGGGCATCAGAGGAGGACTTAGAGCGTGGAGATGCTGTCTCAGGCTAGCCGAGGGCTGCGCTTAAAGGGTCCCGACCCCCACCCCGGACAGACAGTTCTAAGGGGTGCCCCGTTTGCAAAGCAGTCCTGGCTTGGATTGCCCGGACTACCCACACTGGGCACATCACAGCACTTGGCCATCAGACCGGCTGCACTTGCCGCAGGCTGCCATCTGGGGAGAGGGGGCAATCGGGGGGCTGCAGGAGAGCTTCCACCCCCAGAAGCCCGCAGAGCCAGCCCAGTCCTCCCCATTGGGGGCTCATACCCCATTCCTCCCTCACCTCCTTCCATTTACCCTTCCCTAGCCCCCCTTCTTATTGATGTACAAAATAAAGATAACGTTTCTTCCAACATTGACTCTGTCTTTATTGAACAAAACTGGGGGAGACTGGGAAAAGGAGGTGGGAGAGGGGAAGAGAAAGGCTGGGAGAGGGGAGGGCAACTAACATGATCAGGGGTTGGGAACAGGTCCCAGATGAAGAAAGGCTACAGAGACTGGGACTGTTCAGCTTAGAAAAGAGGAGATGGAGGGGAGACAGGCTAGAGGTCTCTAAAAGCAGGGGTTGGGTGGAGAGGGTGCATTCAGAAAAGATCTTCCTGAGTTCCCCTAAAGAAGGACTAGAGGACACCAAAGGAAAGGAATGGGTATCAGGCTTGAAACTAGTAAGAGAAAGTTGTTGTTGTTGACAAAGCAAATAGTTAACCTGTGGAACTCCTTGCTGCAGGAGGCTGTGAAGGGTACAACTAGAACAGAGTTGAAAGGGAAGTGAGATCAAGTCATGGAGGTTGGGTCCATGGAGTAGTCTTAGCCAGGGGGTAAGAGTGGTGTCCCTGCCCAAAGTTTGTGGAAGGCTGGAGAGGGATGGCACGAGACAAATGGCTTGGTCACTGTCTTCGGTCCATCCCCTCCAGGTCCCTAGGGTTGGCCACTGTCGGCAGACAGGCTACTGGGCTAGATGGACCTTTGGTCTGACCCAGGACGGCCATTGTAAGCTCAGGGCTCAGGGTCGGGGGGTCTCAGTGGACCCCCTTGATTTTCATGCACACCTGCTCCTGGGTGGCCAGGCTGGCAGCCCTCCTGCCCTAGACGGCCACTTTCCTGTGCCTAGTGCGGAGATCATGGACGAGGTCCACGATGTCCGCACTAGCCCAGGAAGGTGCCCGCCTCTTGCGGTCCAGGGCAAGCTCCCTGGAGCCGCCAGCCTGGTCCCGGGAAGAGTGGGTGGGCTGGGGGACATCGGGTGGGTGGCTCTGTGCCGTGCCAAGTGCAGGGTCTGCTGTCTGGGTGCTGGCAGGCTTGCACCTGGCACGGGCACCGTAGCCAGCCCGTGCCCCTTTAAGGGGTCCGGGGCCGGGAGGGGGGCATAGAGTTTCCCTGGTGTTGGCCAGAGTGGCCACCAGGGAAACCTGGGGAGGGCTAGCCTCCCACTAGTTCGAATTAAGGGGCTACACACCCCTTAATTCGAACTAGCTAGTTCAAACTAGGATTAATCCTCGTAAAATGAGGTTTACCTAGTTCGAACTAAGCGCTCCGCTAGTTCGATTCAAATTCGAACTAGCGGAGCGCTAGTGTAGTGGCTATGAATGTTAGTTCGAACTAACGTCCGTTAGTTCGAACTAACATTGTAGTGTAGACATACCCAAAGAGAACTGCAGCATGCTCCCTGCCCCCCATTTTGGAGTGATTTGCACTCCAGTGGAGTGATGCCCACACTGACGGCACACCGATTGCAATTCTGACTAGCTCTTGCCCACTGCCCCAGATTGCACCAATGAATATGGCTTAGTTTTGTATTTAGCACATCCAAAGTGTGCACCGTATCCCTAACACAAAGCCTGGGCCGTTATCTGAGTGAATGTAGATATTTCCCCAATCCCAACCACATCTTTGCCAAGTTCTTCAATTTGTAATTGTATTTTCAGTGATTTAGTCATTTTAACCGTACCCCTGAACTTCTTCGGAAAGTCTGAGGGAGGTGGTAGCTAGGGTACCACTGCATTCTCAGAAGCAGACAAAACAAGCAACATTATCAATCATTTTCCTTTCTAATCACAATAATGTTGAAAAGGAAATAATTTATCCTGAGGAAACTGGTTTCAGGCTGGGTAAATGCTCAATCAAAATATTGGTGTTTACCCCACCTGGAGATCATTTATTGCATTGTGTATAATATTACTCCCCTCTAACCATTAGAGCTTAAGTAACAAAGTTATTTCCACTCCAATTTCTCATACCTTTAGCATGTGGCTTTTTAGACCTTTTTGTTCACAGATCAATGACATAATAGGAATAGAAACACTATTACTGGAAGCAGATTGAACTGAAAAACAAGCAAATGTTTTCTATTTCAAGCTAAGAAGTCTTCATGGTAGGTGTCATGCTGTCTGGAGTGGTTCACGACTGTGAGGACAACCTCAAAGCCAACATTCCAGACTGGTCTATAATTAGATTTCATCATTCCCCCTGCCACTCAGGCAAGATGGATTTAGTGGTAAAAAGTAACTTGCACAAAAAAATCACAAAATATTCATTCCCATGAAACCAGTCACCCCCGTCCAATTTGTACCTTAGGTTTTGTCTTTGTTGTGAGATCTATGATCAATTCTATCATAAAGTAAGGGCTTATTAATGAGGGAAAAGGAAATGAGTTATTTACAGGTGAAAGCAAACAAGCATGTATAACATCCATGAGTTTGTGATGCAAAAGGTGACAAAATTGTAGTAAAAATAATGATGAGTCCTTTGGCATCTTGCAGATTAACACATTTATTTGAGCATAAGATTTTGTGGGGGCTAAAGCCCACTTCAACAGATGCGTCGGATGTGATCCAACCCATGGAAGCTCATGCCCAGGACTCCTGGTCGTTTTTACTGAAAGAGACTAATATAGTCAGCAGCCCTCTGAGAGTCTGCCAGTTTGAAGTGTCTTTCAAGACTAACCCATGCTAAGCAGCATGAGGCTCTCCATGCTTATGTTTAGGAATCCTTGCACCTCAGGATCCACTCAGGATCAGAGGGAGTAGATTTCTCCTTGCCAGCCCCTCCCCTCCAGACTGCAACTGATGCGGCAGGTTGATGTGTCAGTTTCTTCTTCCTGGAGGCAGTTAGGAATGGAATCAACTAGGCCTCTCTCCTGTGATGCTACACAAATACCTCGTTTGCCATCAGTGACCCATCTTGGGTACTTTACCTTAATCAATGTTTGTTATCCTCTTTGGTGAATTATGCAATTACAGAGGCTCACAATGCAAACACTCAATGTAACATTATACTGGGGCTATAAAGGTTACAAGTGAGATCAATACATGCAGCATCCTACAAGCGTTTTATAAAGTGAAAACAGTAAACACAGCCTTATCAACTTACCGGCTAATATCTATAGGGATGGGGCTTGCCCACAGATACACCAGACTGGTTTCCAGCTGTGAATTTGTGACTGTTCATTGAGGCGGGTGTGGGGGAGAGGCTGGCCAGCATCACACTAGGGCTGGTGGAAATTTCCTTTCAACTTTTCATTTAATACAAAATTAAGGTTTTTTCTTTTCTTTTTCTTTTTTCCTCTTTTTCCTTTTTTCTTCCCCTTTTTTCTTTTTTCTTTCTTTTTCTTGTTCTTTTTCTTTTTTTCCCTTTTTTAGTGAAAGCTTCCAGCTTTCCTTTTTTCTTTTTTTTGTTGTTGTTTGAATATTGAACATTTTGAACCAAAGTCCATGACAAATTCTGTTTTCAGCCACACATTTTTCAGGGTTTGACAGTTTGAAACTGAAATTTTACTTTTTTGGGGGGTGTATAGTTGAAACTTTCCATGGAAGACATTTGTTTTCTGGGCAGCTTTACTCCATTGCCCTAGGCAGTAAGGTGCAGGAGGGTGCTTGTGGTTGATAGGATTAACTGATTATTTCAGGGTTATCAGTTAATTGTGCAGTCGGCTACATGTTGACATCTCTAATATATATAAAAATCCAGAATTTTCTGGGTATATTTTATCCTGTTTTGGGAGGCAATGATACAGTCCTTTGTTTTCACGATACAATCTCTCTTTCTTTTACACACACACACACACACACACACACACACACACACACACACACACACACACACACCTCTGAACATACCTTGCTTGCACGAATCCCTTCATGATTGCTTTTTGGAACGGCATTGTCATCTCTCACTTCGCCCTCAGCTTGAACCCTAGTGGTTTCAATTCAGTCTGGCCATCTCTGAGCCCAACTTCCCAGAGTGCTTAGCAGGAGATGGCAGATTTAGGATGGAAGAATCCATTTGAACAGAAGGGTTACAATACGGGGCCAGTTCTTTCAAGCTGGGAACTCCGCCCATGCTTGCTGCAGCACCGCTTACAATGAATTGTTTCAGAACCCGAAGTGCTGCGGCACAAGACACAGGAGGAACAAGACCTTGCCAGAAAAGTTCCCCCTAGTTGATCCACTGAGAACTGACAGTTCCTGAATGGTTTTTAGTGGCTTTCCGATACAGAACAGATCTGCTGGTAAACACTATTTCAGTTTGATGGCTTATTTAGCCTTTAATTGTCTCCAAAACTACATGGGTATAGATCTCATTTCTGTTTCCTTCTCTTGTGGTCTGACCCCCGGATTTCTGCCTGCAAGGGCATTTCAGGCTAGTGTTTTATTAACGATAGTGCTTTACATGCCAATCTCTCACTCAGATGATTGTCCTACTCTTTTGGGTTTTTCGTTTTTTGTTTTGTTTTGTTTTGCCCTGAAAATGTTTTATAGAGAAGAAATAATCTTTCAGAGAGAACAAACGTTTATCACATCCAGATTAGAAACACTGAGACAAAGCTGATATGCCAGGAGAACAATTTAACAATCTGACACATCCTGTGTACATAATCATCTCCTACTGGTGACTAGAATAAATACCTAGGGCCTGTTCTCTGTTCTGGTGAACCTCCATTCAGCACAGGAATGGGTCTGCAGGTTGGTGTATGCAGAGGTGATATATACTACCTTTGCCCCCTGTTATCTTTGCCTGGCTCGAGGTAAACCACTCATGTTAGACTCCTTTAATTTAGGGTTAGTGGCAATGGCTTCAGTCCTTCAGGCTTTTCTTTTTGATCTGGAAATCAAGGGGCCCGCTAGTCTAAAGGATGAAAAAAAAATCTTTTGATGTTTTTTTTTTCTCTTCAGAACCTAGAATTTCCAGTATCAGAGTGTTAGCCGTGTTAGTCTGAATCCGCATAAACAACAAGAAGTCCCGTGGCACCTTAAAGACTAAAAGATTTATTGGAGCATAAGCTTTCATGGGCAAAGACCCACTTCGTCAGATGCATCTGATGAAGTGGGTCTTTGCCCATGAAAGCGTATGCTCCAATAAATCTATTAGTCTATAAGGTGCCACAGGAATTCTCGTTGTTTATGTAGAATTTCCAGCTATTTCCCACTGTTTGCTAGAAATGACTAAGAATGATCCATGCTGATATTCCTATCAATTTAGGTATGAGTGAGTTCTCGTTTTTGCTTTGTATTTTTTCCCTCCATCTCCAGAACATAATTGATTTGCAGTAGTGTATTATTTTATCATTAGTCCTAAAGCGATAGAGACATTATCATCGGACACTGGATAACGAGAAAAACTAAAAATAGGAAGGAGCACTGATCCAAATTGGATTGCTTTTGTGGTCATAGCTCACCGTTGTCTGCTAGTTCATTTAGATGTGCAAACTTAAGCAAGAGCAACTACATAAAACAATCTAACCTAATGAGCTGGTTTACATTCGTTATTAGTAAATGAATTACTATTCCTATGTAGTGTGGCATTCCTCGTCATATAGAGGGAAATGCGTAATCATTTTAAATAGCCTATCTGCACACTTTTGTTCCATTTTTAACCTGTCATAATGAAACACATCTCTTGGTGGGGGTTTGGGGAGGATAACAAAAGTCGTTGCTTTTCTTTTTCTTTAACTTCCTCTTAATTAACTTTTAATCTATGTTGTTACACAGGGAGCAGCCCTTAATACTAGCTGTGTCTAAAATGGAAAAGATAGTGATTTAAATGATTTAGATAAACATCTGCCTAGCGCAAAGGCATAACATTTGCAAAATTAGGAAAAGAATGGCTGGCTGCCAGCTTTTACTGGCAGCAAAATCAAGATTTTGCTTTCTTTTTCTAGGAGTCTATACTCTTTTGTATATGAGATGATTACGAATATGCTATGCCTCATATCCGGTGTAATGGGTTGGATCGCAGAAATCCTCTTGGGGTTGTCCCTCTGGTGTGCTGATCAAGCCCCTGAGCCTGTCTTTCTGCCCTCTGGATCAGAAGCTCTGGTCTCCCCCAGCCAAGGCACAAAGTTGGGGTAACAGCCCCCCAGCAGAGCAGCACAGACACTGAACCAGCTCAGTTCTGGCAGGGCTCAGCTATAAAACCTTTGACAACACAGCTCCCTCCCCCTCCCCCCCCAAAGAGGACCAAAACTTCAAATAAATTCAATTGGTTGATCTCCTCCAGGTAACAATTAGTTACACTGGGCTTCATAATAAACAAAAGTGTTTTATTAAGTATAAAAAGTAGGATTTAAGAGATTGCAGGTGAAAACAGATGGATCAAAGTAAGTTACAAAGCCAAAATAAACAAAACCTAATTCTAATCCACTAAGAAACATGTTACATGCAAATTCATACCCTCAACAGTTGTTCTTATCTCAGGCCAAGTTGATCTTTTTCTGACTTGGGCCCTGCAGCTTTGCCTTCATCCTTTTGCTACAGTTCTTTGTTTACAGGTCAACCCATGTATATCCTCTTAGAGTAGGGGAGGCGATTTCAAAAGTCAGCTGAAGACAACAGAATAATGATTTCCCATTGCTTACCAGAAACCCTTGGAAAAGTACCAGTCCCAGGTGGAATGGTCACATGTCTTCCTAGGACCAACCACAATTTGGGCTTGTAGAAAAAATAAAACCATCCACAGGTTGTTGCTTTGAGAACTGAGCCATTAAAGGATCACCAATGGCCCTCGTTAGCACATTTAGAATTAAAAACAGATTCACACTTCATCTTTCTAACTTCACTTACAAGAATGATACATGCACAAAAATAGGATCGAAGGATTCAGCAGATAGCAACTTTAAAATGATATGCTACATAACCTGTTTTGCATAAAGCATCTTTGAGTTATGCATATTCATATTCATAAGCCAATTTTCATAAAGCATGGGAGCCTGTGACATATGGTAATTTAGGTCACATGTTGGTTTTCATAAAGGAACCTCTCTGTATGTCACAAAGCTATTAGAAAGGTTTTCTCGGGAATAACATTCAATGTTTTGATTGTTTTTTAGTAGAATTCTCTTTCTTATTCTACGAAAAGAATTAGAAGATAGATAATATTCCTCAAGTTTCTGAATACTGTACTATATAACGCTAGTCCATATTGGTTGTTAAAGCATTCTGTTTAGATAAATTGGTCAGTTTTTAGCAATGTAGTTCATCATATTGTGCTGTAAGAAAGGTATTAAAAGAATAGCCAGACATTTATTTTCAGCAATTTTCAACTATCAAAAATAGCACAATGACAAAAAAAATTGAACAAATAAGATTTCTAGTAGCCAGATCAATACATGCAATGATGGTAACATATTCCTCCTCCCCTCCCTCCTTTAACGTAAAGAGGAAAGTGGCACAAGGCTGATATCCCTAAATATAATGATCGGTTAATACCACCACATATGGTAAACTAATGTAGAGTCAGGGATTTGCAAGCTTAGCTGCTGTAATGAGCATGGGACGTAGGTACAAATAGGATTGTCTTCCACTACAACCTCAGGGTGCTGTTATATAATCATGGATACCAAAGTAGAAGGATTGGTGAAAGGTGAAAAATCCTCCCAACCCCAGCTTGTTGAGTTCGGGAGAGGTTTCGGGCCGGGGAGGAGTAGAGTGAAAGGATATTCATTGTCTTAGCCAGACATGCCAAATCTCAGTTTCTCCATGTGACATCCATACATTGGTAGATTACTGTCAGGGGTGGCCCGAGGAGGACTGCAGGCAGCTGGCACCCTCCATGGAAAGCACAATCGGCGCCTCCACCTCCACAGCCCTCAATGGCATGATGTCATTATTGGGCGCTTCATTTCATGCGGCGCCCTAGGTGACGGCTGAGTCGGCCTATACGCACGGGCCACCCCGATTACTGTGATCTGCAAACACTGCATTCAGGACTGTTTCCCCATGGAATATCTGCAGTTTGCTCTCCATGGCTCCCCTGCTGTCACTGTACCTGGATGAACGTATTACTAAACCGCTTTGCTAACTGAGTTTAATACAAGCACAGCAAGGACATTGAACAAAGCCACATGGTCCTTTAGGCCACAAATAGTGTCACTAATCAAAAGAAGGGAGTGGTTTACAGAACTATTTCCTATAGCATTCAGCACGGTCAGACCAAAGACTCTGGCGGCAGACCGTCTGAGTGGGCTACGGTGCCTTGGTAGCTCCAAACAGAAGCAAAGTAACATGGTTCATCTGCAGGGGGCAGATATCGATTGATGAGATGGCATTTGAGCCCTTTACATGGCCACCGATATCAAGAATGGAACTGTGTAATTTGTTTGACCTGTTCTGGACTGAAAATGGATTCCCTAACGTAGCACCAAAGAGATGGCTGTCAAGGCCAAAATCTGGAACAACAGTGAACCTCTCAAATGCAACATAAGGAAATTTGTAGGGCTCTCTAGGTGGGCATTTATAGTCGTGTTAGTTATTTGAAGTTCCTTGGAAAGTCCACTCTCGTGATTTTTATTGTGGCCTTCGATGTTTAACTAAAAGTCCTAAGCCCCAGCTGGAAAATGATTACCATAGATGGTACATTTCATAGAACACTAGAACTGGAAGGAACCTCATGAGGTCATCGAGTCCAGTCCCCTGTCCTCATGGCAGGACCCAGTACTGTCTAGACCATCCCAGATAGATGTCTATTCAACCTGCTCTTAAATATCTCCAGAGATGGAGAGTCCACAACCTCCCTAGACAATTTATTCTGGTGTTTAACCACCCTAACAGGATGTTTTTTCTAACGTCCAACCTAAACCTTCCTTGCTGCAGATTAAGCCCATTGCTTCTTGTCCTATCCTCAGAGGCTAAGGAGAACAATTTTTCTCCCTCCTTCTTATGAAACCCTTTTAGATACCTGAAAAACTTTCTCCTCTCAGTCTTCTCCTTTCCAAAGTAAACAAGCCCAATTCTTTCAGTCTTCCTTCATAGGTCATGTTTTCTAGACCTTTAATCATTTTTGTTGCTCTTCTCTGGACCTTCTCCAATTTCTCCACATCTTTCTTGAAATGTGGTGCCCAGAACTGGACAAACTGCTCCAATTGAGGCCTAATCAGCGCAGAGTAGAGCGGAAGAATGACTTCTCGTGTCTTGTTCACAACACACCTGTTAATGCATCACAGAATCGTATTTGCTTTTTTTTTTTCACCAGTGTCACACTGTTGACTCATGTTTAACTTGTGGTTCACTAAGACCCCTAGATCTCATTTTACAGGTCTCCTCCCTAGACAGGCACTTCCCGTTCTGTGTGTGAGAAATGGATTGTTCCTTCCTAAGTGGAGCACTTTGCATTTGTCCTTATTAAACTTCATCCTATTTACCTTAGACCATTTCTCCATTTCTACCATCTGAGCCTTCATTTTGACATTAAAAGAAAAACTTTCGAGCTCTCGAGGTTGTGGGAAAAAATTGACCATGTGACGCACGTGCACCCTAAAGGATTAAAAACTAGAAAGTAGATAAGAATTACCCCAAAGTTATGTTTTAAATAGATCCCTTTTGGCGGGAGGTGCCCGATGGCTGGTCTTTGAGTATGTGAGCCTGGCAACAGTATAGAAAAATCCCCAGTGGCATGAGTGAAATCAGAGCTGAGTCTAGACCTTCAGCACTGCTATGATAAGGAACTTCTGAACTGAACTCACACCAGCTACTGCTGTATAGCTCATAGTACTGTAGGAAGAGGGAGTCAGGACACGAGCGTTGGGTGAAAGCCCCGGTAGGGAAGGCAAGCCCCAGCCCCGCCCCTTCCACCTAAGCCCCTGTCCCTGAAGCCATGCCCTGCCCACTCCCTATGCGATCCTTCCTGGCCATGTGGTGAACTGGGGCTGCCCTAGGAGCGCCGGGACAGAGGGAACTGGACTGCTGCGCCAGGCTGCCCCAGCCTTAGGTGGTTGGGCGTGTAGGCAGTTTTTGGAAAACTGTGCCTTCCCTTGCCTACATTACCGACCAAACCTGAGAGAGGCCAATGAAAGGAGTCAGAGGGATGGCCAAGAAGCTTCAGATGGGCCTTGTATAATATTCTATCCAGGGGTTTTTTTATACACACTCAGAGCAATGTACAGTAGTGCATGAAACAGCGTAACTGACATCTTCCTCAGCCCTGGTGTTATTTCCCCGTCTCTCAGAGGTCTGAGGAAGAGAGTGGTAAATAGGGAAGGGGGAAGAAAAAAGTGTGCCTGATAGTTGTCCAAAATTTTTACTTTCATCTCAGGAAGTATGGCTGCCAGGGAGAGCAGTGATTTAGTGGAGGAGGAGGTGTTAAAAAAGAACCCCAACCTGTTAATGGGACAAAATCAAGTATGAAAGTGAAACACAAATTCAGAAGACTGACAGTAAAAGTAGAAAGGAACGCAAAACAGTAGGTGAATGAGGCAAAGAGGAAACAAAAGAGGCGAAGGGAAAATGAAAGACGACAAACACTGCAACTTTATCCCCCCCCCCCCCCCCCCCCGTTTGCTTCCTAAAGGCTCTGCAATAATGATTGAGTCACCATCTCCGGTGTCATGGTCCTAACCCCCCATGCCATCTGGAGGCTGTTTGCAGGCAGCCCGTAGAAAACTCTGAATGCAGTAGAGATTTTTCCCTGGCAAACCAGGGAACTGTGAATCCATTTTTTGTCTGCCCGGCAAAGCTGCTTTGCTCCCTTCATGTTCACTCTTCAATATCCTAGCCACAGAAAGCTTCCAGACAGTAGCCAGGGAGGGAGCACAGTGAAAGCTGGGATTACAAATCAGTCACCGTTATTCTCACGACAGCCTGCAGCTCAACTCTGATGACAGAGCGTACAACTCCTTTGTTCAATAATGTAATTGTTTCCTAAGAAGTGCAAAGAGTCCTTCCACAATTTTTTCAAGCCCTATTTTTGTCTGGTAGGTGTGATGCACAGGGGGAGACGGCTCCCACCAAGAGTGCTGAAAATTATTGCTCCTGGCCCTCTTCCGTTGCACAGGTTGTGTGGTGCTCTGGGAACAAAGAATGGGTCGGATCCACTGTAGCAGGACAGAGAGGGGTCTCATTTGGCAGCCTGTCTTCTCCCGCATATACTCGGATATAGAAGTCACGTGTATCCAGGGAGCCCGAGGATCTGTGCAGACAGAATATTGAGCACAAAGGTGTGTGCCCTGTGCATGGTAGAGCTACAAAAGGAAAATGCTAGACAAAACCCGTTGAAAAAGCCCTAGGCCTTTGTTCCTGTGAGACGAATACAAGCGAGAGGGGGAGAATGCTAGATCTGTGCTATAAGCTATGCAAAGGCCTAGCAGCAGCACAGTCCTCAGGGATGGAGGGAGTCGATGAAAAAGCAGGACAAAGAGAGGGAAAAAATCTTAGAAAACTGAGACAAAAGCGGGGGACAGAATTTGGTAACCCCAAACCTAGCTTGTTGAAACCTGTGATCAGGAAAAAGATAATGCCAGGTAAGTTCTTACCCGCTGGTAGAAGCTGAGGACAGAAAACATCTTGTGGCAACTGGCAGGAAGCTGGTCCAATATTGGGGTGTTCATTGATACCAGCTGATCAATTTTGCTGTTAGACTATGTCTACATTGCCCGTTTTGTGCAAAAAATATGCAAACGAGGCGAAGCGTGGAATAATGGTTTGCATAATTAATGAGGCTCCATTTTTGCACAAGAGGCTTTTGCGCAAAAGGAGCTGTCTACATAGCTCCTTTTGGCGCAAACCCCCTCTTGCATAAGAGCCGTTCTTCTTGAAAAAAATGCGGAAGAACGGTTCTTGCTCAAGAGGGGGGTTTTGCGCAAAAAGGAGCCATGTAGACGGTTCCTTCTTGCGCAAAAGCATCTTGCGCAAAAACGGAGCCTCATTAATTATACAAACAAGGCACGGTGATATTTCACACTTTGCCTCATTTGCATATTTTTTTGCGCAAAACGGGGACAGTATAGACATAGCTTTTGTGTTTTAGGGGCACGGAGAAAAGCCTGATTACATCTGTGGTCCTGTATTAACTTAACCTAGCCGGGGAGTTGATCACACCTTTTAATAGATGTTAATTGGAAACCACAGCCAGACAACAGTGTAGGCTGGAATGGGGGAAAGGAGACAGGAGCTGTGAGCATATATTTTCTAACAGCCCTGTATTCAGCACAGGGCAAGGGCTGTCTCCGGGCTTTTACCGGGGAAACAAAAGGGATAAAAATGGAGGCAAGAAATTATTAAAACTGTCCCTTGATAACCAAATGGTTGATCATAAATTGGAGTGTCTATGCAAATGAAGTAAATAATTAAAAAACTCTGCGAACACCATTGACTAGATAGTTGATGGCTGGCAATTATAAAAGCTGAATTTTTAATATGCATACATCTAAGGAGCCAGTAAAAATTAGCTGCCAGACTAATGGACTTCCCTTTCTTTCAAGGCAGAATTTTAATGAGAGCATTATTTATAGCAGAGCCCAAGAATGAGTGTACACTTGCTTAGTCTCTCTTTCTCTCTTTTTTTGTTTTTGTTTTGTTTTTTGTTTTTGTTCCCTGACACCTTATTCATTAAACTACGATCTTCCGTAGAGAAGAAAAATCCCTTACATGGTGCGGAGCAAAGGTCACCTTGACCTCTATAATTAGTCATGCCTTGTACATTGTAAAGAAAGCTACGGCTTTCAACAAATAATGGTTGTAAAAGCCGGTGTGTAATATGTACTCATTTCATGCGGCTTCCCGGATCATCTGCTCGCAAAGGTAGCTGAAGTGAAAATTAAGATAATGGGATTTTTGTATGGTACAGCCCTCCTTGGCTAACTGGATCCTGGTTGGAAGTTTTTGTTGCATCCCAGGGGGCTATAATAGGCATTTTAAGTGTGCATTTTGATGGGTGGTCTGAGCCTGGCATAAGGGAACATGAACTCCTGAATTCTAATTTTGGCTCAGATATCAGGCCTTATCCTACATTGTCCTCATTACACCAGGTAGGCCCGCACACATCTGCCACAGGGCAGAGTTTGCCTTCTCCTATGGAATACATCCAGCAGAGGAGGGCCTATCTATGTACAGATAGATGCAAAGCCAATTCATCAGCTATGCATCGCCTTGACAGCAGCCTGTGGTGCCCGGGGTGGACACCAGGTGACAACCCTGGAGTTTATGAAAGCAGAGGCACAAGCTTAACTGAACAGGTCAAATGGATTTTCACCAATACAAGTTTTGCGGTCATTTTGGTTAGACATGTCATGTTTTTGGCAGAAGTTTCGGTCACCATCTGATGGGCCCAAACCAGCATCTCCAAAAAGACCTCCCAGCACAAATGGGCTAACATGGTTTTTCTCCTTCAGCATATCGTTTCCCAAAACTGAAGATTCCGAGAAGATTGAGTGCCAGGGCTGACTGTCTGGAAGTGTTCCTGGTGACATCAAGTGCCTAACTTGGATAGGCCCGTTTGACTGTCTCTCTCTATTTTCCAGTAATTTTTGTTGCTTTCTAGGGCACCAGGAAAATCATAGAATCATAGAATAATAGGACTGGAAGGGACCTCAAGAGGTCATCGAGTCCAGCCCCCCACCCTCAAGGCAGGACCAAGCTCCGTCTACACCATCCCTGACAGATGTCTATCTAACCTGTTCTTAAATATCTCCAGAGAGGGAGATTCCACCACCTCCCTTGGCAATTTATTCCAATATTTGACCACCCTGACAGTTAGGAATTTTTTCCTAATGTCCAATCTAAACCTCCTCTGCTGCACTTTAAGCCCATTACTCCTTGCCCTGTCCTCAGAAACCAAGAGGAACAAATTTTCTCCTTCCTCCTTGTGACACCCTTTTAGATATTTGAAAACCGCTATCATGTCCCCCCTTAATCTTCTTTTTTCCAAACTAAACAAGCCCAGTTCATGAAGCCTGGCTTCATAGGTCATGTTCTCTAAACCTTTAATCATTCTTGTCGCTCTTCTCTGTACCCTTTCCAATTTCTCCACATCTTTCTTGAAATGTGGCGCCCAGAACTGGACACAGTACTCCAGCTGAGGCCTAACTAGTGCAGAGTAGAGCGGCAGAATGACTTCACGAGTTTTGCTTACAACACACCTGTTGATACAACCTAAAATCATATTTGCTTTTTTTGCAACAGCATCACACTGTTGACTCATATTCAACTTGTGGTCCACTATGACCCCTAGATCCCTTTCCGCCATGCTCCTTCCTAGACAGTCATGTCCATCCATTGGTCCATCTATGTTTGCAGTGTCAACGCCAGCTGATGGCAGAGCAAAGATCAGGTGCTTAGTAACATTGAGACTTTCTCCTGGATGATGAACCAAATCAGTTGACTACTACTGCTTGAAAACGAGTACCTAATGCACAGGGATGTGTATATGCTTGTGTGTGTGCTGTAAAGATTGTCACAGAGTTACCGTGTGTCCATCTTCTGTAACAGGTTGTTATCAAAATTGTGGTACAGTAGCTTTTACACTGAACAAGACACCATAGGTGTTTAAGACTGTGCTACGCTGTACATCGTGTCGATCATAGTTAATGGTTTCACTCTGCCTTTCAAGTGGTAGATCTGTAGAGACATAAAAGGAAACCCAGTGAGAGCACTTCTTGAGGTTCACTCAGTCTTAATGGTGTTATAAATGTAGGAGTGATATTATGTGGTTCAGCACATTAATCAGATGTTGAGCTAATATAATTGGCTGGGAAGTAGCTATAAAGGATTTGCTTGTCTAGATTAATTGGGAGGGAGGCCTTGGTGAATTGGCATGTAAGTAGCTGACCAAATTGTCTTTAGCTTTGAATTGGTTTTCCTCTCTTGCGCTAGGAGTAGCTGTGTAGACCGCGCCGAATGACGAAACAAGCTATTTTGAAATAGCATCAAAATAAGATATGCAATTTGCGTAGCTCAACTTACGTATCTTATTTCGCGTTACGGTGCTGTGTAGACACATCCACTGGGGCTCTGCTGCCCCACCAGCCGTGGCTCATGAGTCCTGGATTAAGGCACATTCTTCCCTTTAGGCAGGAACTGATTCTTGGATGTGATGTTGCCTTGCAGGGACCATGCACCTCATGCTGCTCTTTAGGCTCGACCTTAGTCTCCACGTAGGCTAGAAATGCCCCTAAATCTCCTCTCAGCAGCCTATACAGTCCCTTCTCAAATTGCATTCTCCTTCTTCAGTTGGAGAATGGCAGCTGGATTTCCTTCTTGCTATCTAGCCAGTCAGACAATGAGATCAGTTTCATTTGTCTCCTCCTTGCCTCGCCACTCAGGACTGTGGGGGGCAGCTCCAGCCTTCACGGCTGCTGATCTGTGCAATGGGAGCTGCAGAAGACTATTTATCTGTGAAATCATGGGGGTTTCCCCCCTGCTCTGGTGTCTTTATCTCAAAAGAGCAGGTGCCTACAGTGGCTGCCTGTAATTTTATTTTCCAAGAACTTTTAAAAGTGCCTAGTGCGGTATCATAGAAGCATCAAAGGAGGAAAGTCGCCACTTTTACCTGCTGAGCTATCCAAAGCGACCCATTGGCAGGACAAGAAAAGAAAATAGAGTGGTGTATATATATAGAGAGAGATCTAGGCATTGATTTACGAATGGGGTGTGTGGTAAACAGCATTTCGTATTTTCCCCACTGTATAATACCCTTAAGCACTCAATAACAAATCCATGCTTAACAATGGCAAAGGCATCTCTGGGCTGGGAAGACTTTAAGAGTTCACTCTGGAGGCAGGAGAGGAGGAGGGGGAGGAAAGGATATGATTTTTACAAGCACTAAGCTCTGGCGCTTCCCATCTTTCTCTCTGAACAAATTCAGGGGGGATTTTAGGCTTTCATTTTCATTCTTAAGGTATAAAAATACAGACATTTCTCTCCCCCTTGCTGCTTTTTATTCCCCACTAGCTCCCTTCATGCTGATGAAGGTTCTTGATGCTCTAATTTGCTTCCTGTTTAATTTCCTAGGGCTTTGCCATAATACCTTGGCTTCTCAACATAGGAGGCTTCCATTTCCAGGGGGACCGAGGGAGTGGATCACGCCCTGATGTCAACTTCTAATTGACAGTGCCTTGTGTTATAAATCAATCTGCACTCTCATTGCACTGAAGAAGGGCAGATTTTCATCAAAAGAAGCTCCCGGAGGGATCACTTACTTTGAAGGAAATGCATTAATTAAAACACTCCCAAAAATACTGGGTGAAGAAATGCAAAACATGTCAGCAAGGGTTTATGCTATACCGAGCACTTTTTTCACCTTCCTCTCCAAATGATAAACGGAAATGCCTCTTTGAAAGCTTTAGTACTTCCTAGTAGCCCAACCTCATTGTTTCCTCTGCCGTTCCTCTTAGACAGAACAACAAAAATAGGATGCAGTTACCCTATCCACAGCTGAAGCTGTTCTGATCCCAGGCAGACTAACATTAATAAATGAGGATAACTAGACTTGATGTGCATATTAAAATGGTCTTAATTAAACACAAATTCTGTAAACGTTTTAAAGGCTGTAATCGATCTTTTGCAGGCTCACTTGGTTATTTATATGATCTAATAAAGACTAGAGGCTTTGTTAATGAGACCTCTATTTCTGAACTTGTATGTGTCAATGAGATTATGGCACTCGCAATTACGGGGCCGGCTGCCTTTAATAACTCGTAAAAACCTAAGGCTGAAATACTTTTGTCTGAAGACCACACAGAATAATAGATCTACTCTAATGGGAGCCTGTTGTGTATGTTTTCTGCTTTCCATTACATAATCTAAGGCGATGTAATGGAAATATTTACTCAAGCAGAGGTTCCACTGAGTCACTGGGAGTTTCATCTAAAGGATCAGGCCTGTATTGTCCTTTTGCAATATTGAAATAATACGTCTAATATTTCGTACAATGTAAGATGTGTTCAGAATAGATTTGGGTTAGAAGCTCCACACGTATGTCCAAAAAAAAATCAGGTTTCAAAAGGGAACCTTCCATGTATATACCGTGACATATGGCTAATTGTACTACAATCTAGGTACAGCAGGAAATGTTTAATATGCAAAAAACAAGGTCCTGTGGAAACTTTGTGCACAGTAGGCTGGAGTGCTGTTGATTTTCACCCCCGTTTGCAGCATGTAAGTGCTCATGTCGATGTGCCCTCCAAGTAATGTGCAGTCATGCTGCAGTTTCACTACTGAACTGTGAAAAAGCTTCAAGGACCATTGCTCTTTTGAGTTTTTGTTTGCTAAAGGTTTGTACCGTTATACTAGCATCTTGGAACCATCGCTGCAGAATAGGTGAAAGCCGTTAACTCATCAGTGCTTATTCTCTTAAGGGGCTAAATGGGCTTTGGCAAACTCATTTTTGTCTTGACAACTTTGTAGCGGGCAAGAAATCTTTCAGGAGAAAGTGCTTCAGATCAGTTTTTTATTTTGTTATCCCTAATTTTGTTCATGTCCTTTCTTCTGTTCTTTTGTTATATGTTAGTCAAAAGCAATTTCTTTACCTTGGGATGTGCCCATTGTTGAGGTGAAGTAGGCTGAGAGTCCCCCCGAACCTGTTGAAGGCCTCAAGGCCCTGCCTCATCCCGTCCCAGAGATGAGCAGAAGAGAAGTCCTCTGAGTATCCTACAGTGGTTGTGGGGAAGCAGCCAATGAGAGGTTGTAGGGTACAACCCTACAAAAGGAGCTGCAGAACAGAGCAACAGTTAGTTGCTGCCTGGAGCTGGAAGAGAGAGACCTGGGTGACTGTCTGGCTGAAAGAGCAGCAGACCATGGACAGGTTAGTGTGAGTAGGGACCAATTGAGCAAAGAGAGAGTTCATGGTTGGCTGCTAGGTCTGAACCTAATAGTTGCCAGCAGGGTAGTAGGGAAGGAATGAAAGAGTTCCATGACAGGCTGCTTGAACTGGGTAAAGGCTGAGTCTGAGGTGGGCTGCAGGAAAATACCATCTCTAGGGAGGAAGCCCTGAGGTATGGTCCCATACGAGGGCCAGAAGAAGTTAAAGGCAGTATACTCTGGAAGAGGTTCATTCTGCTTCACATGTAGACAGTATACATGATTCAGCAGGAGGACTGGGTCACTAAAAAGCCACCTGTGAAACCACAAATAGGGGTCACCATCAACTGAAACATTGTAGATACACCCCACCAAAAAGGGATGCTCATGAGAGGCGGGTGCTGACCCATAACTGTTCGTGTAAGATTTGCCCGATTTCACCCCTTTCTGACGGCTGCTTTGACGACTGCAGGGAAAAATACATAGCCCATACTCCTGTGAATTCAGGCATCAAATGCAATGCCTAGATATACAAATAAAACAGGAATCCCCTATTCATTTATGTCAGAGGTGTTCTTTATGAACAAAGCTAAACTCAGTGGCACGTATTTTTAGGTAACCATAAAATATTTTAAAAACAGAAGTTATTGTCTTGCAATGTGATCAGAGAACCGTATGGGTTCTATATGTAGCAGATACTCCCAAACTCACCCAGTCCTGGTCTAATTCTGTTCCCATTGTTGTGAATTGTGGGCTGTCTAACAAGAGCAGAGTGAGCCATTTTGAAAATCCTTCAGGCTGCAATTTAGCATGGTACTTAAGCATGTGCTTTTATCTTTAAGCATGTGATTAGTCCAATTGATTTCACGTGTTTAAAGTTAAAAGTGTGTGTTAAGTACTTTCCTGCATTTGAGCCTAAATGATTTGGCATAGAGACCGCAATACATAATGCGACATCGGAATAATGGGAGTTTTGCATAAGCAAGGTTTGCAGAACGAGGTTCTATGATTGAAACTGACAGGAATTTTGCCATTAACTTGAGCGAGTTCAGACTCTAATTCAATATCTAAACCAAAAGCATTTACTACACATGCGTTGTGATGTATAGTAATTGGAATCACGAGGATCCTGTCTAAGTGATAACAGTATCCGGGGTTGAATAAATTCAGAGGTCGTATGCCCAGGACTGTATTAAATCAGAATGTGATTATTATTGACTTTAATATGAAACACCATGCTGTCACTGCTAAACTGATATTTATTTGAAATATTCACATTTTAAATACAAAATAACATTTTCAAAGCTGCCCCAATGAGGATGTCAAACCTGATCAAATCATTAGCGATGGTTGGAATGAATTGAATTTCAAAACGTTGACAATATTTGAAATTCAGCATTTTGAGATTCGAAAAAAAAAGGATTTTTTTGGGATGAAATTTTCATAATTCCTCAGACAGTCCTGGGTGAGAGAGTGCTTTACTTTCCATTCCCATTTAGTTCTGGGTTTCTCTGCCACAGATTGCTAATTTGGGTACCAACTGGGTTCATGCTATCTGCTCAGTAGGAAATGAACATAGATCGTAGCTCATTTACTCATAATTCACAAACAGCACTCATTTGGTGACAGACCTGAACAAATACATTTAAAAATCTAGAATACAATCAGCCCACTCTGTAGATGAAGTAAGACAATAAAAGATACAGAACAAACAAGGTGAGTAAGATAATATCTTTTATTGGGGGCCAACATTGCAAAGAACAAATATTTGTTTGAACAAAGATTGTTTATTGTTGGAAATACTGTCATTGTTTGTTTGTTCTTTTAATCTTCCTTTTGGTTTATTTCTCCGTTCCTATGCCTGTTAGACATGGGTGGGGGATCATAGAATCCTAGGGCTGGAAGAGACCTCTGGAATCATCGAGTCCAGACCCCTGCCCAAGGCAGGACCAATCCCAACTAAATCATCCCAGACAGGGCTTTGTCAAGCTGGGACTTAAACACCGCTAGGGATGGAGAGTCTACCCCCTCCCTAGGGAACCCATTCCAGTACTTCACCACTCTCCTAGTGAAATAGATTTTCCTAATATCCAACCTACACCTCCCTCATTGTAACCTGAGACCATGTTCCTCATGTAATGGGTTTGGCAATATAATTCCCAGTATAAATGCAGCATTGTTACTAATGAGTTTTTTAAACATAAAAATGATATTTAAAAAAAAAACCAGATAGCTGTCAGGTGGGTGATAGCTTTGCTACCATTAACCTGCTTTGGATTCTCACTGGCATTTTAAAAATGGAAGAGGTTCATTAACCATTCCCTATCCTTGAGTTATCTGTTTCTTTTTTTTTTTAATCAACACTTTTCTGTGTCGCCTACAATGCTTTTATTGTGTCTCCTCTAGCTAAACATATTTTGGTCTAGACAGGCCAAATAAGCACAGTTCTGGTCTGAATTAGAATTGAGAAATGGTTTGGCATTTGGGTCTGAGTCTGAATCAAGCCTATGGTTCTCGTTTGAGGGGGACTAAATGTTGGGAGAGCTTTTTAAGAGATTTTAACTGGACATAATATGGAGAACTAAAGAGACACTGTAATATTTTCTCCGTCCTGAATGGTAGATTTTCTTTATTTACTTATTTTTATTTATGGAGGAGACTTCCGGGTCAAATGGTCAGCAGTCTCTTCTTCTATTATAGCTATTTTTAAACCCTTCTCTGGGGAGGATAGTTGTTTAAACAATGCACAGAAACTCTGTAAATGTTTAGTAAGTAGGTCAGAAACTTCTTTTATGCCTCTGGTTTGTTGAAACTTTTCTTCTGTTGAGTTGGAAGTTGATGATTCCTGCAGGAGTCCACCGAGGAGATGGCCATAACTATTCAAACACTGCCTTGGGTTAAGGGTTTTAGCAGACTGCAGTATTAGACACCCAAGCGTGGGGAGAAGACAAAAGGATAATTCACTTTCATCTCAAGAACAAAGCCAAACAGAGAGGCTTTTTCAACTTCCTTAATTCATGAAATATTTATTGTAGAGTCAGATGACATTATAGAGGCTTGAAAGTGGTCTGTCAGCATTTCCTTTATAAACCCCTGTTTTCAGGATTTTAGGCCTTCAAGGTTCACTTTGAACTGACTTAGCATTCAAGGTCTTGTCCTGGAAGCACATTTTTCTTCCCAATTAAGAGAAATCAGTTTGAATGTTTATATCTTGGAAGAATATTTAAAGTAAAAGCCATGTTAATGCTACGTTAAGGTGAAATTGAAGTACACAAAAGTGGGGAAAGTCAAAAATAAATGCTCCCCAAACAAGATTATCTTAGTTCCTTCCATATTTGTAATCATTTTTATGATTATGTTTGTATTGCAAAATTTCCCTAAGAATATTACCTTTCTCCATAGTCATTCTCCAAACTCTTTCCATGGAAGCAAATATAATTATCCCCATTTTACAGATAGGCAAAGAGAGGAATAGAGCAGTGAAGTGATTTGCTCACACAGTAGTGCTATATATGTTCAAAGATGTGCCTGGGATGTTGAAACTGAAGGTGCTGCAGATACATCAGTGCCCCACATCTTGAATTGGTTTCCATCATATAGAGGGAGTACAGTTTTGTTCAGTGACTTTCAGCACCCCCATTCTAAAATAACTTCAGTGCCATTGGATGTACCATACTATTTATATGTAATGTGGCAGAATTAAGTTTGTTGTGTTTACTTTCCCAGCTTTGGCAGTTCACTAAGATTTTTACTGTTGAAGGGAAGATCGGATACTGAGCTAGATGGACCTTTGGTCTGACCCAGTGTGGCCTTTGTTATGTTCTTGTTCTTAAGGGAAGTCTAGTCTATTGTTGGAAACATGGGCATGAAAGCTGAGAGACATACACTGTGTTGGAAAGGTGTAAATTGAGTCACAAGTCCACCCAATTTAGATTAAATCAATTCTCACTTTGATGTATACAATTTCAGATAGAACTAGCAACTCTTATAGGGTCTGCACATATATTTATATCAGACAATAATATCGGACAAAACAGAATAGGTGTAGATTCCGTTTCCACATTGAGATGCATTGGGAAAGTTAATTTTACTTCATGCTGTTCATTATTCCTCTAATCCCATGGTCTGGTCCTTCAGTTTCCGGTACGTTGTTCCTCTTCTTCGGACTTTGTTCCCTTCTTTTATATGTTTTCACATTCTACATTAGCCCTTTAATTCTTTCGGTAACCTATACATTTTAATTTGTCCAAACACCTGCATTTTTTCTGCTAGATTTCAGTTTTTATGTGGGCTTTCTCAATAAAATACTTCTTGTTGTAGGTTTGTATGTTTTTACCTCAAATCTTCCTGAACAACATTGTCATTGTTTTGTCAGCAATAGCATCATTTTAAGTGGACTGGCAATTCTGAAGAGTCATAGAATCCTAGAACTTGAAGGGACCTCGAGAGGTCATCGAGTACAGTCCCCTGTCCTCATGGCAGGACCCAGCACTGTCTAGACCATCCCTGATAGATGTCTATCAACCTGCTCTTAAACATCTCCAGTGATGGAGATTCCACAACCTCACTAGGCAATTTATTCCAGTGTTTAACCACCCTGACAGTTGGGAAGTTTCTCCTGATGTTCAACCTAAACCTCCCTTACTGCAATTTAAGCCCGTTGCTTCTTGTCCTATCATCAGAATCCAAAGAGAACACTTTTTCTCCCTCGTCCTTGGAACACTTTTTTAGATATTTGAAAACCGCTATCATGTCTCCTCTCAGTCTTCTCTTTTCTAAACTAAAGAGGCCCAATTCTTTCAGTCTTTCCTCATAGCTCATGTTTTCTAGACCTTTCATCATTTTTGTTGCTCTTCTCTGGCATTTTTTCTTGAAATGTGGTATCCAGGACTGGACAAAGTACTGCAACTGAGGCCTAATTAATTCAGAGTAGAGCAGAAGAATGACTTCTTGTGTCTTGCTCACAACACCCCTGTTAATGCATCCCAGAATTGTGTGGTGGGTTTTTTTTTGGTTTTGTTGTTGTTGTTGTTGTTTTGCAACAGTGTCACGGCTGTTGACCCACGTTTAACTTGTGGTCCACTATGACCCCTAAATTCGATTCAGCAGTACTCCTTTCTCGACAGTGACTTCCCATTCTATATCTGTAAAATTGATTGTTCTCATAAAAAGAATGGGCAAAACCGCACTTACGCAGGCCAGGTCTTGGCCTAAGTGTTATCTCATTTAAACTCATAAAATCATTACAGATTATATTGCTAATAAAACTTTTACCCTTACCATTTGACAATTGTTCATTTTTATATTTCGGTATCATATTCAGTATATATACACCATGATGTCCCTTTTACATCTTTGTGGGGGAGGAATAACAGAAAACAAAATGATTCCTTAGTGTCAACATTTCTTATCTCCTTTTAAACATGGGTTTTCAAAGGCCTTTTTCAGTCAAAGTCCAGTATTGTTTGTGAATCGCTACCAGAACAAAAATCTTCATTCAAAATTTTCCATTGAATGTATTGTGAGCAGCCTTATTTTTAGGGCCTTAATGGTTAGATAAATGTTATGGTATCCAAGCAGTAGTATTCCAGACTATTCAATAGCTGTATGGTCATCGGACATCCTGTGTGACCTCAGACAAGTAATTTAATTACTTTGTACCTTGGTTACTCTACCTGTACAATGGAGATAATACTACTGTTTACCTGCCTCACAGGGTACCATCCACCCTCTAGTGAACAGTGTGATATAAGTGAAAGGCATAATTTATTTTCATTAATCCCTTTTATTTTTTACTTTAGAATGGAAAAGTTAGGATTTCATATGGGAATGTGGAAGGCATATAGTTATAAGGCATATGAACTAGGGGTCACCAAATGAAATTAATAGGTAGCAGGTTTAAAACGAACAAAAGTAAGTGTTTCTTCACACAATGCAGTCAACCTGTGGAACTCCTGGATGGAGGATGTTGTGAAGAACAGGACTTTAACAGGGTTCAAAAAAGAACTAGATAAATTCATGGAGGTTAGGTCCATCAATTGCTAGGGTGTCCCTAGCCTCCGTTTGTCAGAGGCTGGAAATGGGTCACAGGAGAGGAATCACATAATGATTCCCTGTTCATTCCCTCTGGGGCATTTGGCATTGGCCACTCTCGGCAGACCAGATATTGGGCTAGATGGACCTTTGGTCTGACCCAGTGTGGCTGTTCTTATGTTCCTGTTTGAATAAGTGATATGTTCATTGGCCCATGTGTATTTACTTTAATGTTCAGTCAGAGGTCATAGCATTCTTTTCAAATCCCAAAGACTAATGAAAGTACTTATAAGTGCTTTGCTATGTAAGTACTTGTCCTCCTGCACTCACTAGTTGTGGCTGTAGGTGCATTTCTTCAAGACTCTAACTCCCGGGAGGTCCAAGAAGTCCTGCATGTTTGAATCTCTATCTATGTATATAGGTGTATGTACGCTCTGATGTGTCCATCTAAAGATCATAAAGGATTGAATCAGTAAAGAAAATGATGTACCGCACTTACATAGCTCATTATAGTTCCTCAATTATAACATATTGCTCAACTAAAGTTTTCTGCCCTGTAAAGGGTGTGTTCTTTGTGGAAATCTATCACCCATGGCATGATATTTTCAATCCCCAAAGAGTTCAGGTTATCTAAGCCTTCAAAATGATTGAGCGGCACCTCCAAACACACAGCACAATATTATTTTCGCACTCCCATAAATCAAAAATGGCTCACTGAATGTTGTTAAACTGGCAATTAAATACATATTAGGAAAACCCAACTGCTGTGTTGAGCAGTTAATGATCTAACTTAATTCCGCAGATGCAAAGAAATGAAGAGCTGGGCTGCAGTCTCTATCCTTAACCTGCCCTGTTTTGCCTTGATACGCATAGCTCATCAGCAAGGAGGAATTAAATCTGAACTTCACCCTTGACATTGAGTTTCCTGTTTTTTTGGTGCGTGTGCATGAGGGAGGGGGGTATAAATTGGACCTAAGAAATTATTTGAATTCAGATTCCTTGTTTGAAGTGTTCTTTGAGGCTGGGTTCAAGGGTACCTATTTTAGCCTCTCCGCCAAGAGGAGATGGCAAAATGCTTTCTGATGCTACCTTTTCTTTTCTGCTATTGAGAGGTTTAAAAATAAAAACATCATCATGGTCTTTTAAGATCATTCAGATGACTCTAATCCCAGACAGGCAATTAACAGCTATGTTAGGTGAGAGCTAACAGTTCGATAAGCACCAGGGGATGTTTCTGTATTATTTATAAACAGTGATTCTAATATTAGTTTAAAGCTTTGAAATGAAAAAAAAAAACGTTTTTTTATCAACAAACGCTTCCCTTTTAATACTTGTTTTCTTTCAATGCCCGCTGCCGCTGTGTTGTTTTTCTTATGATTGTTACTTTCATGGAAAATGTACAAAAGAAGATTGTAGTGCACATAAAAGAAAGTGGCTACCAGTCCGCAGTTCAAAGAGAATGGAGGAAAAACCTTATTTTACACATTTAAATTTCAAAGATATCAGAAAGACTGGTGAGTCAGTGGAACAATGAATGGGCCACTCTTCATAAGTTAGTACCCCAAGCCTGGGTTTTGTGCCCAGAGGGTACATCTCCACAGAAGCGTTATTTCAGAATAACTGACGTTTTTCCAAAATAATGTTGGGTGCATCTACACTGCAAGCAGCTACTTCGACATTATGTCGAATAATGTTGAGCTGGAGGATGACTTACTATGACTCCTGTAACCCTCATTTTACGAGGGTAAGGGAAGTCAAAGGAAGAATGTTTGTTTCTTGGACTTCCTGCCATGTAGATAGTGCCAAAAGCCGAATTAAGCTATTTCAATTGTGTAGCTTATTTCAGCTTTTGCTCTGCTCTGTAGACCCATAGGGTACATCTAGACTACATTGTTTTTTAGAAAAAAACTGCCCTTTTTTTCAAAACAACATCACCTGCGTCCACACTGCAATCGCGTTCTTTCGAAATTAAATGGAAAGAACGCAGGGGTTTATTCAACATTGATAAACCTCAAATTACGAGGAAGAACAACCTTTTTTGAAAAAGCTCTTTTGAAAAAAAGGCGTGTGTGGATGCAGAACAGGGACATTTTTCGAAAGAAGAGGCAATCGATAAAAGCACAGGTGCCCTGGTGGCCATTCTGTGAATAGCAATCAGGACTTTCTTTCATGAGTGTCCATGCAGTCTGGACGCTCTCTTTCAAAAAAGCAGATTGCTTTTTCGATCCTGTTTTGAGGTGTGGATGCTCTTTTTCGAAAGAAGCTTGCAATCTAGACTTACCCTATAGAGATTAATAGATCCCTTAAGAAGAAACTGGATGCATTTGTTGCTCTTTTACAACAGTGAAATTCCACATTTTACTCTTTTATTTTCCTCTTTCTGGAGAGTATCCCTTACTGTACATAGGGCTGTGCCCATGAAAGCTCGTGATACCATCTACATGTTTTGTTAGTCTTTAAAGTGCTACTAGACTATTTATTGTGTTTTAAGTTTTTTCTGTACATAGTGTGGTGGTCGTTAGACTTGTGACAATAATGTCTCAGGAACTTTGGACCCTAATCAGCGAATCTTCCCGAATATTGATGTCAGAGTTAATCTTTCTAACCGATCTTTTCCCTCATTATATGAGGCAAGGTTCCAGAGTTTGCCTCTAACATTTGTAAAGTGACAGGTTCTGTCAAATGCCTGGCAGTCTCATGGCTTTCTTGGTGACAAGAAGATCTGTCAGTTTTTCAAGCACTGTGGTAGACAGTAGTGGAGTGCCAATAATGTTTCCATCCGCTCAGCTACCCCAGCCCTCAACAGGAGAAGGTATATAGGGTAGGATCCGTGATGCTACTTATGCATCTAAACCTGAGATGTACTGGGCTCCTGAATCTCAGGTTTAGCTGCCCACATTGCTGTTTTGTTTCCATAGCAACTGATGAAACCCTCACCACCATGCAGGCACCTAAACTCAATGCCTATATTTTCGAAGTAAAAGTTCCCTCAGAATGTAAGATGCAGGCTCTGCTGCTGCACTGTAAGCACCCACCCACCTATCTCCCACTTGGCCCCCCAAAGCAATTCACAAACCAGGGGAAAACTACATACGTTCAGCCACCTAAGTCAAGGGCAGGGTCTGATCTGAAGGGAAGCTTCCAAACATGCCTACTGTTCCCACCTGCATGTTAAATATATCCAAAGGAGCAGGCAATTGTGTTGTTCACCTCACAGCTTTCAGCCTACCAGTTAGGGCACTCACTTGCCATGCAGAAGATCCAGGTTCAACTCTCATTTCTGCCAGATAGGGAGACTGGATTTGAACTGGGATCTCCCAGCTGTCAGAGAGTGCTGTGACCAAGAGTGTGGGCTCTTCTTGGGCCTTTAGCACTTACTCCACATACTGTATGGACCCAACAATTTTAATTTCAAAGGGACCTTGCCTGGAAGATGTTATAGGGTCCTACTACCTTAGAGGGAATGCCACAAAAGGGTTTTCTTCATGATCCCTGTCATATTCATTCCACGTGGGTCTACCTCCTGAGTGTAAAATTCAGCCCTAGATGTAGGACACTCAAAATACTTTTTAAACTTGGACTTGAGCTTCTTATGCTGGCACTCTGCATGGCATGAATTTCACACTGAATGCAGCAGGGGCCGGGAGTATACTCTGATATACAATGAAATTATTAGAGGCCAAAGCAGAATGCATAGGCAAGGGGGAATATCGTTGGTGTTGTGTGTGTGTCACTGAAGTGCTCAACTTTGCCAATGTCATGTTTTCTTAACATAGGGTCTGATCCTGAAACACTTATTTCCTCTTGACCTCAATGGTGCTGCTCACTGTGGTAAGAACTGTGCTCGTTAGTAAGGGCTTGCAGGTTCAGTCAGATAGCTTTTATGCATGCACTTAGTGTATGAATCTGAGAACTTACGGTGTTGATGGGAACAGTAAAAATTGAACTCTGCAATATCAGATTAAATGTTAGATTTGAAATGATGAGCAATTAAATTTGATCTCCTGATATGGTATATAGTATGAGGACTCTATGGCCATGTCTTCACTGGTGGCTTCTTGCGCAAGAATGGCCGTTCTTCCGCAGAGCGTCCACACTGCCCGCCCGCTCTTGCTCAAGATTTACAGTACCGCGTCGGAAGACAGGGCTTCTTGCACAAGAGCAATGCTTTTTTCTAACAGGTGTAAGCTGTCTTGCACAGGAGCTCTAGCATAAGAAGGAAATGTGGACACGTGGCAGAGGTTTCTTGCGCAAGAAAGCCCTATGACTAAAATGGCCATCAGAGTTTCATTGTGCAAGAGAGCATCCACACTGCCGTGGATGCTCTTGTGCAAAAGCACGTGGCCATGTGCATGTGTTCTTGTGCAAGAGTTCTTGCACAGGAACTCTTGCGCAAGATCATCTTGTGCAAGAACCTGCCACTGTAGACATAGACTAGGAGTACGTCTACACTGCAACGCTATTTCGGGATACCAAAGTATCCCAAAATAGCTATCCCACATCTTCACAGCAAGCCTGTTACTTCATGCTGGCTATTCTGACATCCCTGTAAACCTCATTCTACGAGGAGTAAGGGACGTTTCAGAATAGCGCTTTATTTCGAACTTTGGCATTATGTGCCAAATGACGAAATAAGCTATTTCAAAATAGCATCAAAATAAGATACATAATTTGCATAGCTCAAATTGAGTATCTTATTTCAAGTTACAATGCAATGTAGACACACCCTAGTGGTGCTGTTGTCGGGACACTATTCAGAAACAACTTACAAGACCATTATCTGATTTATTCATTGGTAATAAAGATTGGGTTGTTTCTAGAAGGAAAGTCAAGAAGTGTTCATTCTGGGATATAGTAGCCAAGTGTTTCTTTTCTCTTCCTGATGAATCCCTGTGATTGTGGAAAGATGACTTTTAAAAAAAATACTAGTGTGTATGTAAGAGAAGGCAAGTCACTGTTCCTCCTACAAAGCAACACATTACTTTAAAGGGCCCATGACTACACTGATGCCAAAAATGCTTTGACATGTAGCTTGACATTGCCACTAAAGTTCAAGTTGGATTCTTGGAAGTCTTACTGACCAGACTTTTCATGATTATTCGGCTATACTCTTCCTATCTCTTATTTTGTTATTATCTTTATCAAATTTAATTTATCACTATCTACCCTGGGAATCAGGTGTAATAACATTTGTCTATTAACAGAGAATTCATAATTGAGTAATGAATATTTAAATTTTCTTCTTTATCAGATTTTATGGCTTGTAATTTGATTATTTATAAACCTTTTTAATATATAGGGCCACATTTTTGGATGCTATGTGTCTGCTGAAGACAACGGAGTTACACAAGTGGAGAATTAAGCCCCATTTTGAGATTTTTTTTCTTCCTGTAACTGAAGTTTTGTAATCATTTTTATTATTGTTATATTTGTATAGCAACATTTCCATTAAAATATTACCTTTTTCCAGCAGCGTGTTTTTCAGCAGAGTAGTTCTCCAAACTTTTTACATGGAAACAAATATAATTGTCCCCATTTTACAGATGGGCAAATCACTTTGTTGCTCTGTTCCTCTTTGCCTAAACTCATGCAGCAGACTAGTAACAGAGATTAGAAGAGTAGCTAGGTCTCTTGAGTCCCAATGAAGGACCATATCTACAGGGGAACTGCTCTATTAAAAGCTTCTTTTGCAGGGTAGTTGTGCTAGGGAGGTCTATGCAGAGATGGGTTTTAGTTCATCCAAAACATACTTGACTCACCTTCCCCAGTGGGAAAGATAAGTAATAATGAAGCCCTATTACTAACTCAGGCCAGGCCCAGGGACAGGAGGGTGAGGTGGAGCTTGAAAGGGCACTTGTAACACTCTGGTTAGATAGGGCTGGGAGTGTCGGACAGGGCAGATGTTTGGAAAGCTGCAGCTGACCTGAGGAAGTAGCAGTAGGTGAGTACTACATGGAGAAAGACCCGCCCCTGCAGGAAGTAAAGGGGCTGCTCCAGGTAGGTAGACTGAGGACTTCTGACTGAGAGAGACAGGACTCATTGAGTCATGGAACCGGTGGCCAGCAGGGTTAAGCTGGCGTGACGTACAGTGTAGATGTATGTCTGTGAAAATCTGCAGAGAAGGAGTATTATAACTATAAAGTTAATAGAAATTCCACACTATGCATAAAAGTACTTTTTTTCTTTGCAAATTAGCCTAGAGACTAGGACTAACCTTACAGTGGAGGTTTATCTTATGAATTTCAATGATTTTTTTGAGTTATCCATGCCCCAAAGAGCACATTAAAATCTTTTCTCTGTGGAAAACCTATAATTTTTCACTCTTTCGTACTCATGAATGGTTGAACAGAAGTTAAAAGTTCCCCCAAACAACAACATTGGGTTTAGCGTAATAATTGTAAATTCAGCTCAAATAAAAACGACAGCTAACGTGAGCATACAAATAGAAGGGGGTATTACAAAGTGTAACCTCCATAACAGTTCTTGCTCTTGGTCACATTTACATGAATAAATATTGATTGCTTCTAATGCCAGTAGCAATAAAATGTTGCCCAAAGTGGAGTATGGTTCTATAGATTGTGCTACATTGCTCAGAGCCTTTGGCTATTTCTAATGGAAGGCATTTGAATGCTATTTCCTCGTTAGTTGCTTTGTATTTATTTTTCCGAAGATGGGAAATTTTTTCTCATTGTCCAAATTACCAACAGGGAATGTCTTTGCTTCCCTTCATGAGAACATGAACTTTAGCAATGCTTTTAATATGGTCTCCCACAGTATTCTTGCCAGCAAGTTAAGGAAGTATGGATTGGATAAATGGACTGAAAGGCGGATAGAAGTCTGTCTGGGTTGTTGGGTTCAGTGGGTAGTGATCAATGGTTTGATGTCTGGCTGGTGGCTATATCAAGTGGAGTACCCCAAAGATCATCATCTTCATTAATGACCTGGATGAGGGGAGGGGTTGCACCCTCAGCAGGTTTGCAGATGACACTAAGCTAGAGGGAGAGGTAGATATGCTGAAGGGTAGGGACAGAGTCCAGAGTTACGTAGACAAATTGGAAGACTGGGCCAAAAGAAATCTGATGAGTTTCAACAAGGACAAATGCAGAGTCCTGCACTTGGGATGGAAGAATCCCAAGCACTGCTATAGGCTGGGGACTGACTGCCTAAGCAGCAGTTGTGCAGAAAAGGACCTGGGGATTACAGCAGATGAGAAGCTGGATATGAGTCAGCAATGTGCCCTGGTAGCCAAGAATGCTAATGGCATATTAGGGTGCATTAATAGGAGCATGACTAGCAGATCAATGGAAGTGATTATTCTTAGCATTGCCAGCAGATTTAGGAAAGTGATTATTCCCCTTTATTCGACACTGGTGAGGCCACATCTGGAGTATTGCATCCAATTCTGGGGTCCCTATTACAGAAAGGATGTAGTCGCTTTGGGGAGAGTCCAGTGGAGGGCAACAAAAATGATGAGGGGGCTAGAGCGCATGACTTACAAGGAGAGGCTGAGGGACTTGGGCTTATTTAGTCTACAGAAGAGAAGAGTGAGGGGGGATTTGATAGCAGCTTTCAACTACCTGAAGGGGGGTTCCAAAGAGGATGGAGAGAGGCTATTCTCAGTAGTGGTAAATGACAGAACGAGGAGCAATGGTCTCACGTTGCAGTGGAGGTGGTCTAGGTTGTATGTTAGGAAAAACTATTTCCCTAGGAGGGCGGTGAAGAACTGGAATGGGTTATCTAGGGAGGTGGTGGAATCTCCATTCCTAGAAGTTTTTAAGTTCCGGCTTGACAAAGCCCTGACTGGGATGATTTAGTTGGGGTTGGTCCTGCTTTTAGCATGGAGTTGGATTCAATGACGTGCTGAGATCTCTTCCAAGCCTATGATTCTATGATTTCTCCAAGGAAGGGGTGAGCTCTGGTACCCTAGAGCCAAATTTCAAAGAAAAGGAGTAGTGTATGGAGGGTGTATGCAATGATGTGTGGGATGAGGGGAGGGGGAGATTAGATGTCTCTGCAAAGAATCAGGCTGGAAAAGTGGAGGAAAAATTGGAGCGTTTTATGCCCGTTCTCAATCTCTTTAAGACTGAGATCATCTGTCTCTGGGGTGAAATCTTGCAGGTTGCTGACTGCTGACCATTTTGCCAGTAGGCTGCTTACCACATCTGGAGAGCATAGGTTGGCTAATTCTTTTCTCCCATCTTGGCCATCTCTTTCCCAGGCAGGACATCTTATAGTTTGAATGCCTGAGCACGTCAGAAGTATCAGATGACAACTTGACTATACTATTGGCCTCCCTAGGTCAACTATAGTCTACCAGGTGAAGGCAAGAGACGATAATTAATTTGGATGTCATTACTTTGGGTTTCTTAAAAAAGATATTTAAGAGTGTGTGTATAGTCACAATATCTCAGTGGGTCACAGCTAAAAATATTAGATTTAGGAGAAATTACTGAGAAATAGGACCAATTCACCCCAAACTAATGGTTATTTTATCATTAGATTATACCAAGCCAGTAATAAAAGCACACTAGTTAACGGAAAGACAAAGGTGTATCATAGAATCATAGAATACTAGGACTCGAAGGGACCTCGAGAGGTCATTGAGTCCAGTCCCCTGCCCTCATGGCAGGACCAAATATTGTCTAGACCAGGGGTCTCCAAACTTTTCTGCCCGAGGGCCGCATTAACTATCAAACAGCAGTTCGGGGGCCGACTACACACTTGAGGTCCAAATAAAAAACAATCAAAACATGGATGTTGTTTTTAATTATTTATTTAATATTATTTTATTCAGTTATTATTTAATAACACATTGATACACTACACATGAACACCTGTATTAGTGTGAATGGTGAAATTGTTTCCTGGATGCCAAAATAGAGCCCAGCCCACTAGTGACCTCATGAGAGAGCTAGCCAATAGGATAAGAACGCACTGGCCAATAGGGAGCAATTGTCCACGCCAAGTCCCAACCCCTCTTGCTGTGAGGGACGCGCAGAGCCCGGGCTCGGCCGTCGGTCCGCAGGGCGTGTGGCCGTCCGTTGGCGGCTCCGATCCCCCGCACCCCCGGCCGGGGAGTCTCGCTGCCCAGGGCAAGGGCTGCGCGGGTCCAGAGTCCCTCCTCCGTCCCGCTGGCTCCTCCGGCTTCCCTCTCCTGGCTGCCTGCCCAAAAGAAAGTGAGTGCCGGCCGCCCCTGTCCTTCCGGCCCCTCCCCCTTTTGAGCCGGCACGCACGGGGCGTGCCGCTCACCCTGGCGTCCCTGCCCCTTCTCCTCCTGGGTCCTGCCGCCTTCCTCGCCTGCCGCGCCTGCGGCTGTGCGCCCTCGCTCCCCTCCCCGTGGGCTTTCCCCTGGGCTCCGCTGCGCTGCGCCGCTCGGCGCTTCTCCGGGGGAGGGGCTGTCAGTGTGGGAACTTTCTTCCCCGCCCCAGCTCCGCGGCGCTGTGCCGCTCGGCGCTTCTCCAGGGGAGGGGCTGTTAGTGCGGGGAGTTTCTTCCCCGTCACAGTCTCCACGGGCCGGATGAGAGGGCCTTGCGGGCCGCATCCAGCCCGCGGGCCGTAGTTTGGAGACCCCTGGTCTAGACCATCCCTGATAGACATTTATCTAACCTACTGTTAAATATCTCCAGAGATGGGGATACCACAACCTCCCTGGGCAATTTATTCCAGTGTTTGACCACCCTGACAGTTAGGAATTTTTTCCTAATGTCCAATCTAAACCTCCATTGCTGCAGTTTAAGCCCATTGCTTCTTGTTCTATCCTCAGAGGCCAAGATGAACAAGTTTTCTCCCTCCTCCTTGTGACACCCTTTTAGATACCTGAAAACTTCTATCATGTCCCCCCTCAATCTTCTCTTTTCTAAACTAAACAAACCCAGTTCCTTCAGCCTTCCCTCATAAGTCATGTTCTCTAGACCTTTAATCATTGTCGTTGATCTTTTCTGGACCCTCTCCAATTTTTCCACATCTTTCTTGAAATGCAGTGCCCAGAAGTGGACACAATACTCCAACTGAGGCCTAACCAGCGCAGAGTAGAGCGGAAGAATGACTTCTCGTGTCTTGCTCACAACACACCTGTTAATACATCCCAGAATCATGTTTGCCTTCTTTGCAACAGCATCATACTGCTGACTCATATTTAACTTGTGGTCCGCTATAACCCCTAGATCCCTTTCTGCCGTACTCCTTCCCAGACCGTCGCTTCCCATTCTGTATGTGTGAAACGGATTGGTTCTTCCTAAGTGGAGCACTTTGCATTTGTCTTTATTAAACTTCATCCTATTTATCTCAGACCATTTCTCCAATTTTTCCAGGTCATTTTGAATTATGACCCTATCCTCCAGATTAGCCGCAATCCCTCCCAGCTTGGTATCATCTGCAAATTTAATAAGCGTACTTTCTATACCAGTATCTAAATAGTTGATGAAGATATTGAACAGAGCTGGTCCCAAAACAGACCACCGCGGAACCCCACTTGTTATGTATTCTGCTTAGGCATTCCAGCGCTTATCTCAAAACCCAAGCACTGGGCTTTATGATAAGCAGTTATTGAAAACCAGTTTCCTTATATATAGTGTCTTCTAATCCCAAGAGATCAGCCCTTTATCGAGATCTATATATAATTCAGATATTACATGATAATCAAGGTAACTGGCAAGGCTGCCAGGCATTTAGTAACTAAAATTTAAAGGTTTATTAATAAAGGAGAGATGGTTAATGGTGATAGTTCATATGCATAAAAATAATTGCAAACTCCTTATATAAGGTTAGCAGCAGTGATGGTCTAGACTACCAGTTTGTACAGTCTCTCTGGTAACTTCCAAAAGATTGAAAGATCCTTAGTCCATAGTTCAAAATGCTCTTTTTGGTTGTAAATCCACAACCAGAAAATCAGGGCTGGAAAGAAGCAATACAGAGATATCTCAAGGCTCTTTTAAATTCTTTGCCATTTGCCTGGAAATGTACTGTCTCAAACAGAGCTCACAGCCCAGTTTGTGCAAAGTTACTGACGGAAGATGGGGTCTGGGATCACATGAGCATATCTCATGTTCTTACGTGGTTTCATGAATCACTGGGGGTCACCACTGGCCCCTGAAAGACTGAGGCATCTGCAGGGATGAGGTTCTTCTATGGCCCCTCATGAGAGGCAAGTGTCTTTGATGGACCATCAACACAAAGCTGTCTAGCCTTGATGTAAATCTTATCTGGTGAGTGTTATCCAGGAATACCACATGTATAAAATATAAATTCATGGCCACTATTCGTACAGAGATGATACATACATATAACCAGGACAATCATAACTGATAGATTGTAACTTTTCCGTTGACAACTTACATGACATATTTTGTACAAGATTTGTTGCAGTTGTATACCGGTGGGTATTTCAATCACAGTTTCACAGGAATATGTACGTGTATGAAAGCAATATATGTTATTAAATTATTGAAGCCTTTCCTGAAAGCTGGCACTTTGCTTTCCAAAGGACTATAGCTTTTCCAAGGGAATTGAGGGGATAGTGGTACTGAGGGCAATTGTTCTGGGGTCTGATGATTGGAAAAGGCCCAGGCCTCAAGACCACTGATGTCAGTACCATGGCAGCAGTGACAGCTGGTGGTCCGGACCCTTTAAATCACCACTGGAGCCTGGGAAGCACTGAAAGCTGGCTTGGGGAGGCATGGCATGGTCCAGGTAGCACTTAAGATTGGCTGCCCTAAGCCACGCCCCTTTTGCTCAAGGCCACACCCTTTCTGGGGGCCCAGATCCTAGCTCCTGTGCCCCCACATAAATACACACATTGCCCATGGCTGAGAAATCTGTCAGTCTGTCACCAGCCCTGACTACAATTGCATGTGTCTAGTTCATTAAAAGTGAATCTTTGTTGTAAGAGGACCATTCTCTTTTCTACTAAGCACAATTCTGGATGCAGATGTGTATCATCTCATAGCTTTAAAAAGTATTGTTCCTTGCCATGAATGCAGCACTGCAGTAGTTGATTTTTCAGCCATTGATTGATACATATCTTGGAACATGACCGTAAAAGCGAACTCTGTGTTTACAAGTACTGTAATTTCCATAGCTATTAATTGTTTAATTGTTTCCCTTTGTTTGGTTGATTTCCTAGGGCCTCTGTGCTCAGACTTTCTATGGTCACCTGCATTCCTGTAACCATGCGACATTCAACATGAAGGTAAGTCCTGTGCAGAAAGGATGTATTTCTCATGTAGCAAATTCCAAAGCCAGAAGGGACCATGTGACCATCTAATTTGACCCCCTGAATTACATAGGCCTTACACTTTCTCCAAAATAATTCCTCTTTGAATTAGAGTATATCTCTTAGAAAAAGAACATCCAATCTTGATCTTATTTGTTATTTGTTCCTCCTTTTTTAAACAGACATCATGAGCAGGTGTTTCTCCCTCATGAAATTGCCATTCCTGTAGGAATGTCTCTTGATCCTATGACAGTTCATGGGGACACACGTACTCACTACAATAATGTTCTATTAGCTTAGCGAGGTGATGTTTCCTACTGGCTCGTAGTCATTTCCTTGATAGCTAGTTTTGCTGTTGTCTATGAAGGTTATTCTGGCTCACATTGGGTTAGATTAGTGATAGATTTCAGGGATAGAATGTGAATAAATGGCAGATCTGAAGAAAGTGTGGGTCTTCATGACCGAACTTCATGGGAGAATACAATGTTTCTCACAGACCAGCACAATAAGTGCTTACAGGACCCCAATCCAAAGCCCGTTGAAGTTTGTGTAATCCCTTTGATTTCAAAGGCCCAAATCAGGCCCACAATGCTTGTGAGAAGGGTACTTAGCCTATAAAGCTTGAACTTCTAAGACACAAGCTCCAACCCTGGAACGATCCTTGTTTTTCTATTGGAGTACGTCTACACAGCAGGGCTAACATTGAATTAAGCTACTCAACTTTATCTGTGTCAATTGCTGAAGTCAAAATAGCTTAATTCGGCTTTTGATGCTGTCTATACAGCAGGAAGTCAAAGGAAGAACACTCTTCCTCCGACTTCCCTTACTCCTTATGAAATGAGGGTTACAGGTGTTGGAGTAAAAAGTCCTCCAGCTTGACAGTATTTTGACATTATTTCAAAATAACTACTTGCTGTGTAGATGTGGACTATGTTATTTCAAAATAACACTAGTTATTTCAAAACAATGGTGCTGTGTAGACATGCCTTGAGAATCTCCAAAATCTTCCATTAATGGAGTGGAGTAGGACAAGGTACAATAGTGATCCTCCTTGCTTCAAAAAGGGTTTCCCTTGCACGTGGCATGGGGGGAATAACGGGCATCTGATTCCAGCTTCCGGTAAACCTCATTGCACGAGGAATAAGGAAGATGCCGGAATAACGCTCTACTTCAAAATTTGGCATGGTCTAGTCAGTGCCAAATCTCATAATAAGCTCAAAATAAGCTATGCAATTTGCATAGCTTATCTTCTCATATGACCTAGTAATGTCCTGGTTTTGGGAATATGAACTCCCATGGACTTCCTCCTGATCTGTATTTTATTTCAAATGATGCCCATATTGGACAATTACTATTCATCTCCCTTTGTATTTTGCAGCATGATGGCCTAGAAAAGAAAGAATATAACTATTTTTTGTAATTATAATGGTGAATAACGGGTTCATCGTAATAAGCAAAGGTGCAAATTGGCCTTTATGCTGAGCACGCATTAAAGGACTCTTCTCTCCAGGGCAGAACATCCTACTTGGTCTAAAACAATTAACAGGAAGGCAGAGGACGGTGTGCGGATAATCTTCCCAATAAGCATGTTATTTTGATAAAAAATATTACAGCTGGCATTCAACTCTAGACTGAAATCATTGGTTGACATTCTCAATGATTGAATTAGTAAAGATGGAAACAGCCAGTGTAGTATTGATTGAACTGAGGCAGGAGTGTAATTTCAGATGTGATAATTACAGTTATATAAATGAATTGTACGTACACAGAAGGCAATGCACCCGAACCTGAGGTGTACATGTTTCAGTTGTCTGGCCAGCATAGCTAGGACAACGAGTCAATTAGAAATAGTAATGAACAAGTATTTTCTAAATCTTTTGCTGTGGGATACCCACTGAAAGATTTAAGTATTTTGTGAAACCCAGCAATCTCGCAAACCAGCAATTCTGCCCTCATTTGGTCATGGAGCGCAAACTATCCAAAAGTTTTCAAGTCTGTTTTCTAAGGTAATTTAGATGCTTCAACCTGAGTCTCACTAAAGGTCAATGGGACTTAAGTTCCCAAGAGCATAACTCACTTTTTCAAATGTGACTTAAGCCCTTAAACCACTTGGGTGCATCTAGACTGGCAAGATTTTGCACAAAAGCAACCACTTTTGTGCAAAAACTTGCCAGCTGTCTACACTGGCCACTTGAATTTGCGCAAGAGCACTGACATTCTAATGTAAGAATTCAGTGCTTCTTGCACAAATACTTTGACACTCCTGCTCAGGGATAAGCCCTCTTGCGCAAGACTACTTGCACAAGAGGGCCAGTGTAGACAGGCACCTTAATTTTTTGTGCAAGAAAGCCCGATGGCTAAAATGGCCATCGGAGCTTTCTTGCGCAAAAGCGCGTCTATACTGGGCATGGATGCTTTTGCGCAAAAGCATTTTTTGAGCAAAAGCATCCGTGCCAATCTAGATGCTCTTTTGCGGAAATACTTTTAACGGAAAAACTTTTCCGTTAAAAGTATTTCCGCAAAATCATGTCAGTCTAGACGCAGCCCTTAAGTTCTTTTGAAATTTTATCCTTAGGCTCCTATGTGCCTAAATTACTTTTGGAGATGGGTCTCTGGATGGCAATTTTCAATGGTTAAGTGAAATATCAATGACTCAGTAGGTAGCACTCTATATGATCTGTATGTAAATTATTTTGTAGCTATCTGAAACAATATGTATTTTGGTTAAAATTAATGAACATCAGTGACTTAGTCTTTCAGGTCTATACAGCAGGGCTAAACTCTAAATAAGCTACGCAACTTGAGCTATGTTAATTGCGTAGCTTAAGTCAAAACAGCTTATTTCGACTGTTGGCAGTCTCTAAACAGCAGTTATTTCGAAATAGAGCACTCTTCCCCCAACTTCCCTTACCCAATCAAATGAGGTTTACAGAAGTCCAAGTAAAAAGCCTGTTATTTCAAATTTATTTCAAAATAGCAGGCTTGCTGTGTAGACATGCACAACATTATTTCATAGTAACTGCCATTATTCTGAAATAATGCTGCTGTGTAGACATAGTCTCACATTATTGGGACTGCCAGATGTTAGTTTTTGTTAAAAATGCTTCAGAGATGGATAGATTTTTGGGCCAGAATTTTTAAAACCTAGCAGCACCTATAATTAGCAGCTAGATATTCTGAAGAGTGTGAATCTTCTTATATACCTGAAAATATAGCTACTTATTTAGGTATCTGGATGGGAGCGGAATACTTTTGAAAAGCTGTGATTGCATATTTTAATAGATACTCTACGCCATCTTCTACAGCTAAGATTACGGAAAGATTTTTATAACACACTGCTTTAAGTTGTTCATAATTATCCAGGTTCCTGTATCTAGAGGTGAAATTGTTTTGGAAAGTTTGAACAAATTCTCTTTAGCCATAGAAATATAGAAAGTATATCTTTCCCTTTGTAAGTTACCATCTTATTTACTTATTTTCTGCAATCAAATCACAGCTACTTTATCATCTAAAATGTTCAAAAACGGCTTTAGTTCATGCAAGGCTAGGTCCTTTTATTATTTACAAAAGTACATACATAAGTGAAGATATAATTTTGTACAGTTCTCTAGAGATTACTGTATTGACTCTGACTCTCTTCAAAGGCTACAAGTGAATGGTCCCAAGACACAAGACTGACTAACAGATTTCACATAGCACAGTTAACTGGAAGTGCTGAGGTGACCCATAGGAAGGAGATCTCAAGGAAATTGCACTTTGAGCTAAAATCCCTTCTCTAACTCCTGAAGTATTATCATTTTTAAAAACCCATTGCGTGTGCTTTGGTAGAGACAGGCACTTTGCATGGGGCATCCTATACCCCCTTCCATGACTGGCTCTATCCACTGGCCAATGAGGAACATGGAGGCAGAGCCCTGGACAGAGTTCTCCTATGTAGATGCATGTAAAACACAAAATGGGACAGTTTTATCGTTAGGGAATGATAGAAAAACAGAACAATTGCATGATGTAAATTTCACTTTGGCAATTTGAGCTGACATTCAACTTGAGAATCTCCTCTGGTTTTGTAATACATCTATATCAAATTGTAAGAATTTGATAAACCTCTCCATTTGAAACAAGTCCTCATATAGCCTCCTCTTACTGCACATTCCAGCTTGACCATCATTTACGTTATTTGTACCTCATTATCATGCAGTATCTCCGTTTATCTCCATGGAATTACTTCAGATTGACTATAACTTACAGCACAGTTTGAACCTTTGTGTGTGTACAGATACGCTTGAGTATGAATGGAGGAATGAGTCACCATTCATTAGGGCTTGTTTATTACTGATATTCTCTGCATCTTGCTTGCATTAGATGAGGGGGAAAAACACAGTAACCAAATTTCCGTAAAACAAATAATAATTCTGAACTGATCAATGCCCAAAAGGGTTCCTAAGGCATCCTTCATCAGCAGCATCCAGCTCTCCCTCCGCACACAGAAATGCAACCAGCATTTCAGGTCAAGCTTCCATTGATTTACTGAAGGACAAATAATGTCAGACAGTTCTTCTACCAAAACAAAATTTCAATTTTGTTTACTTCTTCAGCAGTCCAGCTTGATGTCAGCTACCATTTAGCTAGGCCAATAATATTGATATTTGATGTCAGTTCTTATTCATTACTGCACCCAAATGATACAAAAGCCAAATCTTTTAGATGTTTCCGTGGCTGGCCAAATAAAGCCTAGGCTGTCAGACTATAGCTGATAGACAGAAACCAGAAAAGAACAGAATACAAAATCAAACCTATATCTGCTGCTGTTGTTGTTTATGTATTCAGAGTGTTCAGTTCTTTGCATAAGCTCCAAGCCAGCCACTGATAAAGGTTACCTAGTAATATCAAATGTGTAATTAGACATGCAGAAGGGCTAATAGGTTCTTCTCTTGGTATATTGCTGTCTTCATACATAAGAAATATAATTGCAGAACAGGGTTGCATTCTAAATGCAGATATTAGTATTATTAGTTGAAAGGCGTTAGAAGTAAAAAAAAAATCAAAATCTGAGAAGTGTCCTTATCAAGGCAAAGGGAGAAAGGAATTGCTATTCTGTCAGTGCTGGGGTGGAGAGGAAAATGTGCAATGAAACATAATTGCTCCTCATGCCATTTTTCGTGTTGCTGGTAGCTAGAGAGGTTCAACTGCAGATGAAACTGTAGGACGGTCCTCCCTCCACTAGAAGGACTGATTCCAACACCATTGGCTAAGGAGGTCATCTGTGTCCTCATTTCCTGTAGGCGTTCTCTGGGATTCTGTGTCTGCCACACAGATTATTCACCACCGCTTTCCCCAGCTCACACCATCAATATTCTGCATAGAGACTCACAGGGAATCATCAAGGTGCAATCAGAAAAGAAGTTCTAAAGGCATGCTAGGAGAATCCAGTATATCCAGGCTATATCCAGCTCCAACTAAATATTCATGCCGTAGAACTTAGATTCTCTAAATATGAGACTAGAAAAAAAATCTCTTTGCTGACTCTTCCAAATGTCAGAAGCTTCTCAATTTATTCACCTCAGAAACCATCACAGACATCAGCTCTGTTATTCCAGACACTGAAACACAATGTCATGGAGGGGGATTCTGCCTTCTTTCAGTGGAGAAGCCCCTAGGTCTGTGCATTTTGTCTGGTCCTGATGATACTGCAAATGTCAGGAAGCACAAGGAAGTTCATGCCCCACAAATCCTTGTTGTACTATATTAGCTTTGGAAACCATAATTGTTGCTGTTAAAAGAGGAAAGATGGTCTTATAATAAAAGCATTTGATGCGTTATACCAAGTTTCCTGAGTTCCGTACTCGATCTGCTATTTCCTTATCTGAGATGTTGTGAAGATAAATTTAGTAATACTTGTAGTACAGTTATGGCTCAGCTCTGGCTACCCAGTAAATTGTTAATATCAGCCTATGAGCAAACTCCAAATATCTGAGCTGGGATTTTTATTAGGTCCAAGGAAATCTAGCTTTCAGATCCTACTGAGCTGACTGTGATGGTGTAAGCCATTGAAGTGTTTACCTTGATAGGTCATCCGTCACTTCTTTATGACAGATTACGTTAATCGAGATACCTTCTTTGCTGAGCACTGATTTAGTACACAACTCCCCTTCGGTTCTGCCTTTCCCTAGTAAGACAGAAAAGAAGTTCTTCCAGTTCAGTTACGCTCATAGTTCAGTTATGCTCATCCATGAAATATGACCCTGGAAGTTGTGTCTTTCTTGGATCAAAATAGGAGCATAACTATCAACTAAAAGAACTACACTTTTCTTTCTTAAAATGGGAAGGCAGATCTGAAGGCTTTGAATCTATTTTTTGCCCAAAGTCTTGATTTTCCCCTCAAGATTCAGTCCACAAAAGTCTGTTTTCTCCAGGTGCAAGTTGCCTTAGGAGTCTTTGATTTCACAAGAGTTCCGCTCTCCTGCAAATTACTAGTTTGTTGAAGGCTTTTGCCAGACAGTCTTCTCAAGACCTATATCTCTAAATGGAATCTTCAAATAAAAAAAAACGTATAGGTCAAGGCAACACCCTTCAATCTCCCCCTCCTTTATTGTTTTAGCCACTAAATTCTCTCTCTTGCTATTACTTCAAGCAGTAGAGTTGGTGAACTGGACGTTTATTGAACTTAATCTCCCATTCTTCCGAGATAAAATCACATCGTCTGTACTTTTCCTTCATCCATCACCAAGGTTAAAATGATTTTCTGTTTGAACAAAGAAATGTTGTTTAGTTCTTTTGTTGTCCCATTACAGCAACTCACTGGAGTCCACAGGCGCATCGGGTACCGTTCATAAGAACACGGTCTCTGCAAAATGCGTCCATTTGGTAAACCCAGTCAAGGTCTCCAAACTTGCTCAAAAGTCTTGGGCCCACTAAGAAATGGCAAAGAAGCTGACGGTACCGTCCATCAGCTGTAAGCTCCCCACCTCCAGCCATCTCTACTCTCTCAGCACTCTCTCTCATGCAGACATCGAAGCCTCTAGGAAAGAAACATAGCCTCCCGTAATGAGATTTGTAAAACCACCTCTTGGGCTTGCCTGTTTGTCTGAAGATATTACCTTCAGGCATCAGGTCCTGAAAGCTGCAGTGTATTTTTTTTCCTATTTAATATCTTTATTTTCTTCCTTCAATAATGCACGGCTTGATGTACCCTGGTAGTATTCCATGTTCTTGGATCAGTGACTACACAACAAAGGAGAAGAGGATAGTCCCTGTCTGGATATTGGTTATCTTAGAGTAAGTGCACACACTTGGCTTGACTTCTTTCTCTGTGGTGTCCGGTGTGATACATACATTTCTTGGACATCCTAGGGGGTCCTATCCCAGATGCATGTCTTCTAAACCATTTAAATGGTGCCCGCATAAACATTCCTTAAAAACTGCCTTTTTTCCAAGGATTAATAGCTGCTATAGTCAGCCATTCTCCATGTGCCTCTGGAATGCTGAAAGCATTGGCTCTGAACAGTGTAATATAAGTGTATGGACAGGTTGCACAGGATTGCCCCATATTCATTGTTCCCATTTTAAATATAGTTAATCAAATATTGGCATCTCACTAAATGAAGAAAAAAAACCCTGAGCTGGTCAGTTAAGCTGGACTTTTTATGTAAATAAGCTTTGTGTTTAATAGAATTTTTGGTTTTGATGGAAAATGTGGTTTCTGCAAAATCAATCTTTTTCCCATGGGGAAATTAGAGAGACAAGTCCATTTTACTGGACCAGCTTCTTTTGGGGTGCATCTACACAGCACCCTAAACTTGAAATAAGATACGCAATTGCGCTATGCAAATTGCATGTCTTATTTTGAAACTATTTCAAAATATCTTATTTCGAAATTTGGTGCATCTACTCAGCACCAAATTTCAAAATAATGCACTTCACTCGTTCAATAAAGTTTACTGGGATGGTGAAATAGCGTACTTCGAAATAACGGGCGGCTTGTGTAGACTTGGGGTAGCTATTTTGGGATACCTCTGGTATCCCGAAATAGCCGTGCAGTGTAAACATATGTGACTGTGCACGTGGGGGTCGGCCCGGTGCCCCGGGTCCCTTGTCCCCCCAGTTCTGGGCATTGCACAGTCCTATGTCCCACCAACCAGTTCCTCAGCGGTTGATAGGGCCAGTTGTCTCTAGCCAGAGTCCTCTTACATTGCTCCTCTATACGGGTGAGAGGAGAGAGGGGGGCCTGGGCCAACCCACACTCATGGGCCCCAGCCCAGGGCCCTAAGGACTTGGACCACGCTGCGTTCCAAATCCGGCTGGCGGGGCTGCCCGACTAAACTCGCCAGCCCACGGGCTAGGAGCACCACCCTGCCCTGGGCTACTTCCTCTCTCCTCCCCCTCCAGGTGCCTTTTGTTAGGGCTCACTACCTTCCCGCCACAACCCAGCCCGGCACTTCCTCTGCCGCTCAAAGGGGACTTCGCCGAACACCCTTTCTCCCAGCGTCGGCGTCCTCCACGCTCATCTCCCCTTTCCTCCAGCCCGGGTGGCTTTTAAATCCCCCACTGCTCCCGGCACCGGGCATGACATCTCCATGATGTCACTGGCGTGGCTCTGCCCCCCACACCGATATAGCGTGGGGCCGTCCCCTCCACCCTCTTTACTGCCGGGCCAGCGGTCATCAGTTGCACCGCGGCCCCGGAGCATCTGGCACACAACCAGTAAGGGCTCACCCGCAGCGCCAGCAGGGCACTTGCCCCGGGGGATCCAGTGCGGGGTCGCGGGACCCCTTTAGTGAAAAAGATAAGCTTTCAAGCTACTGAGAACTCCTCTTTAGGTCTAGGGAAAGTGTTCAGTGTCACACCTAAATCCAAGGCAGAACAGCTTGTTTATCAGAAGTAGTTAACACACATGCCATTCAAGGAGAAGTGGCCTGTTGAAACCTCTGTAGTTATAGGACATCACAGAGGGATTCATGGGTTACAGATTGTAGTTATGGTTTATTACAACAGTGTTTTAAGACAATGACATTGAAGGAATGTCAGGACTCATAGAGTATGTCTACACTGCCACCCTAGTTCGAACTAGGGTGGCTAATGTAGGCATTCAAACTTGCAAATGAAGCCAGGGATTTAAATATCCCGGGCGCTGCCATTTTTAAATGCCCCATAGTATGAACTACCTGCCCGCGGCTACACTCAGCACGGACTAGGTAGTTCGAATTAAAGCTCCTAATTCGAACTACAGTTATTCCTCCTTGCAGGAGGAATAATGGTAGTTCGAATTAGGAGCTTTAATTCGAACTACCTCGTCCGTGCCACATGTAGCCACGGGCAGATAGTTCGAACTACGGAGCATTTAAAAATGGCGGCGCCCGGGAACATGCAAATGGAGCCCGGGATATTTAAATCCCGGGCTTCATTTGCAAGTTCGAATGCCTACATTAGCCACCCTAGTTCAAACTAGGGTGGCAGTGTAGATATACCCATAGAAACCTTCCTCAAACCACTCACCACACAAAGGGCCAGCTTCTTCCTGGAGACAACTGACCTCTTCCAGAAGAGGGAAATAGCTTTAGATCGAAAGGAAGCTCCCCAATATGTCAACCTCTTCATGGGCAACCTTAAGGAATAATTTCTAGACCATGAAACTAATGATAAATCTGAGAATCAGCGATGCTATTCCCATCCTCAGTAGAGATGACCCCTAAATTCATTCAACATGATTCTCTTCACTGACAGAAGTTGGGCCAATAAAATATATTACCTCACCCATTTTATCTTTCTGATGTCCTGGGCCTCACACAGCTATAACAACACAAGAAAATGTTGATTTTGCAGGATTTTTTAAATGTTCGTTACCATCTTGATTTAAAGGGGGGTGTTGGTTCAGCATTATTCCTTGTTCATGTGACATTCCAGAATCCAGTTCAGACCAGTGAGTAACTATGGGTATGTCTACACTACCCCCCTAGTTCGAACTAGGGGGGTAATGTATGCATACCGAACTTGCTAATGAAGCCCGGGATTTGAATTTCCCGGGCTTCATTAGCATAAAGCCGGCGCTGCCATTTTTAAAAGCCGGCTAGTGCGAACCCCGTGCCGCACGGCTACACGCGGCACGGACTAAATAGTTCGGATTAGGCTTCCTAATCCGAACTATCTAGTCCGTGCCGCGTGTAGCCGCGGGGCACGGGGTTCGCACTAGCCGGCTTTTAAAAATGGCGGCGCCGGCTTTATGCTAATGAAGCCCGGGAAATTCAAATCCCGGGCTTCATTAGCAAGTTCGGTATGCATACATTACCCCCCTAGTTCGAACTAGGGGGGTAGTGTAGACATACCCTATGTTACCTCTTTTCCTCTCACCTGGGGTGTCCTTTACACAACCTTGCTGCTGTAGCCTCCAACTTTGGCTGTTCAAACAGCCTCCGACATGTATGTCACTCACAACTTTGTGTGTGGTTAAGCCAACCAGCCATCCTTTGGCTTTTATCAGCCTAAAAAATTACCACTGGTCAACACATGTCTCATCCCAGATTTTCTCCTAATATTGTATGTCCTATATTGCCCAGTGCTCTCCTAGATATCACAAATACATGGAATCTGTTAATCCGTTAAGGGCATAATATGCACACAACTTGTTACATCCAAGAAAAGTTACCCAACTCATCAGCTGGAACACACACGGGATTAAATAAAACACGTTTACTAACCATAAAGAGAGAGATTTTAAGTGAATACAAGTAATGAGGTATAAAAGTCAGAAATGGTTACAAGAAGAGTATCACTGGAATGCTGACTTAATGAACTGTCATATTCAGAATTTTCTCCCCACATGCTTTGAGCAGTCTTAGTGACCAACTCTTTAGGTCAGGACCCTTCCCCGAGAGCTCAGCAGCTGTTTCCTTTGTTTCTTCAGCCACAATGAATGTGGTGAGCGGGGTGGAGGTCTCATTCTTTTTATAGTCCTTCTTTCCTCTGACAATCACTTCCAGCTGGAAGCAAGGCAAAAGGCAGCCTGCATGGATGGAAATTCCATGTTGTTTCTTTGCTAAAATGTAGGACTTTTTTTTTGCCCCCTTTCCTTTCCTGCTAAAGAATGACCAGTTGGCAGGTCTATCAGCCTTGTTTACCACGGTCTGAGATGTCAGTTTATCCTTTGTATCTGAGGAACTGGATTGACCACTCCCCACAGTGACCTAGAAAACAGGTCTTGTTCTCCTTTGAGTGCTTATTCATGTCCATTCAAGTAAGTGTGTGTGCTCACCAGTGCTGGAAAATGTTTCCTCGGCAGTGCCTGTAGGGGACCGGCTACAGTGACCCCTGCAATGGCATGCATATGCTGCATTATGTAGGGGGCCGCTGAGCCCATCCCTCCCCCAGTTCCTTCTTACTGCTAGTGACAGTGCTTGGAACTACTTGCTCCAGCTTAGCAGTCACCTTTTCAAGAGTTCATCGTTCCCTTTTAATTTTAAATAAAGATTTAAAAATGGCAAAGATTTTCATTTTTCTCCCTCCCTTTGTAGTTAGTCCCCATTAGGGGCCTAGCCTGGCGATGGGACATGCCCCATTCCCCTACCTTTAAATTATGTGCTAACTGCTGCAGGCCTGTGCCAGCTTGCGACCCCCAGGCAGACTGCTGTTGCTGCCTCGGAGAGTCTCACATCAGTGAGAACTGTCAGATCTGCAGATCGTTCCATCCCAGAGCTATCAAAGAGAAGCATATTCACTTAAAAGCACTTTTGATGGAGTCTTCCTTGGCTCCACAAGATCAGTGCTCTGACGCCATGCCAAGCACCACCGGAGATTCTGGTTTTATAATCAGCCCCAGTGTTTAATAGGACTGACTGTATGTTGGATGCCTAATCTAGTATAGCTGGTCTTGAATTAATTCAATTATATGTGGCTAAGGTAGACGTGCTAGAACCTTCAAGAGACCCTGGGTAGAAATACATAATAAACACATCATAAATCATATTTCTCTTCATAAACTTCAACTTCATATTTGCAAAACAAAAAACAAAAAAACAAAAAACCTGTCATACCAATTTGTGCCTAAATATAATTACAAGGAAAAGAGATGATTTCATTTAATACGATTTTTTTTTTGCTCAGTTGTGTGGTGTTCAGTGAATGTGGCCTTCTGTATGCATAATCTAAGAAGCGAATGCTGTTTAATGTGCAAATCTTCAAGCAGTGCAGAAAACGTTGTCCTTCCTTCTCAGAGGAGAATTAATTTGTATATCCCAAGTAGCAACTGTAAGAATAAAGATTTTAAAAATTGCCCCTCCTGGCAAAACATAGTGGAATTTCCTGTGGTAGATTTACATTATAGGCCCAGAGACCAACCTAAATCATTTTTTTTCATTTCAATATCTGTTTTTAAACTCACTGTGTCAATAAATAAGCAAAACTTAATATAAATAGTAAGATCCAGACATTTCATGGATCTAGCCATGAGACAGGTTTCTCATCACTGACACATGCAAATGGACATGCGTTCATGCACCTGCGTGGATGCTATCTTGCTGTTCAATAGAAATTTCCTCAGGCTATTTCTATACTGTCTTTCCTTTTTATATACTGACCGTTTCTACCTGAGTCAGAGAGCTAGTTCCATGGTGCTCATGAGCTATCAACCATCCTTCAGGTGGACTGTACATTTCTTGTTTATATCTCCCCTGCTGATGAGTCTCTCGTTAATCAGGCAATGCCATTATAGCAGTGGTGCTGATGTGTATTTGTCTTTGAGAAAAGGTTTCAGGGCATTGCTCAGAATTGTAACATATTTCAATAATAAATAAATAGTAAAATCTCATAATGTCAGATGTGGTGGTGTTACATGTTTCTTCATGATAATAATATTCAGCAGATTATGAGTCCTAAATGATACCTTGTGAGGCATACTTGTGCATAATATATGTGCTGGGGAGGACATGGTGTACACAGTGTCATATGGAGTACAGAGTATCACAGTCATGTAGGCTGTGTCCAGACTCAGGGGTTTTTTCGAAAAAAGTAGCCTTTTTTCGAAAAAACTTCACCTGCGTCTAGACTGCAGCCGCGTTCTTTCGAAATTAAATCGAAAGAATGCGGCTTTTCTTTCGACGGTGGTAAACCTAATTCCACGAGGAAGAACGCCTTCTTTCGAAAGTGCTCTTTCGAAAGAAGGTGTTCTTGACAGCAAACAGGCTTTTTAGAAAGAGAGCATCCAGACTCACTGGGTACTTTCTTTCGAAAAAGCGGCTTGCTTTTTCGAAATTCCGTGTGCAGTCTAGACGCGCTCTTTCGAAAGAGGCCCTTTCGAAAGTATCTTTCGAAAGAGCCTCTTTCGAAAGAGGCTTGCAGTCTAGACATAGCCGTAGATTGAATACCAGATTTTTAAGGTAAACTTTTAAACAGTATCACATGCAAATAATTTTGTGTACAACAAATATCCTAAATTTAATAGCAGGCTCAAAACAGAGGTACATTCATGATCAGAATAAAGTCTATATTAGATTATCACTTATCCTTTGTGATGCATGAAGTGTGTTTGGTTTCATCACCCACTGTATTACAAAATATTTTGAAATTGGAAGGGAAAATTTTGTTCTATTGTTATTTCTACTACTTAGAATTGATAGAACAATTATATTTTTCTATTGAAAACTTCTGGTGAAAGTGAAAAGATTTGTTAATTTTGTTGAAAGTTGACATTTTTTGTCAGGCCACCTGAAAATCAAAAATAAGTCTGTTTTCAGCAAATGAAAAAGTTTCATTTGGTTTTCCAATGAAAAGGGGGGGAGGGGGGAAATACAACAGTTAAAATAGGTGGACAAATTTCAACCAGTTTTATTTTATATTGTGTGAAAGTATTACATATTGTTAAGTGCTGCTTTTTTTCCTTTTAAATGGATTTTTTTTCTGATTTATTAGAGCTAAGCATTAGGACAGATAACTTCTTATTTAAAATGAATATTTGATATGTTGCCACTATCACTGAATTTATGGAATTGCATATTACATATATTTCAGTAACCCAAATAAAGTTATGGCGATAATGTTATTACAGTGAGTACAGAAGTAATCAACAATGACTGCCCACTTATTTTTAAGTGTGTAATCCTTTACTTTAATAGCATGCAGTCGCTGAATTATAATAGAACTCTTAAGGAGAAACACATGACATCTATTGTAATACCCTATGAGTTCACTATGATCACTGCTATCAGAGGGAATATCTAATGAGGTAATACTGTCACCTAACTTTAGTTTAGTTGATATCTTTCAAAATGCTCTGAAAAGCAAGTAATATAAATTAGCATTCACCTCCTCCTTCCGTTGCACAACTCCTGGAATGTAAAGGCACTGCTTTGATGGATAAAAAGAAAAACAAAATTGATCATCTTAAGCCCTTCTACCAAAAAAAAAAAAAAAAAAAAATAGCAGCAGCTCTTTCTGCTGTACTGTTTCAATTGTAGTGTCAACTATGGCTAGCAGTTACTCTGCGGGGAGTGCGATGATCTTCAGTTTTTTATGTAAATTTATGCAAAGGAGTTCTGCAAGCCTAGCATGTGCTGTTCTCAAACACCTCAAGGAACTTCTTAATATTTGATGTGGCAAAGGGAAAAGAGATTCCCTCTGTTTCACACAGCAAGAGGGGAGTCTGCAGAGTGCATGTAAACAAAGAAAGAGAACAATGATCTGTCATTATTTGGAACTTGGTAGTCCTGGAATATTCTGAAACAAACGCTCTTCCTTTTTTGTTTTTCTTTTCCAATTATTTATAGTGATCCCTTTAACTCATGGTTACAGAAAGGGCTCTTTATTAGCCCCACCCACACCCGCATTGTAAAATTAATACGCCAGAAATAATATAATTATCAGGGGAATAGCCATATTAGTCCATATCCACAAAACAGCAAGGAATCCTGTGGCAACTTAAGGTTTATCTACACTGCACCTTTAGTTCGGAATAAGATATGCAATTTGAGCTATGCAAATTATGTCTCTTATTTTGATCTAATTTCAAAATAGCTTATTTTGAAATTTGGTGCTGTTTACACAGCACCAAATTTCAAAATAAACTTCTATTCCTACAAGTGCCTTAATCCTCATGGAATGAGGATAACAGGGATGTCAGAGTTGCAAGCCCGTTACTTTGAAATCTATTTAGAAATAATGGGCTTGCTCAAAAGATGTGGAATAGCTCTTTCGGGATACCGGAAGTATCCCAAAATAGTGCCGCTGTCTAGATGGACCCTTAAAGACTAATAGATTTATTGTGGCATCAACTTTTGTGGCAAAACCCAGTGTATCTGACTAAGTGAGGGTGATAGCTTATGCCCAGATATATCTGTTCATCTTTCAAAGATCATCCTGGCCTTTTCTTTATCCCTGTAGCACAGAATTATGTTGAGTCCGACAACACTAAGGAAACAAAGCCAGTAGTGAGAAATACCAAGCCAAATATTACTCTACTTTGTATTCAGCCTATTCCTTTTTATGGGATAGCACACCCACCACTTTTTTCTGGGAGCATGTTGCCACCTCCGTCCTGCCAACCTTTCATTCGGAAAGTCACACTGATTGCTAGTACCAGCACACTCTTCTCTCCATTGATCACTCTGGGTAACAATTTCAATTGATACCTGTTGTGAGCAGATTATGCGTCTCCCCTGCTCTGACCCACTTCATGGGTTTGGCTTTATTGTCTGTTCAAAGAAGTAAGGAAGCTTAAACCTTTGTCTAAGCAGCTCACCCTCTTAGGTTTTCCTGCAGAATCTCTCTGCTCTATTACTCAGTTCCTTCTGCTCCTCAGACACTCCATCCTTCCTTTTTATTAGATTGAAGATAACAAGATTCACCTCACAAGATTGACCCAGCAAAGATTACTTAGTGTCTGAAAGGGAGCTGTAGCACCTGAATTTCAATGGAGACATCCCGTAGTGTTATGAATGGCCCTCCAAACCTGCCCATTGTGGCTGTTTTCACACCCCCTTTATGGGCAAATGTGAGACAAGATGAGCATGTGACTCTATAATTCTCCTAATGGGGTTGTAATGACGCAATTAATTTCTGTGTGGTCTTTATGGGACCTCAGCTGCATGAGGCTTGAAGGTGAACTCAACCATTCAAATAACAGAGGCAGAAACAAGACTGATCTCTGGTAGCCACTTGCGCAAAACATCAGCCAGTTCGTTGGCAGGAGATCCCCTTTGAGCTGGGGCTAAATATGTGATTACAACAATACATAGGCTCTTGAGAGAGATTCCTGTCTGAATTTTTGTGTCTTGAATTTCAGTGTGATTGTTAATAGTAATGCCCAAGTGATGGGCACTCTACAGAGCATTTGTCAAACACTGACAATCAGCATAATGCCGAAGAGAGCATAGAATGAAGATCATCCCTGTCCTAAAAAGCATCTACAATGAGAGGCATTACACCTATGAACCATACTGTCACCTGAACATAGGAGAATAATTTAGCACATTAGATAGAACATGAATAACCAGGACACTGGGCCGTGTCCATTGCAAAACTTTAGCTCTAATAGGCAACCAAGTGGGCTTACAGTAGAGGTTGTCCACTGACAGACCTCTGCTGGCAGTCCTAGAGAGCTCTTCTCCAGGAACGAACACACTACGGTCACGTCTACACTGGCTAGAAGATCAGCCCTCCAGAGGCAGATCTTCTAGTGTTCGATTTAGTGGATATAATGTAGACCAGTAAATTGCACGCTGAGGGCAGCACCTATTGGTGTCGGGTACTCCTCATTCTATGAAGGATAAGGGAATCCAATGGGAGCGTGTGCTCCTGTCGGCCACCCACTATGTGGGCGCCACCACAGCTTGGCTTAAGGTAAGTTGACTGGCTACATATTTTGCATAGCTGAAGTTACGTACCTTAAACCGACCTGTCTGGGCTAGTGTAGATCAGGCCTAATAGTCTCACAGATGATTTTGTCTGCCAGATTGGGAAGAAAATCTCCTAGATTATATATTCCCTCTATGGGGAGAAGTACTCTCTCAGTAATTGCAGTGATTAGTCCATTCAGATCTTTATAAATTGTCACAAATATGCCAAGAGGCAGTGGCGGTAGTCCTATTGCTGGAGTCCTAGGTTTTTGTGATAGTAACTTTATAAGACAAATGGTATCACCTTACAATGATCACGATTAAGAAGTTGAACTATCAAAGGAAAAAGCAAGTGAAATGTGGAGAGAGGAAAATTTGAAGTGGCTGTAAATAACTTCTAATCCCTGATCCTGACTAAAATAATATATGCCACTTTTCTTTTGAAGTGGTAATCAATATAACTCAGAAACCTTGCTACTCTATCTAATTTTGAGTCATTCCTAGGAAAATTATTTTCACTCAAAGAAAGATGATTTAATCTTGATACCTGAAAAGTGCTCTGAGATCGATTGGCCGTAATTCTAATAATGGATTACCGATGCATTTTCTCTTTCCACAGGTGATACTTTACAAGTGTAATTAGTAATTAAAAGCTCTCTTCCCTGCTCCTGATGCAGCAGATCTTCTGGCCTCAAGTCACCTCTGCTCAGTGGTGTGCAGGAACCCAGATTGCACACCACATGGAGAAAGTACCATTATTCTCGCCCTGCTGCATCCATTACTCCTTTTTTGTATTACAATAATGTATATGGTTACTGACAATTATCAAGGCTCAACTGTATTAGGTGTACAAACCGCATGGTAAGAGTCTCTCCCTTCTCTAAATAGTTTGCAGTATTAGAGACTACAGACAAAGCATTAAAAAAGGAAGAACTATCCCTATGTAATAGACAGAAAATTAAGGCACAGAGAGCCAGTGACTAGCAAAAAATTACATTCAAGGTCTGGGTTAGAATTTAGCAGGGGCATGTTAGTGGACAGTCCCTACCCAGAAGTCACCTACTACAGGACAGACCCAACAAAGAAAGCAACAGAACTCCACCAGATATTACCTACAGACCCCAGCCAAAAATCTCTCCTAGGGTATGTCTACACTACCCTCCTAGTTCGAACTAGGAGGGTAATGTAGGCATACTGCACTTGCAAATGAAGCCCGGGATTTGAATTTCCCGGGCTTCATTTGCATAAGCGGGGAGCCGCCATTTTTAAAACCCCGCTGGTTCGAACCCCGTGCAGCGAGGCTACACGGGGCTCGAACTAGGTAGTTCGGACTAGGCTTCCTATTCCGAACTACTGGTACACCTTGTGGAATGAGGTGTACCGGTAGTTTGGAATAGGAAGCCTAGTCCGAACTACCTAGTTCGAGTCCCGTGTAGCCGCGCTGCACGGGGTTCGAACCAGCAGGGTTTTAAAAATGGCGGCTCCCCGCTTATGCAAATGAAGCCTGGGAAATTCAAATCCCGGGCTTCATTTGCAAGTGCGGTATGCCTACATTACCCCGCTAGTTCGAACTAGCGGGGTAGTGTAGACATACCCCTATATATCACCAAGGATCTACAACCTGTCTTAGATGAAAATTCCTTGCTCTGAGGGTATATCTACACTGCATAGCTATTTTGAAATAAGTTATTCCAGAATAGTTATTCTGAAGGGCTGTGTCTACACTGGCATGAATTTCCGGAAATGCTTAAAACAGAATACTATTCCGTTTTCAGTTTTTCTGGAAAAGGAGCATCTACATTGGCAGGGTGCTTTTCCGGAAAAGCCCTTTTTCCGGAAAAGCATCTGTGGCCAATGTAGACACGCTTTTTTGGAAAAGAGCCCCGATTGTCATTTTCACGATCGGGGCTTTTTTCCGGAAAAGACTACTGGGCTGTCTACACTGGCCCTTTTCCGGAACAGTGTTCCGGAATAAGGACTTATGCCCGAGCAGGAGCAGCGTACCTTTTCCGGAATAGCGGCTGATTTTGTACAGTAGAGCGTCGTTGCTTTTCCGGAAATTCAAGGGCCAGTGTAGACAGCTCGCAGCTTATTCCGGAAAAGCGGCTGATTTTCCGGAATAAGTGGCCCAGTGTAGACACAGCCAAGTAGCTTATTTGGAAATAGCATATCTACGCTGCAGGGAAGCCTCAAAATTAGTCTGAGGCAGGCTTCCCTAATGTACATGTGCGATCTTGATTTAGAGCCCCAGGAGGCACTGAGGAGAAATTACTTAGAATGGCTTTGGTGAGGGGCGAAACAGCAGACGTGGAGCATCTACACATGCTTTATTTCAAAATAGCTATTTTATAACAGATGTTATTCCTCGTAGAATATAGTTTACAGATTTCAGAATAAGTCATCTGTTATTTCAAAATTATTTCAAAATAACAGCATGGCTGTGTAGATGCTCACGGTATTTTGAAATAACGCTAGTTATCTCAAAATAACGGTGCAGGGTAGACGCACGCTCACAGACCTTGGGGGGCAGGCCAGTCCTTGCTTAGACACACACCCAACCTGGAACACATTTGAACCAGAAACACTAAACTAGGAACAAATCCCTGCAACAAGCCCTATTGCCGTCTCTGTCTACACATCTGCCTGTCATTGGGCCTAAGCACATCAGCTACAACATCAAAGGCTCATGCAAGTATATGGCTGCTAACGTGATACACGCCATCATGTGCCAGAATGGCCCCTCTGCCATGTACACTGGGCAAACCGGACTGTCTCTGTGCAACAGAATATATGGATGCAAATCAGACATCAAGATAACATAAAAACCAGTGGGAGAACATTTTAACCTCCCTGGACACACAGTTGCAGACTTAAAAGTTGCCATCCTCAAGCAAACCAACTGCAAAACCAGGCTGCAACATGAAACTGCTGAGCTGGAATTTATATGCAAATTTGACTCCATTAAAATGGCTCTGAATTGGAACTGAGAATGGCTCTCATTACAAGACGTAATTTTCCACTTTAGGTATTCTTACCTTATCCACATTCACTCCCTGTGGCTGTGTCTAGACTTGCCACTGTCTACACTGGCCGCTTGAATTTCTGGAAAAGCACTGACGATCTCCTGTAAAATCATCAGTGCTTTTCCGGAAATACTGTGCTGCTCCCGTTTGGACAAAAGTCTTTTTCCAAAAGACTTTTGCACGAAAGGGCCAGTGTAGACAGCATAGTACTGTTTTCTGCAAAAAAGCCCCGATCCCGAAAATGGCGATCGGGGCTTTTTTGCGGAAAACCGCGTCTAGATTGGCCACGGACACTTTTCCACAAAAAATGCTTTTGCGGAAAAGCATCCTGCCAATCTAGACGCGATTTTTCCGAAAATGCTTTTAACGGAAAACTTTTCCGTTAAAAGCATTTCCGGAAAATCATGCCAGTCTAAACGTAGCCATTGAGTTAGCTCTGTTATAACACTCACATCTCTGTATCCCTTCTACGCATTTTTTTCTCTTTCAATTCATGCCTCTGATGAAGTCAGCTGCAAAAGCTTATACCACGAAAGCTTATACCATAATAAAATTGATAGTCTTTAAAGTGGCACTGGGCTTCTTGTTGTTTTTACTGAAATAGACCAACATGGCTATCTCTGAAACCTTTGGACTTTCTGCATCCCATTTAGATACCCATTTTTCCTCTCCAGTTATGCAGTAGAAGCTTATTGCTTAAAGTACCAGAGTACATTTGTGGCCAATTTGCAGGGGGTTGGACGTGCGCCCTCTTGCAGATGTGACTGTTAAATTATTCGGTCATTGTGGTAAGCAGGCTTTCAGTTTATTTTATGAACACTTTGTCATTCTGGCAGACAGTCAGACACTCAGTAGTAAAAGATCAAGTAAGTGACGGAGGGACCGCAAAACACTTCATTCTCATAAGCAAGGATTCAGGCTTGACCATGTTCCCGTTGTAGTCAGTAGGAATCTTACTGATATAATCACAATAATCCAATAACAATAAAATATTGTTTTCAAGTACATAACTTTAATTTTGAAAGCAAAGGACCAAATTCAGACCTGGTGTAAGAGTGTGTAACACCACTAACTGGTAAAGTGGTGTTTCCCCAGGTCTGAATTCAGGACAAATGTCTAACAGTGTTATAAGATAAAAAACCATAACGAAAAATACGTTAGATGTTCTTTAATGCTGTACCCTTCTAAAAGAGCTGAAGAATGTCACAAAGCAATTAATAAGTCTCCTTCGGAGTTAAGACTTTAAAGGGAAAGTTCTCCAAAGGAGCTTATTACATTCAGAATTAGTTAAAGTCATTTGATTATGTTTTAGGCGCTCCTGATCTACCGTGCATATATTTAGAGATCTGTTACTAATGGAAAGGCACAAGTGTTAACATTTTTATCATTAATCAGATATAATAACATACAAGGTGTCTTTATGCAAGGTAATCGGTAATAGTACCGTTGCTACTAAGATTTTTCACAAACGTATGGTCGCAATCATTCTAACTGGAAAAGCATAATTAAATCAAACTTAGGTCAATCTGTTAATATCTGCAAATGGCTGGTGATCTTGATAGACTCAGTCTTGATTTATTATACTTATTAATTATTTGTATTCTGTATCAGTGTCATGTGAGATTGGCAACCCATTGTTTTCTAGTTGAACACATAGTAAGAGATGTTCCCTACCCCAAAGACCTTAGTCTAAATAGGCAACATGTTTTATTCTTGTTTTCCAAATGGCAAACTCAGGTGCTGTGAGATTAAATGGTTTGCAAAAGTCAAATTCAGAATTTGTGACATCATCAAGAATTCCACTTTGATCTTCCTGAGTTCTTGTGTAGCACCTCAGAATTGACCCTTCATGTGATTAAAGTCTTCCTTGTTGAATTACTATAGAACAAATGCCTAACTGAGATGTACAGTAGGTTATGAAATATGAGCAGCAAATTTCCAGCATCTGTCATTTCAGCGTTGTGATGATCCACATGATAATGGATCTCTTTGACCAGACAAAATCAACTGAGGAAGCATCAACTCTTTTAAGTATGACAAAGAAAATGGAACACAGTTTTTGCCTTGATGTACCGGAGTTCCAACTTTTCTCCTTAGATCACATTTCTTGCTTCCCGCACCTGCAAGAGAAACATGGTCTGTTGCTTTGATGCTCTGTCATGTTGCTGAATGCAATATATAATGAAACTATTTTTTAATGTGGCAAGAAAAGAAAGCCGAGCAATGCAAAAGGCTCTCCAGGAACAACTAACATAATAACAATAATAGGGATGAAGATGCAAACAGCTCACATGTGAATTAAACCAGATTCCTTTTGCAAGCTTTTGAAAAAGACTCCTGGCCAGAGGCAGAATGCATTAGTGTAACATGCCATGCCAGTCATTTACTACGTTTTCATTCTTCAAATAGAAAGTAGCCTCCAAAAAAACCCTATCCTTAAACCACTACTCCATTCCTGTGCTAATATTTTATTCCCTCTCAAGGAAAAGTTCTTGTCGCATAACTTCAGGGCCCAACTCATTTGATTTAGGAAAGGGATAAATAGAGATTACACTATGCTAATGAGTAGGTAGAAAGAAATAGTAATCTCATTACAGCTTTGTGGGTATCAATACCGATTTATACATTAGTTATCACAGCCGTTCAGGGAATGCCAAGAATGGTAAAACACTGGGTAAGCATTTTTAATCTGACTTCTAAATTTTCTTTATCTTTTTGAGAGGGTCTGCTGCATTTTTATCTACATGTGAAATGTAATTCAATCATTTTATATTTCATTTTATTGTAAATTACTATTATCTTTTATAATTATACCATATGTTTCTGCTGAATTCAGGGAAAAGTCTGCCAAGAACTTTTGGTGCGGTATAAATTATTTGATCCTGATTCTTTGATTGTAAGTTCCTTGCATAGCATCTAGTACTGTGGGATGGCTCATGACTAAGGTTCTTATTTGTACCACTGTACAAATAATAATAAATAACAATCATGATGATCCTTATATATCATACTTGAAGCCAGCGTTTTGATATGGCCACAAATTACTTTGTGGATGAGAACTTAAGACAAGAGTGATTCAGGTCATCTTCTCAATATATTTAAGTGCAAGCTAAGGTCTTGATTATGAGTTACGCTCCTCCTTTGGGCTGAACAATGCAGCTAAGGTGGTTCATAGGAGGAGCTGACCAACTCAAAATATACCAGTAAGATTATAGACACTTTGGAGCAGGGACTGTCATTTACTGTATGTGTAGTAACAGACCCAGACCAGCGGCTGTCGCACTCTAATAGAAGCCAGGTAGGATGGGCTCTTAGTGAACAGTTTCCTCTTCCTTGAGTAAACAGGGCTGAACCTAGTACAGGCATAACCTGGGGCCAGTTAAGAGCTTGCCAGAAGCAGCAGGCTAATCAGAGCACCTGCAGCCCATTAAGGCCTGCTGGGACTTGGTTTTTAAGGGAGGAGAGGAGTCCAAGATCTGAGAGTTAGAAAGTGCATTGGATGAGAGCTGTGTCCTGCAAGCAAGGCAGAGAGCTGTGGAGGAGCAAGGAAGATTGCTCAGGTACCAGAGAAAAGATACTGAGGGTATGTCTAGGCTACAGGGATTTTTCGAAAAAAGTGCCCTTTTCAAAAAATCTTTACCTACATCTAGACTGCAGCCGTGTTTTTTCTAAAGTAAATCGAAAGAATGTGCCCATTTTTTCGACCGCGGAAAACCTCGTTTTACGAGGAATAACACCTTTTTTCGAAAGTGCTCTTTCGAAAAAAGGCACTATGTAATGCAAACTGTGCTTTTTTTGAAAGAGAGCATCCAGACTGCCTAGGTGCTCTCTTTCAAAAAAGTGGCTTGCTTTTTCGAAAGTACTGGTTGTAGTCTAGATGCTCTTTTTCAAAAGATGCTTGGAGTCTAGACGTAGCCTATGGGATTATTTGGGAAGTGGCCCATGGAAGAAGCTGCCAGGCTGGGAGTAGAGGATGCCTTGTCTGTTGCTGCTGCCTTAAGGTCTTTGGGTATGGCTCAGGAGGCTTGACTCGTGCCTCTAGAAATACGAGACTATGTGGAGAGTCACAATGAACCTCTGAGGCAAACACTGTCCACCAGAAGCACAGGACCCTCAGGGCACAACCAGACTTTTCCCATAGTGTAAGAAGTGCCTAGCACAATGAGACACCAGTCTGTTTGGTCCCTCTTGATGCTATTGTAATATAGATGTTAAATTATAATAGCAATAAGAAAGGAGAAATCTCATGGTAGACACTCATTCATGCTTTCCCTGATATATTAAAAAGAAGGGTCTGGAGCTAAGAATTGCCTTCTGTGGTAATCTGTGTTTGGGTTAGATGGGTTCCTCTTAACCAGAAGGGGTGCTGATTGCCTTTTTCAAATCAAGCTTTAAACTAGGAAGCAATTAGCAATCATTAATGTAATTCAAGTGATTTGGAGTATGCTTCAAATATACAAAGCAAGGCTGAAGATGGAACTGTTTGGAAACAAAATATTAAAACCGATGAGTGTTTTAACCCCCTAAATCATCTGTACAGGGATGTAAGAAGCACGAGCAACCTGCCAAAAGATCTGGAAGTCATATGAAATTAGAGATTACTCCATACTGGATACAATAGGAAATAACAATTCATAAGTGGAATACCAATACTGGTGGGTGTAATCCACAGAAGGTTCAGCATCTCTGAAAATCAGTGAGTGTCCCATTATCCAAAAGTAAGTGCCCACTGTTGAAAATCGAGGCCAATACCTTGATGAAATCTGTGGTGGCTACCATTCTAGCTAATTCCAGTCTCAGTATTGTTTTTCCACTGAAAATGACACTCTTTGAGACTTAATTTAGGATAACCCCTCTATTTGAAAATAGTTGTTACTTTGAGAAATGATTCGAACTTTTTATGACTGACTCGCCTTTGCAATGTATATAAACCGAAACTTGTGAAATGAAGCATATGAAACAACCCAGAATTAAATGAGTAAATATTAGACCAGATTTTTAACAGTATTCAGTACTCAACAAGGAGAAGTTGTTTGTAAATCCAGCTAATAAGCTCTTCTGAAAGCCTGCCCTCAACTGTCAGTACTGAATAGAGCTGGCCAGAAGACAACAGTTACATTTTGTGACCACTTTTGAGGTTTCAAAACTTGTTTTCATTTTGCATTGGGAAGACGATTCCAAGTACATGTCACTGCTCTACAGGTTGAACCTGTCTAGTCCGGAACCCTCAGGATCTGACCAGTTCCAAAACGGAATTTTCCGGATCATGGGAGGTCCATATTGTCTAGCAGCATTATCAACACTGCCATAGCTTATTGGGCTGTGAGAGGATAATTAGGGGTAAATTAGAGCTAAATAACAGCACAGAAAACTGAGAGCCAGGACTAGTGGCTGTAAACAAACTTTATGCAACCTCAGGACATCTGGCTAACTAAAATCATTCCAGATGACGGATGTTTCTGGACCAGAGAGTTCTGGACTAAAGAGCTTCAACCTGTACCTCATTCTGAGCACCATTTTTCCACCCAGATCATGTAAAATCAGCTTGAACCTGGGTCTCCCGTATCCCAGGTCATTACCCTAACCATCCAGGAATTGACAGTCTTTCTCCAAGACCCAAAAGCCTCCCCAGCTGGAGTTTCATAGAATCTGAGCAATCTTTGCAAAATGTTGCCCCATGGATGTAAGGGCGTATTTTGCTATCTCCTCCAACCTGCTGTGGCACTGAGTACTTTGGAAAATCTAGTCCCCGGTAATTGAGTAATTTTTCAAAACTTAATCATCAGAAAGATGACTTGTTGTCCCTCATTGCTTTCTGAGAAATGTAGATGATGATTGACCGTTATTCATTTTTCATTATTTTGCTTCCAACATTTCTTTGTAATACACCAGAAATCCGTTTGGAAATATTACATCTCCTGCAAATGAACCTAAACATTTCATTATAGTTGTACCTTAATACTGGTTTGCAGGCCATTACCTTCTCCTTTGGAAGGGAATGGATGTCTTCAAGTCTAACTGCCTCTATTTGCT